>NC_084823.1:4605985-4917044 GCF_958449725.1 Rosa rugosa | reverse complement strand
AGTTGGGCTTTTCTAACACGGACTTTGGGTTTTAAAGGAGAGGTTGGCCTAATTCTCATGTTCACCATTTCATTCTTGATTTAAGTCATTGGGCATGGATTTTCGGGCCCAAGATCGAATCACCAATGACACTAAATCAATACACGAGCATTATGTGTTTCCGTAACCTTCCACACCACACCCACTTCTGCAAGCCCCAAGAGCGTAGTTGGCTTGGGTCCACATGCGTGGCATGAAGGTTCGATATGTAACTTTTTATCTTTCTGAATGTGGTTTGCATGTGTATTTCCCTTTTGGGTTTGACATGTGCGTACAGCATGTCTTGTGATTTTTTGGGTATCAACAACAAGAAAGCTATAGAGAAAGCTCTGCAAGATGCCATCAAAGAAAAGCCAACAACAGAGGAAGGGATTGAGAAGAAGGACAAAAATGTGGCAAGGTTAATCTTGCTGGACTTGTCAATCAAGTTTTTGTTCCCAAACGCAGGGGGAACAATTTCATAGGACTACGTCAAACAAAGCATGCGAAAATTTGGATCAGATTGGATCTTATGACTGGGCAAAGGAAGTTGGAAGCTTCTTAAAAAAGTCTATAAAGACTTTGAAAAAGAAGAACTCAAGCAGCTCATATGGTAATACGGGGGGCTGCGTTCTAATAATACTGGTAAGTTACTGTCAGACTGAAATGTCACTGGTGAAGTCATTGATCAAGTCAAACTGCATGTCACTGGCAGAATTGAATTTCAAATTGCTTGTCACTGGCTAAGTTGTTATGACTATTTTTTTTTTTTTTTTTGTGTGCATGCAGTATTAGTTCTGTCAAAAGACTGGAAAAATCAAGCCAATATCTGGAAGGGAGAAGGAAGAGCATGAGATGAGAAAATGGGACATCCAGAGGCTGATACAGAATTGGACAAGCTTTAACAGCTTGAAAAAACTAACTGTAAGTTGTTCTCTGTCAATGAAGTTGTCACTGGCCAAAGTCACTATCTTGGTTAAAAGTCACTGTCACACTGAATGTCAATGACCAAGTCACACTTTATGTCACTGGCCTTTATAACTGTTGTAAACATGTCATTGGTCATGTCACATATCATGTCACTAACATATGGAATATGTTTCTTTCAGAAAATCTTTGAAAAGCTGAAGGAGCATAGAGAGAATCAGAATCCGAGGAAGAGGAGAATAGTTCAGATGAAACAATGATAGCTTCGGAACGAGAGGAAAAGGAGATGATGATGAGAATCCTGAAAAGGAAGACATAACCTAGAAGTTGAGGTGGCTGAACAGGAAATAGCTTCAGAAAAAAAACAAATGGGAGAAACAGCTTCAGAAAAAGGAGGAAGAGATAAGATGTCTGACTGTGGAGAAAGATAATTTGCAGAAAAAAAATAAAGGAAGAGGGACTGAAACTAAGGAAATTCACAGAGGACAAGGTGAATCTGGAGGAAAGAAATGCTATACTTGTGACAAAGAATTTTTGCCTTACATCATTGGTGAAGGACTTAGAGGCAAAAGTCAAGAAATTGGAGCAAATGTTGACCCCAAAGACTCACACCTCAACAACAGCTCTACAGCATAGCTCCCCACCACCTAACTCAACAGAAAAAAATAATGAATCAAATGCAACTGCATCTAAGGCTGCTGAGAACACAGAAAAGAAAGATCAATCGACTGTTGAGGAAGGTTAGTCCCAAGGGATCTTCACAGTCGAAGAATCTGCAGCCGCAGCAGCTCAATCTCCACCTCCCTGCACAGTGGCAGAAGAAAGTCAATCGACACCTCCATCACACAAGGACTCACTGTTCCAGAGCCCCACAATCCGCATGCTCACAGTCGAAGAAATGGAAAAACAACCTAACATGTTTCAGATAGTGAAAAGTCCTATAGCTGCGCGTGCCTTTCCACTTCGTAAGTTGAGCCAAGAGAAAGAGCAGAAGGCACCAGAGGAGAACAAAAGGGGCGAGTTAACAATGTGCCTTACAGAGCAACATTCCGGTGAAACGGTATCATCAATGGGTCTCTACTCATATGTTGTGAGATTGAAGAATAGGAAAAGAACACAGAAAAAGGACAACATTTACTGGTGGGGGGATGTGAAAGCAAAAAGAGAGAAAAAAGCAAAGGAGATGCAAGAGAGATTGAGAGATGCTGAAAAGAAAGAAAAAGAAAAGCAGGAGAAGGCCTCTCAAAAACTGCAACCTGCTGAACATAAAAAACTAGAAGAGCTGCAAGCACAACAGAATTTGGACGGTTTACCAGAGGACGTTCTGAAAGCGATAAGAGAGATGGACGCTGAGGAACAAGCACACATCAATGAAGAGCCAGAAGAAAAACAGATCCCTCCTGAGGTCGTAGACTGGGAGAAGAGCAAAGTGTACAATTATATGGACCAAGACACCAAGAGGAGAGTGCAGAGATACTGGCAAAATGCACCATCAGGGTAATACTTTAATTAAGTTAAAATTCTATTTTAAACATATTGTCACTGGCCAAGTCACTGCTCATGTAATTGGACAAAGAATCACAGGGTCTGGAGGTGCCATCTTTTATGAATCCCTTATGCTGGGTAAGTAGTGGAACGATTAATCTACATTCAAAGCAAATAATTTGTAATTGATAATAACTTGTCTTTTGTTTTTCTTTCAAACAGCATTATGCAGAAAATTTAACGATGTATTTCGTACATCTCTACCTCTGCGAACCACTGTTCCAGAATCTAGCAAGGTCCAGCTATATATTCTTCCCAATTTCGCATGAATCAGGATTTCATCATACACTGCTGATTTTTGACAAGGATTTGAAGAAATAGTTCCACTGTGATTCAAGGAAACCAAAAAAACCATTAACTGGAGATTGCTTTAAAAATGTCAAAAAAATGGTATGGAACTCTTCCGTCATACAAATTTTTTTATATATTTAATTTAAAGAGAGAGCATATTATTGATTATGCTGTGATATTGGAAATGCAGATTGAAATGGTAGAGCTTTCGATGACAGCAATCAAAGACCAAGCAGATGACATGCTAGAACAAGGATGCCGAATGAAATTTGATGAAAAGAACAGCTTAGAAGAACAATTGAAACTGATTGGAGTTCCACTGATTGAAACTGAGATAGAAAGCATAAAATGGATCAGGGATAACTATAATGGAAAAATGAATGTGCAAGACATTAAAACTGCCCTCAACAAGGAGATGACTCGTAAGTACACAACTGTTTAAAAATGTCGATATATCATTATAAAGTTCAAATTCATTGACTTCAATTTTTATGTGAGGAACAGATTGGATTGTGGGCCTTTTGTGATGTACAACATGGAGAAAATTTTGAAAAATGAGAAAGTTCCAAGCAAACTAACAAAGGATGATATTCTGAAATTTAGAGCTCATGTGGTAAAGTCATTTGCAGAAAGTAGGCACAGCTGGAACTCAACACACGACGAATTGTAGAAATTTGTTTAGGGAATAGGACAGGTTGGAGAGTTCCTTCAGTACATGTTATATAGTTTTTGGAAAGCTTTTTAAGTACATGTTTTATAGTTTTTGGATTGTTTTACTATATATAATTTTGTTTGCAATGATCTTTTGAAAGCAATTTATGTGCTTAGGTACATTCTAAAGTAACTGGCCAAGTTACAGAGAAACTGAATGTCACTAAATGTCCGTGTAATTGTCTATGTATCTGTCCAAGTCACTGTTCATGTAGCTAGACAAGCGAAGTCGTTGGCCAAGTCACTGTCAGTGTAGCTGGCCAAGTGAAGTCGCTGGCCAAGTCATTGTCAGTGTAGCCGGTCATGTGAAGTGGCCAAGTCACTGTCCATGTAGCTGGCCAAGTGAAGTCTTTGGCCAAGTCACTGTCACTGTAGCTGGCCATGTGAAGTCGCTGGTGAAGTCACTGTCCACATAGTTGACCAAGTGAAGTCGCTGGCAAGTTACAGAGATTGCTTTAGTATATAAAAGTTTTTTTGCAATGATCTTTTGAAAGAAATTCAAAAGTAACTGACCAAGTTATAGAGAAACTGAATATCACTGGAACAGGCAACCAGAATGTCATGGACCATGTCACTGGTCAAGTTACTGTAGACTGAAATTAACTGGCCAAGTCACTAGCCAAGTCATTAGTCAAATCACTAGCCAAGAAACTTTAGAACTCTAAGTCACTAGAGAAGTCACAGCCAAAATGGTAATTTGCAGCGTGCCGCTGCATTTCAACGGCAGCGTTTTGCTGCCCATTAACCAACCAAAGTTGTTGTGGGTACTTCTTTTTTTTAATTTTCATTAATATTTGCAGCGTGCCGCTGCACCGCAACGGCAACGTTCCGCTGCACAATTCAGAAAATCAATCTCTATGAATCTTAGTCCAAGACACTAAAAAATTAACCAGTCATTATTTGAAAAGTGACTGTAAAAACTAATGTCATGAGTGAAAACATAGAACAAATAACTGCCTCTCTTTCAAATTACCTATCTAACCCCAGAACTACAAAAATTTACGATTACTACCAGTGGCAGTTATCTAACCCGAGCACGACTATAATGACTATTTATCTCGTTCAGCTTACAGTTTTCACAATTTCAAAACTCAGAGAAACCGCTAAAGATTTTCTCTCCGGCGAAAACAGTAGAAAACGACTGATTTTCCTCCTCCGTGAACCGGTGCCTAAGCAAGAGTGATTCACCGACTAAGCCCCAAATTCTAGGGTTTTACAAATTTACCGAAAATCTTCGAAAATCTGTCCTCGTCAGACAGACGACAGTGAACTCCTCTTCCTTTCATATAATTTTGATTTGAATAGCTTGGGTTTTGTTTGAAATAGGAAAGATATTTCAATTGCATGTGGAGTTTCATGAGAAAATGAATTTGCATGCGAGATTTGTTTGAATTTCATGTGGAATTGGATGAGAAAATGAATTTGAGTGTGAAATTTGTTTGAATTACATGTGGAATCTGCTGAGAAAATGCTGAGTTCTGTTTGAATTACATGTGGATGAGAAAATGAATTTGCTTGTGAGTTTTGTTTGAATTACATGTGAAATCTGATGTGAGAACATTTCAGCATTTTGTCATTCTTCAATGTCTTTGTAACTGCCCATGTCGCTGCACTAGTCACTGGCTATGATCAAGTCACTGGCCAAGTCATTATTCATGTCACTGTTTATGTCACTATCATTAACATGTGAATAACTATGTCACTGATTATGTAACTATTGGGGAAAAGTTGAAACAGATAAAATGGAAGAAAGCAAAAGAGAGAGAGAAAAAAAAAAGCAAACAACTGAAGATTAAGAAGAATCTGATGAAAAACAAGTCCGTGGTAAGAAGAAGAAGAAGGATAAAAAGAAGAAAACTGGAAAGGAGAAAAGAAGAAACCAGGAAGAAGAATCAACCGAAGATGAAGAAGAAACAACTGAAGATGAAGAAGAATCTGATGAAGAACAAGTCCGCGAAAAGAAGAAGAAGAAGGATAAAAAGAAGAAAATTGGAAGAAACTGAAGATGAAGAAGAATCTGATGAAGAACAAGTCCGCGGTAAGAAGAAGAATAAGGATAAAAAGTAAAAAAGATGAAACAGGGAAGGAACTGAAGATGAAGAAGAAGTTCGTGCCAAGAAGAAGAAGAATAAGGATAAAAAGTAAAAAAGATGAAACAGGGAAGAAACTGAAGATGAAGAAGAATCTGATGAAGAAGAAGTTTGTGCCAAGAAGAAGAAGAAAATGGATAAAAGGAAGACAAAAAAAGAGAGTAGAAAGAAGAAGCAAGAAACTGACAAGGAAGAAGATACAAACGATGATGAAGAGGAAAAACTCCCTGGGAAAAGGAAAAGATATGTAAAAGAGGGTTATGTGCAGTATCGCTGCACAATGGTTGCTTTTCTGAAAATAATTTCAGAAAACAAAAATAAGCTGACTGAAGGGACTTTAGAGCTGCTGCAGAAAACACCCTTTGCAACACTGATAGATGCATTCCATGGAGGTTCAATTAAAGAAAAGGATGCAAAGAAATCAGATGATTTAATCACACTTCTACTACAAGCATACGACAGCGACACAGACCTTTTTGTGTTTGAGAACAGAAAATTCAGAATGTCGACAAGTGATATATCTATGATTTTAGGAGTGCCGGGATCCGGATTATCAGTACCAAAGACCAAAGAAGGGGCATACAGTTCTGAGTTCGTGACTAAATACTTTGACAAAAAGCAGAGGATCAACAAGGCGGCTGCAGAGGAAGCCTTGAAGAAGGCATTGGCAAAAACTCCAGAAACAGGGGAAGAAAAAAAGAAACGGGACAGAAATGTTGCCGTATTAGTACTCTTGAACCTTTTCATCAAACTCTTGTTCCCAAACTCTGGAGGAACAATATCTTGGGACTATGTAAGAGTCTGTGAAGAGGTGAAAAGTCTGGGAAAATATAGCTGGGCAAAGGAAGTTGGCAACTTCCTTAAAAAATCAATTAAAAGAAAGGCAAAAGAATCCCAAAACATGGCAGGTTGCGTGATATTGGTGATGGTAAGTTCCCGTACCTTGTTAACAATTTGTTTATGCATCATTTTACTGTCCCATAAATAACTACGTATGCTGTTGTGAGCACAAAAACTAGATCAGTGTCATGTCATTGGTCAAGTCACTGTTTATGTTACTGTTAAGTTTATGTCACTGGCAATGTCACTGTTTATGTATTTACCTATGTCATTGGTTATGTTTGTGATATTCATATTGCTAAGCAGCTGTTTGAAAAATAACTAGTTTTCTATTTTTATTTTTTATTTTCCAAACAGTACTAGTTTTGCCACAAGACGGGAGTAGTGCCGCCAATCACTGTAAGGGAAACCGAAAAACACAAAATCAGAAAGTGGCAATTAAAGACCGTGATAGAAAAAAAAAAAAAAAAGGATTTCAACACCATGGGGAAGTTGAAGGTATGTTAATTTGATGTAGAAAAACTAGGTCACTGGTCTCTTCACTGGTCTTGTCATTATTCATGTCACTATCATTCACATGTCATTGAACAAGTCAAGTTGAATGTTATTGTTGTAGCGTTCCAACTGGTCAGGTCACTGAGCAAGTCATTGACTATGTCACTGCCCATGTTACTGTTACATGGTCATGTCACAATGCATGTAACTTCGCATGTCACTAATTGTGTTGCAGTTTTATTTGTGTCACTGCCTATGTCACTGACAAGTTTTGTAATTTTGTTTCAGAAAATCTTTAATAAAGTTAAAGAAGATGCAGAGGAAGATGATTCTGAGACTAATACAGACACACAAAGTCAAGAAAAACATAATGATGGGCGAGAAGAAACTGTTGAAAAGAGAACCAGCGAGAACATGGAGAAGGAGACTGCATGGAATGATAAACAGAAATAGGGAAGAACGATGGAATGATAAACAGAATTAGAGACAAATCTTCAGAAAAAGGAAGAAGAGCTGAGAGATGTGGAAATAGAGAAAAAGGGGTTGGAAGAAAAAATAAGGAAATTGGAGAAAGAACTGGAAACAAGAGAAAAGAAAGCTGACCACATTAACAATGAGAAGATGGAGACAGAGATAGGGAAGAACGATGAAGAGAAGCACGAATTACAGAGAAAGTTGGAGAGAAAGGAAGAAGAGCTAAGTGCTTTGAAAAAAGAAGTTGAGGAGAAAGAAAAGGAAATTGGCAGAATAAACGAAGAAAAGGGGGATGTGTTAGAGGAAAATGAGGTGCTGAAAATTGAGAAAGCCTCCCTGAATTCAAGAGTGAAGCAATTGGAGATCATAGTGATGGCACTTACTGAGAAGTATCAGTCGCCAATAGCATGTCCAGGTGATGACAACGGCTCAACTCCTCCTCCCCCACCGCCTAGTTTCCCTCTGCCAAAATCAAAGGCCCCTGAGGACAAGCCAACTGACAGCAAGCACTCCAAAAACACAAAATCTCAAGGTGGTATTCAAGGAACTCAATCACAACCTACCTACTCCACAGCAAGCGCATCTGAGATGACATCTGCAGCACCTCACTCAACCGACCGAGGACATCAGTCACCACTTCAATGCCTTGCCCAAGCAGCTGCATAGATTCATTCACCAACCTCTCCTGAGGTTAAATTGGGAACAACAGAAGATGCTTGCACACCGAATACTGCTTGGATTAATGCATTGTTTGAGTTTCCACATGCGGCCGCGTTACGATCTCCACCTCCACGAAAAGTCAGTTTGGAAGATATGCAAGCAGACCCGCAGAAGTATCAGATCATTATATCACTAGAGGTTCAGCCTGTTTTTGACATTGAACCAGTCCATTACATTCCTCATACGGAACAAATGACAAGAGTTGAGTTCACCATGCCAATTTTAGAGGACATATCAGGGCAGGACTCAGAATCTATTGGCCTCTATTCTTTTGTAGTTAGGATGAAGAGAAAGGAGAGAGTGCAAAAAAAAAAATGATATTTTCTGGTGGGACGAGGTGAAAGAGAAAAGGCAGAGGGCAAAAATGACCAGAATCACAGCAGTGAAAAAGAAGAAAGGACAGACAACTGAACAGCAGCCAGAGGAGGAAGTGATACATGATTTGACGATTCATGTGGATGACGAGGAAGAAACAGAAAAAAACGAAATTGAAGTGATAGATTGGCAAAAGCTACAACTGTACAAACTTCTTGACAGCCCAACTAGAGGCAAATTAGAGAAGTACTGGAACAAGGCAGAACAAAGGTAATGTTTCATGTTACAGCTCACCGGCTAGTAACTTCACTAGACATGTAGCTGCCCTAGTCACTGGCAAAGTCACTGGCCAGATCCTTGGCAAGTGAAAGTAACTGGCTAAGTCACTGGACTAACACTGTTCTATGTTATGCAGGGTATTATTTTGGGAGGGAAAAGAGGCTGGAAGCGAAATCACAAGGGCGGATGTCAAAATGTTCATCAGCGATCAATCAATAGCAAACAACTGGATTGATTGCTATGGGGAAGTGTTGAAGGATGAATTGCAAAATGAAAATTCACAAAGTTTGGGAAGATCAGCTTTTATGCATAGCATGTGTTGGGTAAATATGACAAGCACTTTCTATAAACATTGAATGCTTATCTCTCATTCTTTGTTTATTTATAACTCGTTCTCTGTTTTGTTTATTTATTTATTTTAAATAGTATTCGACAATACATTTAACTGTGAGAAACCTGCATCAATACTTGTGTGAGCCGCTGTTCCAAAACCTGGGAAAATGCAGCATGCTTTTCTTCCCAATTACCCATAATGAAGAATTTCACCACACGCTCTTGGTCTTCGACAAGGACATATCGCAATGGCTGCATTTTGATTCGATGAAACCAAGAAGAGCAGGAACAGGGGAGTGCTTTAAAAATATAAAAAAATTGGTAAGGCATTGATGACCGTTAAGGCATTGATAACTGCCTTAAAGCTAGTACGGTTCAGGTTGACAAATTCAGTCCGTCCATTGGTTTAAGCGAGTTAGATACCTTAATGATCATCAATTTGGCTAAAAATTTGCAGAGATGATCTATACACTAGTACCTAAAAACCGAAAAGTGACCCAAAACTCAAACTTCACACGTTAATTTCAAAGCGGAGCTCCGCTCTGGATAGGATCTGTATGTGTGTGTGTGTGTATTAAATCTTATTGACAAAATCTTATGCCCCCTCTATGTTGGGCCCTGGGTTGTCGCCAATGATGCCCATGGGCAAGGCTGGCCCTGACACAATGCTTCAAAACCAACAAACTGTATAAAACAAGACCTAAAAATTCAAATCGAACGGAAAAAAAAAAAAAAAAAAAAAAAAAAAGTCAGATTTAAGAAAAACTACTCCAAATATGTAAATCGAAAAAGGAAGAGAATTCAAACCGAGCTGCAACAGAGACAAAATCAAAAGCTAACATCAAAGATGAAGATGGCAGATTGAATCGAGAACAGGAACCTCCTCTCTACATGGCAAGAACCAGAGCCTCCTTTTCTCTTTATCGAAGATCTTCTCTCTGGCTTTTTCTCTTTGTATTGAAGAGCTTCTCTCACTATCAAAGCATCTCTAACAGAAAATGCAAGAGTTTGACTTTACAGTTAAGAAAAGGACAAAACGGTCTAAAAACAACAAAAACAAAAGAAAAATTATTAATTGATGGGCTATTAGAATGGGCTATTAGAGCAAGTTCACCCGTTGAGGTCACTGGGTCAATACTATTCATTGGTTTTTGCTTTTCATTTCCACCATCTAGGTCACTTGGTCAGATACTGTTCACAAAAGGTCACTCTGGCAGGGCCAGCCCTGAGGGCTGCCACCTGAGGCGGCAGTCTCAGGCCACCGGTTCCTGGGAGCCTCGAAGGATTTCGTTTTGTATTTATGCCTATATATAGTATATATAGCTATTTTGTATTGTTACACAAGTTGTGTTGCTTTGCGCCAGCGGAAGCCAGGTGAATTCGCAACCTCTTCATCCAAGGTTCGAATCCTGCTTCCCTCTTTCACATTTTTGTATTTACTTTTCAATCAGTTGAGTCAAGAAGGGGCCAGCTCGAACCTTGCTTCCTCCCTTTCACTTTTTTATTTTTTGTCCTTTTCCTTTTAAGTTAATTTTGATTAGTTCTAGCCATCAAAAAAATTTATGTTTATGTATGAATAAGTATTCCTACATTTCTTTTTGTTATTAATTCTATATTTACTATTATTCAAAACATATAATTTTGTACTGTTATTTGGTTCTAGCCATAAAAAAAAAAATTATGTTTAACTATTTTTGTATTTCATAAATTTATGTATGAATACGTGTTCATAAATTTTTGTTTTGTTATTAATTATATATTTACTTTTATTCAAAACATATGATTTTGTAATATTATTTGGAGCAATATATATAGGAGGCCACATTTCTCTCTCGAAGCGAAACCCTAACAAAACTAGGTTTTTTTCTGGTTCCATCTCATTGCTCGTCCGGCGGCTCCCGCCCGTGGCTAGCCTCCAACTTCGTCGCTGTGTGGTGAGTGCGCCGGACAGGAATGTCTTGAGGCTATTGTTTAGGTGGTCTGGAGAGGTGTCGCCGCTTGATGCTCCGACAAGTTTGTTGGGGCAGCGGGGTTCTGACTTGAAGCCTTCGATGCGCGGCGGTGGTGATGTACAGAGGTGGAGCTTGGGCGGTTGATGGTCGTGGCGGCGTGGTCGTGGCGTTGATGGCCATGGCGGCGTGATGCTGGCGTCGTGGGCGTGGCAATGGTCAAGGTGGCATGGTGCAAGCGACGTGATCATGGCGACGTGGTCGTGGACGCGGGGTGCCGGCGACGTGGTCGTGGCACTGATGGTCGTGGTGGTGTGCTGGTCGCCTCGACTGACGGCAGGGAGGCCTGCTGTACGTGTTGCAAGAGCGTGAAGGAGGGGGAGAGTGGGACCAGGTGCTCATCAACTTGCTGGGCTTTAGGTTGTGACTTCTATTTGGGCTGCTCTTTGGGCTTTCTATTGGGCTAGGGTTTTGCTCTCAGTCCATCACTATGTTTTTAGTTTAGTCTAATTACAATAAAGATCCTTGTATTAGGAACACTCTATGTACTTTGCCTACAGAATGATCGGTGATTCTGCACATCTAGGTGCAAAGTTCTTTGGTGTACCGCAATTGAGCGCATTAGCACCAGGAACTTTGTCTGCTATTATTCTTAGTTTAGAATTATGTTATTCTGCTAGGCTCCTGCAAAAGGAGCAGAATTGTTTCAAGTGTAATGGCACCTATTCCCCTGGTGGGAACTATGTATTGGGTCATTCTAGCCTGTGTTTGCTATAAATGAAATGATTACTTTCAAAAAAAAAAAAAAAAAAAATCTCCGCCTCAGGCCTTTTGAATCTCAAGACCGGCCCTACACTCTGGTTCACTTTTTGGATCAATTTTGTGACCTGCCAACTGACATTCGGTGACCTTTTGTGAACAGTATTTGATTCAGTGATCTAGATGGTGGAAATGAAAGGCAAAAAACAGTGAATAGTATTGACCCAGTAACCTCAACGCGTGAACTTGCTCTTAGAGAACAAAATCTAAATTAATTCAGGTTATAGAGAAATTTAGAACATTGGTAGATTTTCCCCAAATAATTTTTCTAAAATTAAACTAATTGATCATTTTCCTGAATATATATTGCCAGGCCACAATATCAGCTTCACATTGAAATGAATGCACTATTGCAGGTAATAATCAACTTTCTCATGCTGCTCGACTTAAATAAATGCATTGCCAAGCATATTTTATAGACTATAGCAAACTGACTGCATTTGTTTATTCTGTAATCATCTTCCAATCTTAATCATGTGGTTGTATAGTTACAATGAGAAATTACATGGAAGATTAAATCTAATCCTACACTTCTCTCTCAATTGCTCCGGACCTCAATACCATAATAATTACATGCCCTGTGTACCTATGACAGCCTTACGGCTTCACAGGAGTAGTGTCGCTTTTACCCAGCTGGATAACTGATTTTCTTTCCTTGCCTGTTTCTTTGGTTTCTTCTTCTGTCCAAAACTTTTGATTCCTCCACTTCAATGGCGGAGCTTTATGATGATTTGATTTAAAATAAGTAAATGAATATGAATGAAGTGATATACCACCATCCCAGGCTCCCTTTGGAAACTCCTCACTATTAGTTTGCTTGTTTCTTAAAGAAGGGCTTTTGGCATATCAGTAGTTTCTCATCACTGTTACTTTCAATCTCTACCACCCGTGCATCCCACTTCAACCCTGTTGTCAAAGCTCTTGCTGATTCAATGAGAGAAGCTTTGTCATGGATGATCACCCAGCCCTGTAAAACAACCAGTAACATAAGCAGAATATCGAAGCAAACCAAAGCAACACGCACAGAAACTTCACAAATATATAGCAGTCGGAGGTTTCATGGCACAGAAGGTATATGTGTCTTCATATCTAGTATGCGTGTGTGTGTGTGTGTGTGTGTGTGTGTGTGTGAGCGCGCGTGTTCTAACCCAATCAAGCTATTCAAGTGACTGATACCAAAGCAAACTTATAATCCGTCAAATATTACAATTGGTATTAAGATGTATATGCATCTATCCATGTCCATTGAAGAAACTTCTCAAAATCAGACAAAAGAGCATTTCTATAAAATTTATCTAACAGCTCTCCATTTTTGAAGGCAGACACGCACACACTTGATATAACACAGATAAAACCAAAGCAATTGTTTTCACCGCCATACCCGACAATAGGAATTTATAAGTATGCAGTCGTGCACATGATTTTCACAAATGTACTAAAAAACCTACATGACCCTTGCAACAACTTTTAATTTGGTAAAACTTCTACTTTATCTATACTGTAGAACTATTGATCATATCAGCATGTAATTGGCAATCGTTAATCCATACTATGACAAATTTTAGGCACACAAGAAATGCCATATTAGCAAATGAATGTTTAAAACAAGATGCTGCAATAGTGAATAATCCATGTTTCAAATGGAGACTATATTATGCTCTACAATCTTGCAAGAGCATCAATAAATCAAAATATAATTGGTGCATATCTGATTAGTTCTTGTTCCCTTGAAATCATTTTAGTCGAATTTGAAGGGAGGACAGTACAAAACAATTAGACATGAAATGTGAAGAGGATCATTTAATATGTACCTCTGGACGAAGCAATCGATCAATCTCAGTGAATAAATCAAGAATGGTACACCTGCGCTGTTGATCAGTTTCAACAGAAAGAAGTCCTTGTGCATGCACCATATCATAAGTTCTTGGATATGTTGGAAAGGGCTCACACCTAAATGTAGAAAGTTGTTCCATCAATACAAGAAACTATAACAGAACACAGATAGAGCATTTAGAAAACCCAGAGACAATGATATGAATCCAGACAAAACTAAAATAATCTGGGGGTTATCAACTTCACAATCCAATTAACTACCATGTACCTGACGTTTACATGAAATTAAATGCATAGAACTTCACATTCATAAATATGATCTTATCATAAACAAAAAGTATAATAGCATCCCTAGAATGTTTTGATTTTTATTTTTTCATTTTATTTACCAAATTTTTCCAAATAATCCCCAAGTTACAAAAGTTTTTAAAGCCAAGTATCCCAGATGCTAAGGCTATCAGGGAAAACTCATAACCAACCATCATTCTAACATAAACTTTGTAACTTCAACGTTAGAAGGTAACCGCTAATAAAGTGAGGTATAAATTTCTCCCATGAAGAATTCAACCATCACGACTGTTTAAGTCAGTCTAACTTTAGAAAAAAGGACAAGCTTGAGGTCATTTATATGATACAACATTCCATTTTTGGTTCAATCAACTGACAACCTTTGTTCGAGATAGCACCAAGCCCATCACAACTGTTTAAGTCAGTCTAACTTTAGAAAAAAGGACAAGCTTGAGGTCATTTATATGATACAACATTCCATTTTTGGTTCAATCAACTGACAACCTTTGTTCGAGATAGCACCAAGCTATCTACCAATAACCTACTTAGGTGTGTATTGCCTGAATGTTTTAGTAATCTATCCCATCCGTACGAATTAGTAGTTATGCAGTTTTGCTCTGCCCTCTTCCCTAAACCCCAAAAGGAAAATAAGTAGATTAGTAATATGAGCTTCGGAACAAAAATAATCAAGTCCCAAGAAGATACAAAACTCGGGTTTTGCAAGCTAAACTATTAAAGTTAAAATACTAGCGTATCCAGATGAAACTTGGCTTAGAAGTTAAATCTTAGATTCCTAGTCTGTCACAAAAGAAATGGTAGTTGTAAGAAAGCAAGCCGAAAAGAAATGAATGAGAGAAAAGTAGCATACCAATCGTGCAAAACTCCAACAAAGCCCCTGTCAAGGATCAAAGGCAGATAATTGGGACCATTTGTTGGGACAACATTCATTACCCACACGGACTTTCCAGCTTCCAATAATGCAGAATTTAAACCACCAAATCGTGCATTCATGTCTAGTACATTTCTAAGCATGTTATATGGAGGTGAAGGATCCTCATCACCAGGCCTCTTTGGATGATCTGAGAAAATTAATGGTGACAGAAGAGACCAATAATTACGGACTGCCATTTTCCAAGTTTCAGCATCCTCAGCAAGTTCTTGTTGGTGCAATCCTGAACAAACATTATCACACATACATAAAGAAAATGACTAAAACCAAAATGATTAAGATCGAAGTGGCACCAATCGAACGACCAGCTGTCTCAGGAAGTTCTTTTATCCTTTCACAATTGACACTGTAAACGCTGTATCAGGAACACAGAACTTACCATATATAGCAAGTTCACTCTTGTTCAGGTTAGCCCTAGAAGGCCAGGTTGTCCTCTGTTCAATAGGAATCCATCGACGGCTCTGTGTTCCCCCAATGCAGGCTTGGAGCGGTCGGTAATATGGTGATTCAATATCATGGCCTTTACTGCATAGAGAGGGCCCTGAACCAGATTTCCTAAAGAAACAAGCAGATTGTACTAGAGATTAGTTCCAGCACTTACTTTCATGCATTCACGCCAGAATTGTATGATCCCATTAATTGTTTCTTTGTAAAAGCATGTATATTTTCTTAAATGCAATGTAATTTAAATCTAAAAGGAGAGAACATATTGTCCTTACCGTGAACTGTAACAATTTCTTTTACTTGTCTTTTTCCATATCACGGTTTCATCCTGCTGCGACAACATTTCCCAGCAGAGATTTTCTGCAAAATCATGGACGATGTCCCACCTTTTCTTATTCACTTTGTTGCGGAGAAATGTCTGAGCATTCGTAATTGGTGATGTCCAGACAAAGTATCCACCAGGCTTCAGAAGTCTATCAACTTCAATCAAGAAAATCCCATCTGTAACACATAACAGTTTTGCATAAGATTAATAAACTTGGACCCATCCAGATCCAGAAATTCACAGGTGGAAAATCAAATAGCTCAAACACAATCCAGAGATTCTAAGTTCTGTACAAACAAAGATTGTGCATCCCATCAACATGTTCCTGTTATTGAGAATTACTTTTCGTCTATAATTAGAATAATGGTTCTATAAGAAGTTTATCTCGGTCCCACTTCTCTACAGAATACAACCAATCCCAACCACAATTTTAAATCCACAAATTATCAGTATATTCTCCAAGGAATGAAGACCTAGCCAATTGCAACATATGCCAATTAAAGAGTATATAACTTATATGTGATTTCTAGAAAACCTAATAGAATTTTATTAAGTAGTGGTTTTAGAACATTTTCTATCACAATTCTACTTCTACATAGATTCCAAATAATATTTACAAAAAACATAATAAGCCATATAATAGAAATTTTAAAACCTAGGACTGCATGGAGTACAATTCAACATAGTAGCATCAGTTAATTTGTATTCAGCCACAAAAATAAATCACTCTTTTCGTCTTTTTCCATCTCAAAAAAAGCTAAATTCTGTATCTTACCCTGACAGATATCCTTATTAAAGAATCACAACTAGCATTGGTCTTGTAGGCAGTCACAAGAATAAATAACTTGCTTGCCATCAGTAAGGCATGCAGTTACATGATGATGCATCACTAGTTATAATATATATCAGCAAGCAGATATCAGCCACAATTATAATTAACCCCATTTGTTAGAGAGAGAGAGAGAGAGAGAGAGAAGGGGGGGTACTGTTTACTTGACACGCCCCTATGAAATAAACACAATGTCTTTGTGGCTATGGATTATTACTTGTGTTGATTTTTCTTTTGAGCATTGAATTTCCTCTATAATGACTGAGTTTTCAGATATACAACTAAGCATGGACATATAAAAACCTAAAAAAGAAATAAGGCCTAACAAAGAAGCACTTGGTGATAGATAAGTTCTGACTGATACCTCGTTGTTCCCAATCAATGCCACATCTTGCACAATGCAACATATCAAAAGAGAGAGATGGGTATGGCAACTGTTTTGAAGTGAAAGAACCAATCATTGCAGGAAGACCCCTTTCAAGAGTTAGCTGGACTTGGCTTCCTGAAGCCTCATAGTTTGCAATGCACATTGTTAGGAGTTGTTTGGAAAAGAGATGCGCTCCAAAACTCCCATAGCCACATCCTATATCCAAGATGGTTCTCACCTGCAAAATAGATGTAAAATTATAATCACAAATTCAGAATAGCAAGAATTTTAGTTCTGTGCGACAACAACACTAGGATACCAAGGACACAACTACCAACTACAAATAATGCACCCTGATATTTAAAAGAGATGATAACATGCATATTCTATCATGGAAATAAATAAAGCATACTAGAACATCTGTCAATAATCGAGAAGTAATCACAAATTAGAACACACTTACCCCAGCTTGTATGAAGTTAGATTCATTCCTGAGCCCTATCATTTCTGCAATTTGATGTGAGTAATCTTCAACACCATCAAACATCAACGAGGCTGAACGGAATGAAATTTGATCTTCTTCCAACATCATCATCCTGTGTAAGTGCAAGGAATTTTGAAATTAAAGCAAAGATCACGACAGTTCAATAGAACGCAGTTGGAAGAGATGAAAAATCCCTGCTCACCTCTTTGTCATGCTACCAGAGGAAAGTACTTCCTGCGCTGTTAATTTCACATTTGTAGACCAAATGACATCTTTACCAGTAGGCCACCTAAGAGGAATCTTGTAATTCACAGGTGGAAGAACTAGACAATTTTGCCTCATTGCTTGCCCACAGTTCCGGTCATACTCATTGCCATCAGACAAACCCAAGGCAAGATTCTCCGAAACATTAAAACAGGGAACATGATTTTCAGACTCTTGAGGACAAAAATCTAAATCTTTCAACCGTGAAGAACCAAGAGAAAGCTCTCCAATGTGCCACAGGTCAGAAACAAGTTCTTGCTGGAGACGCCGATAACCATGGTATATGTGACCTCTTGAAGTGGTGGAAATGGAGATTGTCCACCAAAAGGATCCAGTAAGAGCAAAAATAACAATCAATACTAAACTTAACTTCAACAACAGCAGAGTTAACTTGTGCCGACTTCTAGGAGTGACGGCTAATAAGGGCTCTGATGCAAAGCCATTTTCACCAACTCCCTGTTTGGAAGGAGAATTTTCCCCCAAAAGTAGTCTAACCGGAATTCTAAATGCAAAACTGTTCTGATCAGAAGAAGCTCTTCTATCCAAATCTTCTTTATCCGTTTTATCTTTCATTTGGGAGTCCCAAAAATCATTGCTGCCACCCGAGATCCGTGCCCCGGATGAACCTCGATGCATAGGCCTGGCCATTCTTTGACTTCAAGACTGCTGGAGACCAAGCAACAAGAATTTGTTATATATAATTAAGATTAACCCCAAGAAAGAAAAAAATTATTATATATATACACACACACACACAAATAGAAGAAATCCAGGAAACCTCAATCAAGAGAGGAACAAGATGAAACAACTTAAAACATGACAAAGAGGAAACCATAAAAAATAAAAAATAAACTTAAATTGTAACAATATTTTGAACATAATTCTTCACTCAGGAGACAATTTTTGCCTCGAGAGAAACCCAGATAAGTACTTCCACTCAAAATTTACATCCTAAGAAATTGCATCAAAGATCCCAGAGCAATTCTCCATCCAAAAGCTCTTTCTTTTATTTCTCCAAAACTTCATTGAAAGAGTTGAAACATAAAGATTCAAAATTTCATCAAAACCCAGAACTAAATTTCCAGCCGACATGCTTCAATAAAGGAAAGAATAGAATGGTATCCCTAAAGTACCATAATTTCCTGACTAGATCCATTAACCCAGCACCAAGTGACCCAATTTATGATTCAACTCCATGGGAAAAGAAAAGGTAAATACTTTCCTAAGAATCAATTGCAAAGAATAAACCCAGAGAAAAAAAAAACAAAACAAAACAAAACAAAGTGATTTACGCAATACTAAAGCGAATAGCAAAGCAATACATTTCCACAGAAGGAAAGATTTGGATCACTTTCAATCAGTTCAGAAATAAGCTATTAGCAAAAGGGTCAAGCTCATTTCTTCTCAAAACTTTATAATATACAGAATCACACAAAAAATAAAAAACGGACCCAGACAAACAAAATGACCAGAACTCATTTGAGATCAAACCCACAACAACCCAAAAACAGTTTCAAGCCACTCAGCAGTGGAACCCAAATGTAGTCCAAGTCAGACAAGTAGTTGAAGAAGCAAACAGTACCTCTTTAATTGGGGAAAACAGCACAGAAGGTTATGAATAACCAGAAACCAACACCAAAGAAACAAAGAAAGAAAAGACTAGAAACTAGACAATCCTTGTATGAATCATCAATATGAACTGGGCTTTTGGCTTACATCTCACTTTCTCTCCCACTTTGCTCAAATGCTAAGCTCATAGAGAGATAGAGAGAGACAGAGAGATGGGAGAATTTGTCCCGATCCAATCACGACAAAGCTCGTGAAAGCTGAATACTATGTTATGAGGGGAAAGAGATACACAAATATAGAGAGAGAGAGAGAGAGAGGATAAATACTAGTTTATGAAATGATGTATATAATAAATGTTAGGCTCCAACTATACCTTATATGTACATTATGAACACGCAAGGTCTTACCATGCAGAATAGCACCGCTGATGTAAATCCCAACACTTATTTGAAGTTGTGAAATGGCAAATTCTGTTTTGGCAGGGGAGAGAAAGAGAAGAAGAAAGGTGGTCTTCTACGAAAGAGACCTCCTCCTACTTGAGGCTTACTGGTATTGGACTATTGGTCTCGTGTATTTTAGTACCTGTAGTAGTCTTCTCGCTTTTTACTCGAACAGACATTTGGTAAAAAAACAAAAAAAAAAGCAACTCTAAATTCCTTTAACGTTTACTGTCACGAGTTTTGTTTTGTTTTACTTTTTTGCTTTTCTAGCCGAGAATCTATTTCGTCTAAAACTATTAGAAGCACTCTTTAGTTCACAGGGTTAATTTTGGCTCTCTCCCCCTATTGTACATTCGATAACATTACAATTTTTTACAATTTTTTTTTTTTTTTGAAATAAGGGCTGTATGGCTGCCCTCAGGCCTTTATTAATGAAACGGATGAATACATAGGGGGGGGGACATGAAGCCTAAACCCCTCATTACAATACAGATCAAGAGAACCTCTGGAATAATACCAGCAGTCTCTACAACGATAATGTATTCAAACATGCACCTGATAGCAAAGAGTGTCATACCAACTACTCTATTTGCTTTACAATGACGGTGGCACATCGGAAAGATGAAGCAATGCCATAGTACCAATAGATAAGTAGCTTTCCCAACATGCTGCCGAACGAGAACAATACCGACGACACGTCGTTTCATCCTACCACCAGGAGGTTGCAACCAATGCATGATTTCCCGCCTCGCTAGGGCAGACAAGGCATACTGAGTATGCAGACAAGGACAAAGCCCACATGTCCTTACCAAGGGTCGGCAAGGATTTATTGTACATAAAATACACCTACAATTGAAACCTAATAATAGAAAAGCATAATACCTAGGACAGACCCACAAGCCAAGGCCCAAACCCACAGGAGTGGCCTAAACCCGCCTGACAGACCCATATCCACAAGAGAGGCCCAAACCCGCAGGACGGGTCCACGAAGGGGACTTGGCTGCTGTCTCCCGCGTGCTCCCTCGGAGTCGGACCGCCGCCTCTGACGAAACACTCCGCCGATGAACCGCGACCGGCATCAGTAGCCGGACCAGGCCAGAAGCGAATCCCGCCTCCTGTGAACATCGACGTTGAACCATGACCAGAGATCTCCAAACATGGTGGACCGCCATGGATCCCAGTAACCAGGTAGATCCGGGACGCAACCTTTCACCAGACCACCAGAGTCCCGGGAAGAGTGGGGTGTCGGCCTTGGGAAGAGTGGAGTCCCGCGTTGGTGGTGGCAGACATGGCCGCCGAAACACAGTGCTCCTGCATCGTGCCTTCTGGTCCCCGCCGCCACTCCGAATCCGGCCTCTACCTGTGGGCTGACCACCGACACCTACGAAAACTACGAGTCCGACGACAACGTCACAGGGACGGCCGCTGGACGGAACAGCACAAGCCTTCGAAACTCCAAGCATGGTAGTTTTTCTCAGTAACCGCTGCAGAGCGTTTTTTATATATAAAACCTCTTGTTATAACCTTTTTTACCTATACTATTATGAGCCTAGAATTTCGTATAAGAGATGTGAAAATATAAGGATATGTTAATTGATTTCAATTTCATATTCTAACTTTTAAATTCTATACAATTTCATGTCACCGTGTTTTACATCATTATTAGTTAAGATGTTTACCTCAAAATCTCATTACAAATCAGTATAGTGGTCTCTCTTTCTCAGTTTCCCACTGAAATTTGCACACTAGTCTTTGCCAATCTGCATTGTTGGTTTTTGGTTCAATTCAACAATTGATTAGCCTCTACAAACCGACGGCAATAATCATCGCCTCATTTTTATTCTTCTTCTTAGACCCATGTTTATTTGGTGCTTATACTAGTGTCTTACGCGTAATACAACACGGTCATCAAGTTTAGGGTAAATAAATTAAGCTCCAAGTATCGTACCCAAGGGAATACGAAGCCCCACTTAGTTACGGACTATTAAGCACAAAAATAATTATTCTAGCAATGAGTGTCGGACCAAAATTGTAAGTCTTCGAAATTGTAATTTTAATTTTCAATGAGAGGAAATAGAAAATTTCTATAAATGAAATAGTCATATCCAAGGCAGTTCAAGTTTCAAGGACCATATATTCTCATCAATACTGTCAAAAACCCTAGCTCCACAAAACTCGGACTGTTTCTTGGTCTTGAGTTTGCAAAGTTTTCTTCTTGTCCGGTGGCGCCCATGGGCGGCGGTGGCTCGCCTCGCTGGCTAGTGGCTGCTGCCGGACGGGAAATAAAATACTAGCGGCCTGGGTGCTTCTTGGAGAGAGGTTCTGGCTTGGTTTTGAACGGGTTGGCTTTGGCGACATGCTCCGGACAAGGTCTTGGGCTCGGTGGGCAGCGGTACAACGTGGGTCGAGCGACGTCAAGGCACCTCCCTGCTGGATGACGGTGATGGAGGAACTAAACGGTGGCAGCGGTGGCTGGTTGGCCTGCATCAGACTGGTTTTGGTTTCAGCGTGGCTTGCTCGGACTTCGCTGGGTGGCAGCGGGTTTTGGGCGAGGGGTTGAGGCGGTGAGGTCTGGCTGTAGGTGACGGCAGCGGGGGCTAGAGTTTGGTTTTTGCGGCGGCGGCAGTCGGCTTCGGGTTGAGGCAGTTGACCATTGACGCTGAGGATGGTCTGGGCTGGGGTCAAACCCTCCTTTGTTTGGGCCGGTGTTTGGGCTTCTTTCTTGGGGCTGTTTGGTCTGCTATGTTTGGGCTTGGTTTTTTTTGACCTAGGCCCAACTCTATGTTAGTAGCTTTGTTTTACTTTCAATATTTCCCTCAGTTTTTTAGGGAGCTCTATTTCCTTTGTTTTTAGGGTAACTGTAAGTTTTTGGGCTTGCTTATTTACTATGTTTTCATAGTCTGTAGGCTTGCTTAAATAAGTGAGCATGGGTACCGTCAAATGATCGGACATAATCTATGTATCGCTGTGATTTTTCACAAACTCTTTATCTACCCAGAGATGTTAGAGGGAGGATATGTAATGGTCCTTTCTGGCCTGAGTATTAATATATATCGACATGATATTCTTCAAAAAAAAAAAAAAAGGACCATATATTCTCAATTACGATACTAATGTGTGTCGGACCATTAAGCACAAAAATAATTTATTCTAGCAATGAGTGTCGGACCAAAATTGTAAGTCTTCGAAATTGTAATTTTAATTTTCAATGAGAGGAAATAGAAAATTGCTATAAATGAAATAGTCATATCCAAGGCAGTTCAAGTTTCAAGGACCATATATTCTCAATTACGATACTAATGTGTCATTTCAAGGATTACACTAACTCAATTAGAGAGAGTAAGAGTTTTTTTTTTTTTTTTTTGAGAGAAAGAGTTAGAGCTGGTTAGTTATTAAGATTTTGAAGATAATTGGCAAGGTGATGGTGGATTGAAAATCCGCAAATGCTTTTTGAATTATTTGGCCATGAATGTGGTAGTTGGTTTACAAACTTCAAAAACTGATATGATTGGTTTGATGGTCGATTATGACCAAAATTTTGACCTGCCATAACGAAATTCACCTCTAGATGAAGGCATTGATTTACACTATAAAATCTTACATGAGAAATTTTTGTATTTTATATCATAATAATTCAAAGTAAATAAGATAATATTACTGACTAGAAAATAAAAAACAACTTTTCACCTATGAAAACAACCCCTTGTAACGTCTGAAAACAATGGAACTTTGGGACAAGACCCACTCCATGTTCTAAATCTCTGTAATCTAAAAGGCAATTGGGAATTTTCCTTGGTACAATGAGGAATTTACTTGCTGACCTATGTGCCTATTTTATTTGTATTTTCAAAGGTAGATCTGAGGAGGGCACATGTGACATTTTGTTTTATAGCATTGTTGTATGGATCTACAATTTTGACTTGCGCGTAATTTGCCTGATAATTGGCACTCTATTCCATTTTATATAATCCCCATACATTGTTATAATTTATACCCCAGTCTGCACTTGCATTGCTTCTTGGGTTCTTACTAGCTCCACTCATTTAATATTGCATAGCTAGAATTCACAATCAAAACATGTTAGAATTTTCTATGCTTTCTTCATTCATTGTGTAGAAATGGTTGCTTGTACGTTTTGTATGACGATGTTTTTACAAGAAACGAAAAACAACGTAGTGCTTCTTTGGGAAACATTTGAATGCATCTTGATCGCACACAATTAGTAATTTCAATAATTTATATCTGACCACATAAAAAATGCGTCTTAATGTTGAAAAATGACTCTAAAGTATAAAGTAGTGCATAAAGTTTATGTTACAGTAAATAATAGACATAGTTTTGATTAAGAATGTTAAGAAAGAATCAAAGAATTAATCTTGCCATTAGTTAATGGTTTTGGGGGTTCGAATCCAAGACAGATTTTCAACTGTAAATAGAGAATGGTTATCATTTCAAAGCCAAAGCCCTCACCCCTCAGGTGTACAACCAACCAAAAGCAAAGAGACAGTTACTGCTTTAACATGGATTTAACTACAGGACAGCAGAATCACAGCAGCAAATTAAAATAACAAATTAAATTTAAAAAAATTAAGAAAAGAATAAAGTAACAAAAATAAATAATAATAATAATAATAATAATATTATTATTATTATTATTATTAATTGAGACCACATTGACAGGTTGGGTCCTCTGTAATGGATGATATGTGCTCAGAGAATCAGCTTAAAGGGAAGCCCTTTTCCCTTTCAGAGGGGAATCCATGGTAAAGTGGTCATTTTACTCGACTGGCTACCGACGTGGCGCAGTGTCAGTCGCTGATCACATGGACCTGCCCGCACCAGAACATTCGCAAAAATAAGAAACGATAAAGCTCACTATAGTCAATTAGGAGGGGGCAAGGGGAAAAGAATGGAGTGGGGCCCAGTATCCCGCGTTTGGGTGTGTCGGTGGGACGGGGGAGCGCTGACGTGGCTGAAGGAGGATGGGTGGAGGTGTGTGCCGGGTCGCAGAGAATCATGACTTCCCCCAAGTCACAAGTGTGGGCGGGAATTGTCTCTTTGTGCGCGGCGGTGGCCGGTGGGGGGGGGGGCGCGTAGACAAAATACGGATCAATGGGCGAAATTGAAAGGTAATAAGGACGGTAGGAAATGAATGATGAGAATTTACCCACGGAACGGAGTAAACAGTAAATTAATGACAGGTTATTCGCTAGCTCTCATCACGGACTAACAAAAATGGACACATTAGTGGCCAAAATAGTAACAGTAAATAATGTTCACGGCATCTAAACTGTTCATACTAGAGTGAAATTTCAGTTTATGTTATCAGGAATATTGGAGTGTCATTTGTTCTGCTATTTATTCTTTTGCCGAGGGAAAATTCTATACTGCATTTTGTAGCCTGCAAATGATATGTAAATGTAAAGATTTAATTTTTACCCTATACATTTTGAAAAACTCGACAATGTTTTCTTATTCATCAAACCTTAGGTTTCTTCGAACTATCATTATAAAATTTTAAATAAACTAAGGAATTGAAATTTACACTCCTTTTGGAGTAATTTTCTAATGGACATGTACATGAAAGGGCTTGGATGTTTATTGATTTTGTTCTTCAATCCTACCTTTCATGATTTTCGTTTTCTTTGATGACCAACTTAGGTTTTGAATGCATGATTGAATCCAAATTAAGATTGCTAGCGTTCTAGGTCTTAATTGTTAAGTTAAAAACCTAAAATTACTTAGGTAAATCAACAAAGAGAATTGCATGCTTGATTAGCGTTCTAACTTGTGTGTCTTTCTTAAATCAATCAAACTTTCTAAGTGCTTATTGCGTTGAACATGTTTTGTTATTGGATTGATCACTCACTAGCATTGCATGTTTAATAGGGTTAACTATGCTACGTTCATCTAGTTAATTTAACTAAGAAAAGTAAAAAGAACTTTGTATGCGTTCATCTTTGTTCTAGATTTGGCTTGTAAAAAAATCATAAACTACATAGTGCATTTACCTTGATTAAAGAAAATGAAGAAGTTCTGTAGCATGAATAAATTACGGTTAGTTTTTGAGTTGTTTCAGACCTTTCTCTAGTAGTGTAGGATACTATTTTATTTGAACTTATTCTCATTGTGATGTTGCATTTAAGTTATCCTAGGGTAATCTAAGAATTATTCTGTAAGACCCCGAAAATTCGTTATTAATTTCTTGAAATTTCTGGGATTTAATTAAAGTGTTCGTTTGAGCTATTTCGTGGTTCGATGGTGGAGTGGAATTATTTTCGGATTTGAATTCCTTTATTCAAAATTCGAGGCGTGACATACTCAATCTTGTCGTAGCCCAGCTTTTAGGTGACCTATTGTTTGTGATGTTACCTACATTTCATTATTAATGGATTGACACCCACATTCTATCAAAAAAAAAAATGAAGAAGTTTTCACATTATTTTTATTGGAGAAGAATTTAGAAATTTCAAACAACCATATAATTTTTAAATAATATAATGCTTTTACCTTGATAAAAGAAAATGCAAAGTGGATCCCTAATAAGAGTGCCATTAATTTTGCTGAATTTTTTGGAAAGTTCTAGGAGTCTAGGACAGACTTTCATATTATTTTAATTGGAGAATATTTTTAAAATTAGTTGATCGATAAGTTCGGAGACATTTCAACTAATTAGTTACAAGAGAATATATATAGAATACTCATTTTTTTACGAGTTTAGGACTGATATTGACATTTAGATGGTGATTGCTTTAGCTTAAGCGATGGTTCGTGCCTTGACTCCATTTGAAAGTTGGTAATGCCACTACAAATATACGATGAGGCGTCAACATTTTGAGTTTGTTTTTATGCTCACCAATTTAACCTTGTGACTTGTAAGATTTTAGTTATATTAGATTTTGGGTAGGGGAATCGTACTCATATGGCATATTGTTTGGATGCCATAAGAAAACAAAATGGGATCTGAGGTGCCTAATTGATTACTGTACTATGAACAAGGGCATGTTCACTGATGGGAGGTCCCCCAGCTAGTGATTATCTCCAAGGGTATGGGATGAAATTGTAGTTATCGTATAGTTTAAGAAGTAACAAGTGTGTAATTGTTTGACACAGACGCAACAACAATAATTTGGCTATTAATCCCTCTAGTATACTAGTGTTTGTAATTAAGTTATATATAGGTATAGGGTTAATTTTTGGAGTTAGAATGATGGACGTACAGCTAGCCCTGTACAACGCTAATTAAAATTAGTGACTCGAATTATATTTTTGATCCACTGTCTTCGACTGCGATCGAGCATTATTTGATCTCACTAGCCTCCGGTACTTCCATGGTGGTGTTCTTCTTGTTGTGCTCTCCGGTAGGCCTTCTGCTTAATTAGGGTTTGCTTATTCAAGAGCTTCTTATTTGTTGGAGGTTCTTCTTGTGGCTTTTCCTCTGTCTTATAGTCATATTATCATTATACGAGAGCTGCCAATTTATTGATGTCATGGTTGGGTAATTTTGATGTAAGCAAAGAGATCGAAAAAGTAGGATACCCACCTCCTTCGAACTCAATCTTCATGGCTAATGGCAACAACGACAGCTAAATGGGACCTCTTGGCGGCCTTTATTTTCTTTCCTATGAATAATGGGGAGAGATCGCTAGCTAGCAGTTCGAGCCAGAGAGCACCATAGTTTGTCTTTGGAGTTTGGCCTCCGATCCGTACCAAAATATCCCTACAGTTGGTATTTATTATTTAACAACTAAAATAGAAGAGATCGAACAGCACGCCTTTTAGTGGAAATCCATTTTGCATGGTAGATAACTAGCTAGATATATTGTCTTCGAGTAAACTTATACAAAGCTAGCTGAGGTGGGGTTGGGGATGGTAGTGATCTACGCGTTTAGTTTCTTCGCTGCCACTAAAATTTTCATCATTTTTTACTTCAACTTTTTTATTTTTGAGAAGATATTTATTCATACTCGTTCTGCTTTTTAAATGCGAGAAAGTCAGAGGTTAGACGACCGTATCACTAAATCACTAATAAGAATACATTCGCACTACAAACAAAAAAAACCAAAACTATCAATCAAGTCGTCTTACATAATTCGGCATATGTGTCATATGAAGACCAGCTCCTTAAATGATTCAAAAGTCTCTCTTACCGTTCAAAATGTTTTTGTTTCAGTTTTTTGAAGGCATTGCATATTGGGATATTGACCATTTACACAATTTCAGCCTAAAAATTGTTCACTTACTCCACTAAGAGTTTTTTACTTCCATTTACCCAATTTAACATTTATTGACAATTTTATCCTCATTTTAATTAATAAATTACACTCCTCTCTCTCTCTCTCTCTCTCTCTCTCTCTCTCTCTCTCTCTCTCTCTCTCTCTCTCTCTCTCTCTCTCATCCGCCTCCTCACCCAGACCACAGTCGTCGATCTGACAACAGCCTCCTTGGCGACTTCTCGGCTATCACTGCCGGCTACTCCATCGTCGAGCCCTAGGCCTCCATCATCTGCGATTAGGGCACCCCAAAATCAAACGCTCCCACATCTGGTCTGTCAAATCCACATCCTCAAGAAACATGGACCTCACCGAGCTCATACCCACCGTGGCCATGCTCGCCAGCAACGCGAGATCGACGCGCGTGAGCCTCAGACTCCCAACACAGCCATTTCTCAGCACAGAGAAAGGGAAATCATACTTGTCACGCGGGGCTCAATCTTCCTCTCTCCGGAGATGGTACTCTGTGTCGATGAAGAAGTCGAGGTCGAGCTCACCCAGGAGTCGACGTGGGAGGTGTAGTAGTGGTAGAAGATGAAGGAGAGGTAGAAGGTTTTGATCAAAAAATTGGGGCGGAGGATGATAGCACGGTCGACGAACTCGGCGAAGCAGTGGCTTGTGACGGGGAGAGGTTCGGATTCGTTGACTGGGAAAAGGTGGTAGGAGAGGTCGAGGAGGGGGAGACGGGACCAGAGAGATCGCCATTGGCGGGACACGAGATTGTGGATGGGCTCTAAGGTCGGAATCAAGGTAAGGATTTGGATCAGGATTTCGTCGGGGAGATCGTTGAGGGTTCGATTAGGGTTTGGATTTGGGGCTTGAATTTCAGCACCGGTGAATGGAAGGAAATTTTGCTGATTGTTTTGTTTATTATGATTTGGTTGGGCAATAATAAAATTATTGGGAGACAATAATAAGATTACGGGCAATAAAATATTTATTGGGGCAATAATAAGATTACTGGGGGCAGTAATAAGATTATTTATTTGGATAAACCTCCTAAAACATTCAAAATTAAAAACATCTTCATTTTTCAGTAATTATTGATCCCCAATAAACTTGTTATTGGGGGGCAATACTAAGATTATTAGGGAGCAATAATATCCTCCGGTGACCTATAAGATCTCCGATCATCTCTTTGGAAAAATCCGGCGACCTCCGGTGAGATTTCCGGCCTGTGACCAGAATCCGGCAAATGATGGACGGAATCCGGCGACCAGTGAAGAGACTCCAGCGACCATTGACTGGAATCCGGCGACCGGTGATCAGAGTTTTCCCCCCTTATCTCTTCTTAGTTTAGGATCTAGAGTTTAGCTCATGAAATTTTAGCTCCATCAATTTGTTGGTGAGGTTGTAGTGTATTTGTTATCTAGTAATAACTAATATTGTGGAGGTCAAAAGTTCGAATTTCACAGGCATCAAAATGAATGGGCTGGAAAAAAAATTCGATTGATGTGAAAGCCTATAGCCAAATACTACAAGGCCATGCACGTTTGGTTCGCGGAAAGTAAGCATCAGGAAATGAAACTTGTTCATTTCTTGTGTTTGGGATACAAAAGAAAAGAAAATATTTTCCTGAAGGAAAAGAAAATAAGAGGGAAAGTGGTTCATTCCAAATACCAAATGAACCATTTTTCCTCTTTCTTTCCTTGCATTTGTTACTCATAACACATTATTTTATTGTATTAATTACAAACTTTTTAACAACTTTCCGGATAACTTTCCTTATGTTACCAAACATCAGAATGGAAAGTTCTTGAAAAATTTCATTTCCCTTTCTATGGGAAAGACAAAAGAACTACTTTCATTTCCGTTAACCAAACGAGCCCGAAGTTCTAAACCTTGAGATTAACCCTAAACCCAATAGCTCCAAAACACCACTAATCAAGTCATTTTAAACTACACCATACAAAATATAAATCATAGATATTTTCTAACTAATAAATACAATTTTAATACATTTTTTTTTTTGAGTTAAAGGAACATATATTCATCTGAAAACCAGAATAGGCTGTTACATACCCTTCCGCTGTCATTTAAGGGCATAGACAGACAAGAAGCTAGTGATAGTACCCACAAGTGGTACATACATATAGTTCTACTCATTATACATTCAAATACGTAGAGGTAGCGGAGACCCTCCTTTGGTACTACTCTAGAGGCGCTAGAGAGACATAGATTGCACATCAGTGCTTAGCTTCCTAAATACAAGGAATTTATTGTTAAAGACACAACTAAAACATAGTAAAGAACTAGGGCAACAACCCTAGCCCAAAATAGTGAGCCCAACAGCGCCCAAGAGAGGTCCACTGCCAGAGCCCATCAAGCGGGCTTGGTCCTGGCCCATCACCTGCTGACCCCATGTCGTACGCCACAAGTCCAGCACCTCCGCCCAACCCCCTCTGCCACGACTCTTGACGCCAAGATCTATGCCGCTGCGACCTCCAGCCTCGTCGACCCAAACCACCACGCCGCTGCAGCTCTCGCCGTATGGATCTGAATCTGAATCAAGCTGGTGCAGCGCTTGCCAACCATCGTCAATTGAGAACCCAGCCGCCGATCTTGCCCAGTACATCCACCCCGCCGAAAAGAGATGCAGCCAGAAACAGAAGCCAAAACGCCGTCAGGAACTCTTGAGCACAACCATCCATGAATCACCGTCGAACTGATCAGATCAAAGACTCGTCTGGCAGCAATCCAAGACGTCGGTGAGGCCGGAGGCCAGAATCGGTCACGGCGCCGCCGGACGAGCTCGAATGCGCAATCGGTGAAGAAACCAACTTTAGGGTTTCTCTACAATTTTAATACATAAGTGTAGATAGATATTTTTTAATTAATTATAGATGTTTTCTAAATTAACAAATACATTTGTAATACAAAAGTGTACATTGATCTTTTTTCTCTTTGTAAGAGGTGTAGATAGATATTCTAGATCACTAGTGCTTCATAATTAACAGCATTGAGATATCTTATATTAATAGCACCCACACATACCTTTCCAGAAACCAATATAAGAAAGACAGAGGCATTCACATTCAAGTCTTATGATTAATTACCAAACCTTAAGTGGATATTGATCCCCTCTTTGACTCCCATGTTTTCCATTAATGTTTACTTGAATAGAATACCCAATTCCACGTGAGGCACTACGTCGGTGTCTTTCCACCTTAACTTGCAATCCATCCAACCATTTGACTTATAATTTCCAGTCTATCGAAATGAAAAACAAATCATATAATTATCCACAATTATCGCCTATAATATCAGTAATTGACAAAATAATCAGCCAGAACAGGACCACCTTATTTGGTTTTAGGCCACCATATTCTTCGGTGTACAAAAACAAATTACAGGTCCTATATGAGTATATTCACGTCACAAGAATCCACAACCAAAAGAAAATTGTCAAACAGTCCACCATAATACCTTGGCAATTTGATACGTAAAACCAAAACCATGTCGATATTTTAGTATTGTCTTCGATTTGTTTTCATTACAATAATTCGTGTTCGAAAATCCTTAAAACACGGTATTGTCTGTGTTTTCCAAGAGATAATTATTGTGTTGCAAATATTGATGTCATGTAATGAGGAGGCTTTTCTGGGTCTCTCATTCATATCTGACCTATCTGTATAGCACTAGCTGGCAGCCACCGGCTTTGCTTATCGTGTATTTTATGGTGGGGAACATGATTAAGTCAAACTAATTAGTTCAAATTGGACTTACCATTAACTCATTAAGAAGTCAATTTATTAGCTCATACTCTCAGAGTCGACATATATATGCTAGTTCATTTTTGGGTTTTTGTCCATTTACCTTATTTTTAGGGATTTTTTTTTCACTTACTCCATTAAGTTTTTTCTAATTCTCTCTCACCCAAAACACTCTAAGGAAGTCTTTTCTGAAACCATAAGAGACTTCGTCGGAGCCCCGTCACTGGCCGCCGGATTCTGGCCAGCTTTCGCAGGAATTCGGTCACCGGCTGCCGCCCACCAGACTTTTCTGAAAACCTCGTCGGAGATCCCTAAAGAGGTTGTCGGAGATTTCATAGGTCGCCAGAAATGTTTATTGCCCCCAATAGACGTCTGTCGCCCACTAATAGACATCTATTGCCCCCCAATAGAACTTTCGATAGCTGGAATGAGAACTAATCTTCCTAAAATTAGACAAATAAAACTTTGATTAAAGAAAAAACAAAAAGATTATATCAATTTAAAAACGTCTATTGCCCCTCATTAGACATTCAAAACTTTTGTTTTCTTTCCTTCTGTCCCATTACTTAAAAAAAAAAAAATCTAATTTGGGCACCCAGAAAATGATCTGGGCGCCCATGTCCTCTTCTCCCATCTTTCCGGCTGCAGACCCGGGATCGGAAGTAGTCTTCCGACGAGGCAGGGGTCATGGATGATGTCACTGACATCCTCCTGGAGCTCGAGCCCAGAGCCTCCTCGAAACCCGATCTGATTGCGACCTCGTCCTCCTCCTCGACGACACCATCTCCGCCGGTTGGAAGCTCTGGTTCGTAAACCGGATCCGAAAATCGAAGGGGAAAGACGACGCAGACGACGACGACGTCAAAGGAGTCACTAGGAAGGAGTGGTCCGATTTGTCGTCGTCGATGAAACCAAGTCTGGTCTTGTCTCCAATGAAGACCGTTGAGCATACCGTTTGGAACCCAACCCGAGGATGGTGCATAAGCATATTAGTGTTGCAATTAGACGATCTGGTCGATGAAGCCGAAGGAATGGTTGGAGTAGGTAGCGGTGGCGGCAATGGATGGCTGTAGTGTGTCTCGTATTTCGTACGAGAAGGGAGAGAGAGAGAGAGAGAGAGAGAGAGGTCCGCTTGTAATTTCATAATTATTCAGAGGCCAAAATTGTCTTTTCTCTTTAAATGGGGTAGATGGGAACCCTAATATGTTGGTGGGGTAAGTGAGATAATTTTTGCTTATTTTGGTGCTTTGGGTCAAGGACCCTTCATTTTTCTCAATCTTTGAGAGATTCTCAATGTTGGTATGCTGTTCTTCCGGATTTAATTCAGTACGTTTTGTTGATGGAGGACATTTGAAATTTGAAGAATCAATTAATTAATTCAGAAAAAAAAAAAAAAAAAAACTTCTGATTGATCAAAATTTGATGTTGTTGTTTATCATTTCTATGCTTTAATGGCTAAGAATGTCAAAGATTAAGTCCTAAACATGAAATTCATTCTCCATACAGTCTTGATGAAAAATTCTACGGTATATTAATATACTGATACATTAAGTATACTAGGTTTGAAACAAAGGTAGATTAGCTCCATATAATAGTAGACTAGCTAGTTTGGTTTGATCTTGAATTAGTCTACTTCAATACTTCTATATCCAGCTAGTCTACCTCTATATCAAATCTAGTCTATTTGATGTATCGCTGCACTAATATATTGTCGACGAACTCCATCTTTTACTGTTTTTTTACATGCATTTTCAAAATAAAAGGAATAGGTTTGTTCATTATGCATGTTTTGATAGTTCTTTTAATTTATCGAACATGCAAATTTAGAGTTTAGAATATAAGAAATATTTGAATAATTTTGTTTTATTTGTCAGTAATCAAGTAATTTTTTTGCATTGATCAACAAGAAGACTAAATTTTATTAAAGAAACAACAGCACAAGAAGAGTGACGTGAATTGAAGATGGGGAGTTGTTATTGTTCATGTGACAAGTATTGATTGATTAAGACTCAACAAGCTTTACGTCTAAATCATGTTCTACCATGTTAAGCTATATGAGGCTGGCATGCACTCAATCATCAGAAGCAATACCCTATTGTGAATTTGCAACTATATATGCACAATTCTTGGCTACGCCGGGTGTATGGTACGCCCTAAACCGAAGTTAACGGAAGGGCAAAATAGTCATTTAATACTTCACAATAGGCCTCATCAAAAAGCCCGCGGATCAAGTGGGCCGATGGAGGCCCGCCGGCCCTGAGGGCTAAAAGCCCGGCCCGGCCCGTTAAAAAGCCCGCAAAGCCCACCTCGGGTGGGTAGTGGGCCGGCCCGCAAAAAGCCCGCAAAAGCCCGGCCCGTAAAAGCCCGTAAAATATTATATATATATATATGTGTGTGTGTGTGTGTGTTTATATATATATATATATATATATATATATATATATATATGTAGATATGTGTGTGTGTGTTTATAAATATTTATATACACACATATAGATATATATTTGTGTGTGTTTTTATATATATATATATGTGTGTGTGTGTGTGTGTGTGTGTGTGTGTTATATATAGATATATCTATATATGTGTGTGTGTTTATATATATATATGTGTGTGTGTGTGTGTGGAAGTTCTTATACTTCTATATAAAATATGTGCATATATATATATATATATATATATTCTAAATATCGGTTGACCAATTCGATCGGATTCGAAAATATGGTGAAATTGGCTAAATTTTTTACCACACTCATAATTTATTGTAATAAACTCATCCAACGGTCGGTTTTTCCATTGTCTTTGAATTGATAGGGGTTGCTCTTAGGAGTGTATGATATATAAATATAGGTTTATAAGAGTAACTGCGTTTGACCTAGTTGATCGAATTCGAAACGATAACCAAATTTGCTAGATTTTTTACAACCACCATAAAATATTACAATCTCTCAATCGAGCGGTTGGTTTCTCCAAATTCATCTTCCACTTCATGGTTGTTTTAGAATGGACCTCAACAATTTAAATGCAATGTATAAGTCATACAACTTTAGGAGACAAATTAGTATAGGCCAACATATTTGTAATTAAAAATTGAAATTTTTATCTTATGTCCACACACATCCATCGATGAATTATTTACAAGCGTGATGTAAAAAAATAAACAAGTTTTGCGTTCATCACGCCATCGGTCAACCAAGAAAACATGCAAGTGACTACAGTTGACCAATTCGATCGAGTTCGAAAATATGGTGAAATTGACTAAATTTTTAACCACACTCATAATTTATTGTAATAAACTCATCCAACGGTCGGTTTTTCCATTGTCTTTGAATTGATAGGGGTTGCTCTTAGGAGTGTATGATATATAAATATTGGTTTATAAGAGTAACTGCGTTTGACCTAGTTGATCGAATTCGAAACGATAACCAAATTTGCTAGATTTTTTACAACCACCATAAAATATTACAATCTCTCAATCGAGCGGTTGGTTTCTCCAAATTCATCTTCCACTTCATGGTTGTTTTAGAATGGACCTCAACAATTTAAATGCAATGTATAAGTCATACAACTTTAGGAAGAAAATTGGTATAGACCAATGTGTTTGTAATTAAAATTAATTTTTTTTATCTTATGTCCATGCACATCCATCGATGGAATATATACAAACGTGATGTGAAAAAATAAGCACGTTTCGCGGTTGTCACGCCATCGGTCAACCAAGAAAACATATAAGTGACTACGGTTGACCAATCCGATCGAATTCGAAAATATGGTGAAATTGGCTAAATTTTTTATCACACTCATAATTTATTGTAATAAACTCATCAAACGGTCGGTTTTTTCATTTTCTTTGAATTGATAGGGGTTGCTCTTTGGAGTGTATGATATATAAATATAGGTTTATAAGAGTAACTACGTTTGACCTAGTTGATCGAATTCGAAACGATAACCAAATTGGCTAGATTTTTTACAACCACCATAAAATATTACAATCTCTCAATCGAGCGGTTGGTTTCTCCAAATTCATCTTCCACTTCACGGTTGTTTTAGAATGGACCTCAACAATTTAAATGTAATGTATAAGTCATACAACTTTAGGAGACAAATTAGTATAGGCCAACGTATTTGTAATTAAAAATTGAAATTTTTATCTTATGTCCACACACATCCATCGATGAAATATTTACAAACGTGATGTAAAAAAATAAGCAAGTTTTGCGTTCATCACGCCATCGGTCAACCAAGAAAACATGCAAGTGACTACAATTGACCAATCCGATCGGGTTTGAAACTATGGTGAAATTGACTAAATTTTTAACCACACTATTATTTTATTGTAATAATCACATCCAACGGTCAGTTTTCTCATTTTCTTTGAATTGCTATATGTTGCTCTTTGGAGTGTATGATGTATAAATATAGATTTATAAAAAATTAGTGCCTTTAAAAATTTATTTATCAATAAATTAGTATCTATATATAAATAAAGATTTTTTTTGGGTACAATATAGAATTATAGATATGTTATCTTTGATTGTATTTGATCATTATCCAATGAATTTCCAAAGCTTGATTAAAAAAAAAAATATTTGTGTCTTTAAATATTTATTTATACATAAAGCCCGCAAGGCCCGGCCCGAAAAAGCCCGCAAAGCCCGCTTTATATGGACGGGCTTGGATCCGTCTATTTTTAATAAAGCCCAGCCCGGCCCGGCCCGCTATTATTTAAAAATATAACAAGGCCCGGCCCAAGCCCGCTATGAATGGGCCGGGTCGGGCCCGGCCCGGCCCGTTGACGACCCCTACTTCACAACTGACAAGCTAGATGCAGTGGGTAAAAACAATCTTTTACTGCAGCCCCATCCCTCTCAACAGAGGGGCAAGGTGGTCATTCCACTCAGTCTCTCATCACTAGTTGAACTGTAGAAGACATTAAAGAGGAATGGCAGAAAGACAACCATACAACCCTCTTGAATTTCAAAGAGAGGGTGCAGATTAATCAAACAAGCGAGCAAGAAGCTGAGAAAGCTATTGCCAGATCTAGTGAGAGAAAGTCTACCTTCTCACTAAACAAACCAAACCCACTTCCCCAGTTTTCCTCCCCCTTCTCTCTTGCCAGATCTAGATCTTTATTGATCTTGATCTTCGGCTTGCGAGTCGGGGGCGGCACCGATCTACAATTTTCCTAGGGATCTTCCCTTTTCTAAGGCTTTATGCCTCTTCTCTCGGCTTTCCCTTTCAAGTCTGCTCCATCTAGCCTCCCATCTCCACTCCCACCATGCTCTTTCCCCTCCCTCCTTCCCCTCCTTCGTTTCTTTTCCCATCTCTTCACCCTCTCTGTGTTGTTGATCCTTGAACATCATCCAAAGATGTCTTTTTGTTCTGTTTCCTCTGTCGAAACCCTAAACTATAAATACACATCAAACTAAAACGTTCATAACCATTCCCTCACAACTTCTTTTCTCAATCCGTCAGCGCTCACACTCTCGTAGGGACGAGCTGTATCAAACCATGTAAAAATTTCAGGATGTTTATCTCCCTGTAATTCAACTCCTCTTAGGGAAATATCAGTGTGTATTGGGTTAACCCCTTTGACCAATATGAAAACGACGACCGATGGGGTTAATTTTTGTACTTTTTACCTATTAATAAGCATTAAATACATGGATGATGCCAAATTTATCAATTTTCAATTTTGATTACACAAAATCTTAATATGCCTACTAATATTATCTTGCATGTATATTGGTTGTAGGGAAAAATATACATTTCAAAATGAACAAGGTGGAGGAAATATAATTCGGCAAATTCGACCGTTTGATGTTATCAAGACGGGGAAATATGGTAATAGTAAAAAATGTACATGTTTTCGTCATCGTTTTGGCTTCGATCCACATGGTCAACCTTAAACTCTAAATAAGTCAAACTAAAAGGCTCGTAACCACTCGCTCACAACTTTTTTTCTGGATCCGTCAGGGCTCACACTCTCGTAGGGACGAGATGTGTCAACCCATGTGAAAAATTCTGAACATTTATCTCCCCGTGATTCGGCTCCCCTTAGGGAAGCATGAGTGTATATTGAGTTGACCCCTTTGACCAATATGAAAATGAAGGCCAATAGAGTTGATTTTTTTTACAGAGTACCTATTTATACGCGTTAAATACATGAGTAAATTTTAAATCTATCAATTTTCAATTTTGTATTTGTAGATTACTAGAAACACCTATGTGCCTAGTATGGTGTATAACCTGTATATTGCTTATATAGTGATATGAACTTTTCAAAAACGACAAGGAGGAGGAAGTTGAATTTTTCCAGATCGCGTTCTGACTTTGATCAATATAGTCAACTAATGGCACCTTAATAACACTATATCTATTAATTACATTACACTAAGGGCAACCCCATCAAGACATAAGACATTGAGAAAACCGACCGTTGGATGCAATGGTTGAGATATTTTATACTTATTTTCAAAATATTATCCGCTTTCAACTTCGTCTCCAACGACGATCCACTTGATCAACCACAATGTCTTTATTTTTACCAAGACTAAAACACAATTTTTCAAAATTTTCAATATATCATTAATACAATGAAAGCACTTTTCATGACCATTTATTATATATATTATACCTTTATTATGTATAAGAACTCAAGGAGCTTATCTTCACGGTTAGTTTTTTTTTTTTTTTTTTTTTTTTTTGAGGGAAAAGAGGTCAGATTTTTATTTAAAAATAGAACAATTACAGAGTAGTAGCTTCAGCTGCTATTGCAGCAAGCAAGAATGAAGGAGAAGAAAAATAAAAAAACTCTTGAGCTGCAGTACTAGCATAAGCTGCCATAAGGTGAGCTACCTTATTGGCACTTCGATGAATATGCACTATCTTCAAGTTGGAGTGACTCTCCAGAATCTCACTTAGGTCTTCATAGATTCGACCCAACAGAGAAGTGTTGTTGTATTCCGGATGCGTTAACTGCCCCTGCACCAATTTAGCATCAGTTTCCAGAAAAGCTGGAACCAAACCATTTTCCACAGCAAATTTGATTGCCATCTTGCACCCCACCAGCTAGGCATGCTCAGGACCTAGCAATCCCTGTAAGGGCTTACCTCCAGCAGCAAGAAAAGACCCCAAATTGTCCCTTACCACAAAACCACAGCCTCCACACTTTGTAGAAGAATTAAAAGCCCCATCCACATTAATCTTACACCATCCCAAAGGAGGAGTAGACCAACGTATTATCCTTCTAGTAAGAGGAATAATAGGTTTCAAATTATGAAATCTAAAGTCTTGCAGTCTAGCCATAGACATAAACAAAACCTCAGAAGCAGTAACACTCTTATTCTCCCATGTCCTGCAGTTTCTTTCCTTCCAAATACCCCAAAGCAAATAGAGTAGATCGCCCAAATCCTTGAGAGATAGTTCATGAACACAAAAGCTTATCCATTCTAACAAACTGAGATGTGTAGCATGAGGATTGTAGCATACGTAGCTAAGCACAACATTAGTTTGGAGAAGCTGCTTGGTAAATTGACAGTCTCGACAGATATGCAAAGTAGACTCCAATGCATCAGAGCAAATGACACAAATATGTAAATCTAGAGTCACCCGTTTCGAAGCCAACCTTTCCAAAGAAGGTAGAATTGATGCACTTTTTGCAAGCACGCAATTTAACCCTGAAAAGATCGTTAGTAGTATAAGCAAATAGGGATCGTTCTATTCCGGGGATTGAGGGTACACCTGTCATTGTCAAACAATTAAACAATTAAAATTAAAACAAAGTATAATATTCACAAATATATTCACAACTATAAACATTTTACACGAAAAGGGGGGATTTTGTTTTTGGTTTTTCTAAAATAAAACTAGGTTAACAAAACAATTAAAATGCAAAAACATAAAAATAAGAATGGAATGAGAGAACAAAGATCAAAACCGAAACTTATGATTAAAATTGATTCAAACCCTAATATTGTTCATCTAAGTCATGAGAAAGGAGTTGATCATGTGAAACATTCGAAAGCAAATGAATTCCCATTTTTTACTTTTCAATGCTAATTAACCTAAGCGAAAGCACCTAGATTAATCCTATCAAACATGCAATCAAACCCTAGAAAGCTAGTCAATCATGTCATGTTTAACGCATTACACATAGAGAAAGGCTATCAACTCAAGTGTACAACTTAGTATGGAAAAGTCCACCTAATTGCAATCCTCGTTAATTAAATTCGATCTTTGTACAAAACCTTTACTACTTTGATTCAAGTTTACACAAAACGAAAAGTCGATTTCATGTTCTTAAACCTAGCACCAATTATATCGAAACCCTAAGTGTTTGCAACCACGTAAGATTAAAATACAAAAGTTATCTATAACGCAAATTTAATTAAACAAACCCACATAAGCAACTCTCGAAGAACAATAATATGAATCTGAAAATTTCATTCAATCATATAAAATTCCAGAAATTAATAACTTTGTTCAATCATGAATGTCAACTAAAACAAACCAACGAAATTCAAACAGAGGTTACAAAGTAGAGGTCGAATTACACCGTGGATGGAAGATGCGGATGAATGATTTTCGTTGTGATCCTTGAAGCTTGAAAGCAAGTCTTCAATGGTGGATGGTGGAGGAATAGTCACGGCAACTTCTTCTCCCTTCGGCCTTGCTTGAACTCCGTGGCTTGCTTTAGAGGATGGAGAGAAAATGGAAGAAGCTCACGGCAACAATATAATTTTTCTGAATTTTTCTAAGGGATGTGGAACCCTTTTTCAACGTCAAAGAGGTGGGTATATATAGGAGCACGGCTAGGGTTCACAAAGCAATCACAAATTTCTACATAGCTTCCACCAATGAGAATTCGCCAAGTAAGCTTTGTGATGTAGTCCAACCAATCATAGAATGCCAAGTAATCCGTGTGATGTGTTCCAACCAATCAAAATTCTCTAAAATACCTCCCTAATATTTAATTGCCGAATTTCCTTGAAATTATTCTGATTTTCTTCATGAATTTTGGCTAATATTCCTTTAGGGAATTTAGGGATGCACCTAGACACGTTTTCAGCTTTTCTTGGTCTCCACCTTTTTCTCTTTCCTTTTATTTCTCCCTTGAATCTCTCTTGGCGTCATCTCCTTGATTATTTCTGATTTTCACGTTGGCAATCACACCAAATTATTCCTCCAACAATATTTCCTTCCCATAAAAGTCTCCCAAGAAAATCTCTCCTTGAAATCCTCAATCAATCATCTTTAATTCCCATGTTGTCACCTTGTTTTTCCTTAAGTATTACACGGCAAATTTAATCCCCAAGGAAAATATATTTTCCTTTTTAAAAACTCTTCCTTGATTTCCTCTTGGCATTATATTTTCTGATTTTCCACGTCATTTCCTTGCCATGTCATCTTCATGAAGTTTCTCTTTCCATTTATGAACTCAATTCAGCTTATTTATTCCAAAGACCTGAAAATAGAAGCTTTCTAAAATAAGAAATGGAAACTTTCCTAAACTAAAATGGAAACTTTCTAAAAATGGAAAATAGAAACTACAAAACGGAAACTTTCTACAATTAGGAACTTTCCCAATCAAAGAATGGAAACTTTCCTAAACAGAGTTTTATTAAGGAAATAACGCAGGAAATGTAGGGAAATAGCAGTTAAAACGTAGCATTAAAATGCTCCTATCAAGAATGTTATGGCAAACTCTCCAAATATGCACTTTAGCAGAATTTGGAATAACAACATTCCATAATTTCTTCCAGAAGCTCACCCCCACAACAAATTGAAAAGAACTTCTTGAGTTGGAGAGTGAAAAGTCAAGACGATAAGCAGACTTTACTGTAAACTTACCATTCTTTTCCAGCCTCCACACAACCCTATCATCAACACTTTGTGTACTTAAAGGAATACTCAAAATGGCTTCTGCCTCCTCCAACGGGAATAACCTTCTAATTAAGCATTCCTTCCACCCTCCAGTTTGATCACGCAGGTCACCAACCTGCTGTACTTCATTAAATGCCAACACATTCTCAATTGGTTTATAATCAGGAAGCCCAGGCACCCAACAATCTGTCCAGATATTAACAGATACACCACTCCCTATTTGCCAATAGGAGCCCTGCTTTAGAAAGTCTCTTGTGGAGAATAAACTTCTCCAAGAATAAGAAGGAGAAGAAGCAGCTTCTGCCAACCAAAAAGAGGTATCCGGAAAATATTTTGCCTTAAAAATCTGAGCAACCAGAGAGCTAGGATTATTCACTACCCGCCAAGCTTGTTTAGCAAGCATGGCAGAATTAAAATTCGACAAACTTCGAAATCCCAAGCCACCCTCTTCCTTAAGATTACATAAAGCATTCCAAGTTTTCCAATGGATTTTTTTCTTGTCAAGAGTGCTGCCCCACCAAAATCGGGCACACATTTGTTCCAAATCATCACAGAAATTCTTCGTTAGTTGAAAGACACTCATTGCATATGTAGGCAAAGCTTGAGCAACAACCCGAATTAGAATGTCTTTTCCTGCTCCAGTTAACATTTTCCCTTGCCAATTTGCTAACTTCTTAGCCAAGTTATCCTTTATAAACTGAAAAGTAGAAGTCTTCTTCCTCCCAACGTAAGTTGGCAATCCCAAATACTTCTCATGAGACTGAACTACCTCTACTCCCAACAGGCTGGCAATTTCCTCTCTCATAAACTCCGAGACATATATTTTTACTAAACACAACCGAGCTCTTGTCAAAATTGACTAATTGACCCGAGACTCTCCCATATGTCTCAATAACTTCCTGAATTTGGTAACAATCTTCTAATGAAGCATTAACGTAAAGCATGCTATCATCTGCAAATAGTAGATGATTTACAGGAGGAGAACCCCCACATACCTCAATACCAGGTAACAATCCATGCATCTGTTTTTGTTGCAATAGAGCTGAAAACCCTTCTGCTCCAATAAGAAACAAATAAGGTGACAAAGGATCACCTTGTCTCAACCCTCTGCTAGGTGTAACCAAACCCCGGGGTTTGCCTCGAATTAAGAAAGAATATCTTACAGTGCTAACACACTGCATCACCATCTCAATCCAACGAGAGGCAAAACCGAAACGCTCCAACACCTTTCGGAGGAAACCCCACTCCATTCTATCATAGGCCTTACTAAGATCTAGTTTCAATGCCATGAAACCCTCACTGCCTTCCCTTTTGTTATGCAAAAAATGTGCCACTTCATTTGCCACCAAAATATTATCTGTAATTAATCCCCCTGGCACAAATGCACTTTGGTATGGGGAGATCAGAGAAGGAAGAATCACCTTCAGCCTATTAGCAATAACCTTTGAACAAATTTTATAAATTACATTACATAATGCAATAGGCCTTAATTCAGACATATGTTCCGGATTACTCACCTTTGGAATAAGGCATATATGAGTAAAGTTGATATGTTTCAACAACTGACCGGTACGCAGAAAGTTTTGCACAGCCTCAGTAACATCACCACCAATGGTATCCCAATAGTGTTGGAAGAATAGATGAGGCATTCCATCTGGCCCTGGTGACTTGGTTGGATACATCTGGAATAATGCACACTTCACCTCCTCTTGAGAATATGGTGCACATAAATGCTCATTCATAGCTAGCGAAACACAAGGTTGTATTGCTTCCAAAGTAATATTCAACGCTTCCATATCAATATCAGAGGCAGAAAACATAGAAGAAAAATAAGAAGTTACCACTTTCTCCAATCCCTCATCATCCTCACACCATTCTCCCTCCTCGTTAAACAAGCCACAAAGAGTATTTTGCCTCTTTCGATTAGCATCTTTTCGGTGAAAAAAACTGGTATTTGGGTCTCTTTCCTTTAACCATTGAACTTTGGACCTTTGCTTCCAGAAACTTTCTTCTTGTGAAAGAAGTTGTTGTAGGGTTGCCAATAGTTGCTGCTTCTCCACTACAATGGCCTCTGTTAAATGGGAATCAATAAGCTCCTCCAACCTTGCTCTAACTCCGAGCATCTGCAGTTGTCGACCCTTAAAAGCCCTCTTCTGCCATTTATCCAATTCCAGTCTAGTATAACTGATTTTTTGTGCTACTTGGTACATAGGAGATCCAGTAACATCCCTAGCCCATGCTTCACTCACCACACCATCACATTCAGCATTCTGTAGCCAATAAGCCTCAAATTTGAATCAATGGTGCCTTCCCTTCACAACCAATGGTGCTGTGCTTGCTTTCAGCAATATTGGAACATGATCAGAGTCACTTGGTGCTAGATGCCTTAACCTAGCATGAGCATATATGTCGAACCAAGCCGGCGTGCAAACAGCTCTATCTAGAAGGAGTTGTGTCTCTGAATTCCACCAAGTTGATTGATGTCCCTGAAACCCTAGATCAAGCAAGTCACCATACCCTAGGGCATCACAGAAGCCTCTCATTTGTCTCTCTGCTCGTACATGACCTTCCAATTTTTCACTACTGTTGAGGATTTCATTAAAATCCCCAATCACCACCCATGGCAAAGCATCAATGTCGCTCAAATCCCGTAGTAATTGCCAGGAACGATCTCGTTCAGAAGTACGGGAAAAGCCATAAAAACCCGTCAATCTTCATCTAGGGTTACCAACACCACAGTCAACAAAAAGATCCATATGGTGCGCAGAAACTGTCCCAATCGGAGCCTGCACATCATCACACCAAAACATCCCCAATCCACCGGACTGGCCATCACTTAGCACCTCACAAGAGTGAGGAAACCCTAATGCTGCATGAAGAGCAGCGAAATCAGATAACCGACTGATTTTGGTTTCACAAAGGAAAACAATTTGAGGATGATTTTGAGAGATAAGATCTTTCAAAACCCTAGTAGTAGTGTCGTTGCAGATGCCTCTGCAATTCCAACTAAGAATATCCAAATCCATGGAAGGAGATCTTGCTTTCTAGAATTCTAGAAAGTAAACCCTAGCAGAGGCGTGCTAGATGGTTAGTTTTTCTAAATGGTTCTAAACACTTGAATATAAAATTTAATTAAAATTCAATCAAGGTAAAGTCTACTAGAAAATTTAATGTAGTTTTTATTTTTTTATTTTTTCTTTCCAACTCATTTTTAAGTTCATCCATTTGAGAACAATAACTAACAAATTTAAACTAACAAATTCAGGTCATTATAAATTAGAACAAAAACACAAAAAGCACAAAAAAGAAAAGAGAAAAGGATGATATTCCTTAGAGGTGGTTCGAACCCGGGGTACCACTCTAAATACCTTGTGCCTTTGCCAAGACACCACCTCTGCAGGTTCTTTTTTAATGCCTTTTAGTTTTAAATTAAGCAATTGAAACTGGTTTCTTCTGCAATTTTACTGATTCTTCTTCGATCTCATCCAAATTTAAGAATTACAGTCTCATCCGAATTCAAGAATCACAGTCTCATCCAAATTCACCAATCTATTCGCCCATAAAATTTCTAAACCCATAAATTCTTAATCAAAAACGATATAGCTTGATCCTTAACTTATTGGCCGAATTCGGCGACGAGGCAGTGGCCGTACGCTCCTTCGTCGAAGGCCTTGATGATGATGAAGCCCTTGGCAGTAAATCATGCCGTCGTTGATGGCCATAATCAAAGATGATCAGCTTTCCGGTAGTCTGGTGGTACTTCTCCTTGATCCAGTGAAAACCAAGAGCTCCTGCCTTCACCTTCTTCATCACACTCAACGCCATCGAAGACCCAAAATCCAAAATCGAGTCACGCAAAAAGGCGAATTCTCCTGTGGAAGGAGACGCGGTCTCCAGCTTAGAGAAATCCAAGATCGATGAGGCCGTTGAGATTGTCCGGCGGACAGGCGCAGAGGAATTTGAAGAAGAGACATTTGGGATGATTGGAATTTGGGTTTGTCTCGTGGATTTGTCATGAATGCCCTTCGTTTTTTTACCGTAACAACTTGTTTTGAATTGATAACAGCAGTGAAGTGGGCAATTCCTATTGTGCCCTTCTCATTCAAATTGTGTGGACATGAAGACTCCAGCAAGGCAGACCCCACATGGGCGTAAGTTACGCCCGGCGTAGCCCAGACGCACCCACTATATATATCCACAGGTTCTAAACTATATAGTAGAAAACAATAAATACTACATGAAATTTGAAAAGACAAAACATTTCATGAAGCAAACTTGCCATGTATCACAATCCAATAAACTTGGCCATAACTCTCCTTTCTTCAATACTATACCTCACGATCTGATTTCTTTACTGTCAGAAAAGAGTTCATGACATGTTTTTATTATCACAGAATTCCCGACATCCGATAGAGATCGATTTCATTTTGAGTTATGATGTATGTATTATATATTTATCTCCTTTAGAGTGTTTGATTAGGATTTCCAACATTGAGAAAGAGAACGACCTCATCATTTGATTAACTTACACTACAAGAAAAAAAATGTTTTCTGCATTATTGTGAAGAGAATGAAGAGGAGAATAGGCAATGTCAGAAATGAAAGATTGATTTTCAAATGATTATATATCTATACACACATTTATTTAGAAGGGAAGTAGTATCATGGTAAAAGTAAGTAGGGGACTAAATTGCAACATTACCGACGTTAGATATTAAGTAGGGTTAATTATAGTATGAACAATTAATGAAGGAGCCTTTGGCGATATACGGATTTGAAGACATATTTTGTGGGAAGAGAAGTAGTAGGATGAAAAAAAGATAATGAAGAGCTTAAGTTTGCAACTTATAACAATTAGGGTGTGGCTATTGTCATCCTATCATTTTCTTAGTTTATCATACAAATATTTGAATTATTAGAGCAACTCCAACAGCTTCCCTATCATTTCTGTATTATAGGGAAGCAAAAGTCAAAGCTTTAACCTTTTCTTTTTCTCCAACTCCAACAGATTCCCTATTTTACAGCAATCTCTAAAATCTCCATAATTCTTCCTTAAATTTTAGAGATTGTTGTAAATTTAGGGAATTTGGTTTTCTCTTTCTTCTTTATCTCTAAAATAGGGATAGTTTTAGGGAATCTGTTGGAGCAAAAGAGGCTCATTTTTCCCTAAAGTAAAGGAAAGAGAAAAAAAAAGAAAAAAAAAAAAAGAAGGAAAAATCAAAATATGGGGAAGCTGTTGGAGTTGTTTTGAGTTCAACCTTTAACCCTAAAGGTTAAAAGAATATATCAGTTAGGGAGATTCAGGGATTCCAAGAACATGAGATCAAGGAATCACTAACGAGATCCGACTACCACACCTTCTGACTGTCGACCCTCCATCATCATCGCCCCATACAAGACCCTGCTTGCACCAGATCAGATCTAACCAATACAGGATTCGACCGCCAGAGCCTAGAAAAAAAAAAAACTGCTTCCCGAGAGAGAGAGAGAGAGAGAGAGAGAGAGAGAGAGATGGAGCAAGACGAAGACGATCAATATTCCCTTGAAGATTTGGGCGAAGATCTGAACCAAACAAGCACTTAGAACAACCGGATGCAACGGTGTCATCGACAAGCCTTTGACGAACGCATGCTCGATCGCGTGTACGGCCACTGCATCGTAGTCGGAATCAAGCAGTACCCAGGCAAGGACATCTTGGCCAAGAAGTCGAACTTTCTGGTTCTGGCAGAGGTCGAAGAAGAAGTCGTCGGAAGCATTATCAGCGTTTACAAATTTGGATGGACAATGATTCTCATACGACAATATCACTTGGATTCATGATCAATCATGCCTCTTCATGGCTTTTCCTCTCTGTTCTCTTTAAATTTTGCAAATTTTGATTTCATATTACTTATACTTTGATTGATTAGATTTTCTTTATCTTTGTGGCTCAGGAACTATGGTCTCATTGATTCTGTCAAGAAGCATATGCAGGAAACCAAAGGGAAAACTTCATCAAATTGATAAATCCAGAAGATGCATGGATCCATTTTTTAGTGCGTGCAAGAGCAGAAAAATGTCTCAGTTGGACACATTCCTCAAGTTCTCTCCCTTCCCCACGTTCTCTCCCAATGTATGGGAGATAGTGTCTAGGTATTCCTAGACAGTGCAGTTTCGGTGTTGTCAGTTTTGTGTTCTTTACAGTACTACAGTGACGATATGGCTTCAGTTTGGTGTAATTTTATCCCACGTGATTGTGATCGGGCGGCACACCTTCTAGTAAGGAATGTGCTTATGGTTCCTGATTTTCATGTTTGGGTATATGATAGTCTCTTTGGCTATCTCGTTTGTACACTCTTATGTTTGTTCAATGGTAATTCCACATTCTCAAAAAAAAAAATATATTTGAGTTATTGAAAGACTATATTATCCAAGTGCAAAATAACTGATAAGTACACTAATTTTCTAAAATCTAAATATGTAAGAAAAAAATAAATATATAAGTAATTAATTAAATACAAAAACTACTTCATTTCTTATTGGATAACATTAATTTTTATCTTCTCCACCCAAATTTGAATTTATTACTTCTTTTTGTCTTTTGTTGCCTCTTTATCTTATTCAATTCACAAAACCATTACTTTTAACTTCATCAAAATCTTTGCAATATTCTTTGTGAACACCAAAAGTAAAAATTTAAAACACGAAGAAAAAATAAATCAATTTCTTCTTCATGGATTGAAATAGAGAACATTGAAATTGAAAAAAAAAATTTAAAAAATAAGAATAAATCAGATTATGATTTTATTAGGAAATTAAACTTTTAATCTTTTTATGAGTATAAATTAAATGAGATATTTTCGTTAACAACATTTATTTTTTAATTGGATATTTCATATAAGGATATTTTTTTTTTTTTTTGAAGGGAATGTGGATTTCATTGACGCATGCCAAGATGGCCATTACATATCCTTCTGCTGCCTTCAACTAGACAGATCAAGAAGTTGTAGCAGAACTACTGTGATACATAGAGAATAGACCACCTATATTCGAACTAACCGCTCATTTAAAGTGAGCCTAGAAACTATGGATAAATGGAAACATAGAATATAGGCCCCAACCACATAGGGTTTTTAGGTTCCAAAAACAAGGGAACTTAGTGTAATTAGACAAAAAAGCTAAAATACATAGGGTTGGGCCAAGGGCCTAAACCCTAGCCCAAATAGCAATGGACTAGGGCAAAACCCTAGCCCAACAGTTCGCGGCCCAACAGGGGTAGTCCACCAAAGGGAAATTTGCTCCAGACCTGTCCAGATGGTTCGGTCCAGTCCACCTGCCTTCACAACCCCGTCGTACGTCACCATCCGGCCAAGCTCCAGCCGATCCACATCGCCTGACCTGCATGTTCCCGATCCGCCTCACCACAGCCGCGACCAAGCCGCCCTCACTGACCTGCAGCAGCACAGAACAAACCAGCCCGGCGATGGAAGCCATCCTGAGTTCACGCCGCCGCCGCGACCTGCATCAAACCAGAACAACCGATCCTGAGCCAAGCGTCGCAATCGCACTCCGCCAACGAATGGCACCACCGATCCAACAAAACCCAGCCGCGGGGATCGATAAACCCGACCGTATGCGCGATCCACCCTTCACCACCATCCCAGCCGAACTCCCTGACCAAAACCCGAGCAAAGCCCTTCAACAGCCCTATGGACAGTAGATTTCCCGTCCGGCAGCAAACCCTATGACAGTGGTAAGGCCATAGGCCATCTCCGACGTCCGGGCTGAAGGAATTGTGTCCTAAAACAATCATTTTGATGTAATTATTAATGTAATTATTATTATTCAAAAGGGCAAGTTTATTGTTCATTGCTTATACTTAATATTTGATTGAACAAGGTCCAAGGAATATGAGTTAAAGAGAAAGTAATCTAAAGAGTTAGATGTGTGAGACCTTTACTCTTTCACACTCTTATCCTAAAAGGTTCCTAGTCATAGGATTATCACTTGGACATTGATAATCCGGAAAGACTAGCACATACTATGTATGCTCAATATGGAGGATGATATGTCTCTTGTCATTTGTGTAGAGAAACTAATACAAGTATGTGGGTGCTCTTAACTTAAAGAGTATACTGAACGCGATCATTAGAGTTCTTGTATGGAGTCTTACTTACATGTCAAACTTGAACTCTAAATTGCAATAATACAAATTAGTCCTTTGACCTGAGACACCATAGTTGTCTTATGAGTGAATGGATTATCTCTTGATGATGCAATAATATTGTGTCCCTTAATGGATATAATAGATGCATTCATTGGTATAATCAATTCGGTCATGGAGACATGTGAGTGTACAACAAGGAATCTCTATCTTTAAGTAAATAAGGTGTATGTTCAAAGATGTGATTCAATGAGTCTTTGGCCAAAGCATTGAATGAGATTTAAAAAGGAGTTTTTAATCACATTCTAAGAATCACATAAGAATGAAAATCACATTAGGGGATTGACATATCAATTCCATACCCCGATGATGTGATTTAGAACATAGTGTTAGAGAAGGACCGTATTGTATTGTAATTCCAATTGAATAGGTTCTTTGTCATTCTACATTAACTAGGGTAGTCATGATATGTTGCAAGACGTCACTCATGACTTGTGAAGTCCCCGAGGATTAATAAACATTTATTATCCTAATAACAAGGGAGAATCAACAATGGAGTTTTTGATTCGTAAACAAAATAGAATGGTTTCTATAAACTTCACTGCCTTGTTAATTAGAACCTAAGAGATCGCACACCATATAAGTGGATCCTTGAGATAGTATATGAAGAAGATTAAACAAGAGTTGGTTATGAGCAAATAATTAATTAGATTTATTATTTGAACATAATTAGGATTTTCGGGTAAAACCGAACCTATTGGGCCTAAACGATTGTCGGGTTTTTTGGTGTAGACTTGGGCTTCACTAAATGAGATTTAAATGAAAGCCCAAGACACATTTTTAGTGCCCAATAACATGTATGGACCAGCCAAAATATTGGCTTTATGAAAGTCAATATTTTTCTTTTAGTAATTGGAGTTATTTCCTATTATATAAAAGGGAAAGCATGGACAAAGAAATGTGAGTGTCTCCACACTATTATTTTCAGATTAGAGAGAGAGAAAGAGAGTTCTCTCTTGGTCCATTTTTCAGAAATTAAAGGAAAGAAGAACACTTGCATAATTTCTTCTTTTCTTTCATCTTTCTTCATCTCTTGATTCACTTGGTGAAGATCCTTAGAGGCCATATATTTTTGTGGCTTTACTTGTTACATCAAGGAGGAGATTACAAGCACAAGAAGGAGTATAAGAAGGAGTTCTTAATTCAAGGTGCTTCAAGGTGGAGGAAACACACACAAGGAGAGATCAAGGAGAGGAACTTTGGTGGTTCACTTGGATCGGATTAAAATCACGCTCCAAGGGTGAGTAGAACATAAACTCCCTCTTTGTTCTTCCTTACTATGCATGCTTTGGTTATATACATATCATAATAAGCCAAGATCATGGGTTAAAGGAATGGATTTTATGTTTAGTTAGTAGTTTAATTGTTAAACTTATTCCGCACTAATTAAAAAGTTTTGAAATCCATCAATTCCTTCACGGGCGCCGCCGGAGAGAACAAAGTGCAAGCCCGAGGCGGCCTTAAGGTTTCTCTGTTTCTAACCGTTGTTAGTTTAGTTCCAAACAATTTTTACAGTATCTAAAAAGAATTATTTCATATAAGGATATTGTTGGAAAGAGAAATGGGTTAAATAAGTAAATTTAATAATTGAAATTAAAATGAGCAAGTAGGGTGAACAAAGAAAATTGTAGGGTGACAATAGCCACACCCTAACAATTATTAAGAGTGTAATCACTAGTCAGTAACATTTTGACACAGATGGCTACAAAAATGAAATCACTTGAGAAAAAATGAAGGTAAAACCCTAATGTACTCTAGCCTACTGATCACTTTCTCATTTCACGGTGCTTTTAATATACTGAGGCTGATATAAAAAGACAGCAGACATTCAACCTTGTAGTAAAAAGGAAGGTAAAACCCTGAATCCCTAATTTACATTGAGCACAGTCATCAGTATTTTGATAGAGATGGCTACAAAAATGAAATCACTTTGTAGTAAAAAGGAAGGTAAAACCCTAATTTACACTGTCTACCGTTCACTTTCTCATTTCACGGTGCTTTTAATTTTTTGAGGCTGATATAAAAAAGACAGCAGCCATCCAACCTTGTTTTCCACATGAAATCTAACACTTCCCATTTTGAGCTGTCAATGGAGAATGGGGTGTTATCAGTTCAAGGTTGGCCATGACCAGTTGACTGCGATGTTTGTGGCAGCAATATTCGTCTGTATCTCATAAACCCTGATCACCATTTATTCCATACAGAAGCAGATCGACTAAAAACCCAGTAAAAGTTTCATTTAAAAAACAATTGCAGATTAAACCATGGCCAATGTGTCGGTTGAAACCCCACACACGACCCCGCACTGCATGTGAGGTCTTTAAATGATGCATGATCGAGAAGATGAGGGCGCTACTGGCTTAGCTTGTTGTTGAATTAATGTACGTTTGGATTTCTATTCTGGTGATTTTGGTTGAAGACGTAGTTCCCATGCTTTGCCCAAATTCGATCAGGCACAACATGCAGACATGTGCCGAGCCTTCCGATCCACATAAGAAATAGTAGAATAGAATCACCTCTGGGCTTCATGAGCTTTGTTGCTACGTTAGTTTTCCTCCCGGTTAATTCCATGATGAATCTGAAACGGCAATAATGCCTGCAGTAATTAATAACCCTATTTTGATATTCAAACACTTTTGTGAACAACTTTATGAACTTAAGAAGTGGTTTTGAAAACCACGGCAAGTGGTTTAGTAGATGCAGCAGATCCCTCTACGGAAACGTTTAAGATGTGGAACTCCACCTCCTGCGTTCGAACGCTGGGTTGGTTTTTATTTACTGAATTATAAATGTGGCTAGGGGAGGGGTTGTAATGCCCTATTGCCCGTCCGGGCTCCCGACGGATGAATCTTTATACCAAGAAAACATTTAGGATACCACGAACAATCTGAAAAAATATGGGTGTCAAAAAGAAAAGAAAAGAAAAAAGTGGTTTTGGAGGGATAATATCGTTTTTATGGAGCGGTTACTATTGTTTTGAGGCGTAATGCTCTGTATCCTCCTTATGTGGATGTGTTGTACTATACATGGGGGAACGGGCACACGTACCTCGTCTTTTGGGGGAAAGGTGGGGGACCTTGGGCATTGCATTTAGGCTTCGTTTGGTTCACGCCTTCACGGAAAGGAAAGTAATTTTTTTGTCTTTCCCATGGGAAGGGAAATGCAATTTCCCAACAATTTTCCATTCCGATGTTTGGTAACGTAAGGAAATTTATCAGGAAAGTTGTTAAAACGTTGGTAAATAATGTAATAAAAAAATATGTTGTGAGTAATAAATGCAAGGAAAGAAAGTAGGAAAGTGATTCATTTGGGGTTTGGAATGAACCAATTTCCCCATTATTTTCCATTCCTTCAGGAAATGATTTCCTTTCCTTTTGCATCCCAAACGCAGGAAAGGAACAAGTTTCCTTTCCTGATGCTTACTTTTCGCGAACCAAACGTGGCCTTAGGTTCAGATCGACTTGAGAGGATGAGGAATAAATGACACCCTGAGAAAATGCTCTTGCCTAATTTGTAGAGCAGAAATATAAAAAAGAACTTTTAAAAAAAAGCACAAATAATAACATAAAATGTGATTAGAAACGGTGAGTGGTCAAGTGATATTTTCATCCATATTAAACGAATTTTTTAATTCGAATATACATCACTTTTTCAGAAACGTTATAAAACACGAGACATAACAACTAAATTGAGGTACGAGTGTCGTTATTTTAGTCTCTACTCACAGACTCACATTCACTAATATAACCCTAGGCGGCCTTGCTTTGCCGCACTAAACCCTAAGCAAATCGTCGGCCTCCTTCGTCGACGTTTTCCACCTTTTTCCATCACCACATCTAGATCTCTTCATGTCGAGTATTGATTCTGTCACCAAAAGTTTTGCTACCTCCCTGGCTATCGCTACCAATGAGGTTGTCGACATCTCCTCCATGGATAATGGAGGGGCACAACGAAATGCCCAATAATACCTTCTGGCAAGGCCTCTAACTCTCAAGCCAACAAATGCTGCTGACCTGCGTAGGGATTTTTGTCGAATTTGGGTGCTAAATAAAGGCTTCAGCGTTCAGCAGAAAGCCCCAAATAGTTTTCTTTTCTCCTTTGATCTTCGGGGAGATAGAAATAAGGTATTGATGGGTGGACCGTGGAGTTTCAATCGTGCTTTGGTTGTTATTCAACCATACGATGGAGTTGCACCTCTGCAATCTGTAGAGATGGAGGATCTTTTCTTTTGGGGTCGCATCACCAATATGCCGCCAGCATATGAGCAAAGGAACACTATTGCCAATGTCGCCTCTGTTGCGGGTAAGTTTCTTCATTTGGATCAGAAGCTTTTTGATGCAAATCGTGAAATTAGGGTTAGGGTTTCTCATGCAATTTTGAAACCCTTCTTCATGCAAAAAATCCTAAAGTTTGGCAAAGGGGTTGAGCAGGAGGTCCACTTCTTTTTTGAGAATCTTATGGGCAAATGCAGCATATGCTTTTGTGTGTATCATAAAGGGGATGCCTGCAAGACTAAAATCACTGCGCCGGCAGTCATGGTGGCTCCTACACCGGCGGCAAGGAAGCTTGCGCTCAATAGTCCCTTTTTAGGGTTTCTGGAAAATCAGTTCAAGGATGGTTTGTTTCACTTCCAAGGGCTTACCACCCCTATTCTTCCACCTGTGGGAAGATCTCTTTTTGGAGGTGCTGAGACAAGTAAGGTACGTAAACCTATTGTTACGTAAACCTATTGTTCTTCGTCATGCAGAAAAACCACAAGCTAATGAAGACAATGCATTGGCCTTAGTATCGGTTGTAACTGACCAACCTACCAAGAGAGTTCGGCCCTTCCCATCTCCAAAAAAGCTGCATTTCTTGATGTCTGATTTACTGGAGGGAAAAACAAGCCCTATTGCTGCCTCCAAGAAGGTAAAAATGCCTGAATTCCCTACTAAATTCAATGCCAAATCTCTGGGACGGGTGGAGACACCAGGTGGTATGCTTGTGCCTGCAAAGGTCATGATGCCTAAACCTTTACTAGTTGAGCTGCCTGGGGGAAAGAAGAAGAGAGGTAGGCCATTGGGAACCAAGAATAAAAATCCTCCCAAAGCAAAATAGGTTCCCGCTGAAGATGTCCTGAGTGTTCTGTATTCAGGTAAGCCTCCAAGCCCTAGTCTGAAGGGCAAGGAGAAGATATAGGGTTTTTCTTTATGTTTAGCCTATAAACTATGTAAATGTCTGGCATAGTTATAGGCTCACTGTCATAAGTAGGCGATAAGTTCAAATATAGTTGGTCTATCCTATGTATCACGGTGGCTCCTCCACGAAGTCTTGTCTGGCCATTGTTATGTGTCAGCGGATGGGTATGTAATGGCTTTCTTGGCATGCGCTATTATCAATGGAATTACCATTTATTAAAAAAAAAAAAAAAAAAAAAAATTGAGGTACGATCGAGTTTCTAGCTTACGTGTGGCTTGCAAGCTAGTGTTGAAGTTTTAGAAGGAAAAGTCAGATAAATATGAATCTCAAAAGATTGGGTTAATTAAGTGGACTAAAACATGATGAACACTAGAATTATGGGGGACTACTACTAGGTTTAATTGGAGTTGGTATATATACGCTAAGTAGAAAAAAGAGATTTTGAGTTATCAAAGACAATTACTACTCATGGAGTACATTGATCATATCTGGAGTGAAGTATCTATCAATCAATCAATTTATGTGTATTATGTAACAATTAGAAAGGGAAATTAAAGAATCTCAGCATCATAATATATGGTTAATAAGAGTGCATCGTCTAGTACTCATGTACCGGTCCCACTGCATTCTATATTGTTTGCCATCCAACTTAACAATCAAATCAAACCATGATCAGACGGCAAAAGGACTATGCATAGGTTCAATTGAAACGGCAATCGTAGCCACCACAAATTAAACCATGCCATGCCAAAATTAAGTATCATGAATTATCTTCATTGATGACTAACTAACTAATAACTGCAAAAGTGATGATGTTAATTAGATGAGTTTGGTAGTTTGAAGCAATCGGTCGATCGACCTGATGCAAACAATTACAATTGAAATAAATTATAATGTTGTGTTAGACAACGAAGGTTATGAAGACATTGAGAATAAAAACTTAAACTGGCGAACTGAAAATATGATTGAACTTAATTTCTAGACCTTTTATTTTTTCAAACTGAACTCATCCACGTAAGTTCAAAAGATATAAAATCATTAGGCTAGTTGGCAAAATCAAAACACAAAGAGCGCACCTTGATAATATATTGTAGAATTTTCCTATACTCATAAACTTATTGGAACAATTTACCCACTTTAATAATAATATACCACAACATGACCCTTATTAAATAATTCAACACCTAGCCTATATTATCCCGTGCGCGTTTGAGCTCAGAAAGCTTTAATGAACTGCTTACACTACACTTGTACATTCTAGAGTTTCTAAAAAAAAATTTGACGTGGTTCAGCACAAAATTGTGAATTAATTGTCATATATTTAATTTCTTAATTTCGTGCTGGTTTGTATTGTATTAAAAATTGTCCCCAAAGCTGCAAAATGCCACAAGTTCATTCATTATATATGCAGGAGGTACCAGCAAGCTTCAGACCCTCAGACACTTGATTACTCGATCTTTTCACTTGACTAGTCTGTGCTCTCAGCTGTCTAGCTAGTTAATTACTACTTTTTGGATTCAAATTTACTCACTACTTTTATTTTGTGGTGATATCGTATTAAAACTTATCACGTCATGCATGTAGAATTAATTTAATACTTAAAATATATTTTTGTAAAACATCATGATTAACTATAATTATATTTTATAACAAATGACAGTTTTATATTGAGTAATGATATCACCACTAATTGATACATCCTACTTTTTCGACCTGCTTGTTACTTGAGATTCCAAGCATGCATGGAAACGAACGATCAGAAATTCTCGAAATCTTTCCTGCATTAACTACTTATCAAACTTCTAGTTCACAAATGTCACTATGTCAGCAACCTTTCAGAACTCCCATCAATTTCCTTGTTCTCAGTTCTCACCTTGTTAATAATTATGGTAAAGAAATTAAGAAGGAGAAAAAAGTGGCATTTATACCACCATCAAAATAGTGAAGCATAATTAGCCATTGATAAATTATGGTAAAGAAATTAAGAAGGAGAAAAAAGTGGCATTTATACCACCATCAAAATAGTGAAGCATAATTAGCCATTGATAAATTATGGTAAAGAAATTAAGAAGGAGAAAAAAGTGGCATTTATACCACCATCAAAATAGTGAAGCTATGAATAAGGCTCAGACATGCAGAGTTGTTAAGTGATTTTAATATTTTATTGCAAGTCTGATAGAATGCAGAAGAAATTAATATAGGAGTGCTATACAGTACACCAGAGTTCAATTAATTCGATTCCAGTATTTTTCTGTAAAGACATGTTTGATGCGCTTTTGTTAGAATCAAAGTGCAATGTAAAAACACTACTTGGCAGTGCGTCTTGAGGAAGCACAGGGCATATGGTTATTCAAATAGTACTAGAAAATGCTTCTACACAATATATAAGTAGTTAAAGTGCTAATAATCACTCTCATCACCGAGAAATGACTTTAAATGAAACATAGTTTTATGAGCGAAAAAACTTAAACTATATCTATGAAATACAATCATAAATGCTTTTGATTTTAAAATGTGCATTTGGTAATTTTAGAAGAGCAGAAGTAAGGTCAAAAAGCTCTAACCCTAATAGGCTAATAACTGATTGTATTTTTCTGGAAATACTTTCCCTGCCAACCAAACAAAATCAAGGAGTGATATTATTCCTGGGGATGTTGGGGCCAAGGTCTCTATTACATTTACATGCATGCAGACAACTTTAGAAACCCAGATGAACTGAGCATAATATATAGTACTATGTATTCTGAAATTCCTGATCTCATGAAGGATCAGAACCGTTTTAAAGAATTAAAAAGTTCATATACTCATGCATGTTAAATATGATTCAAATACAAACTCAATTTCCTTATACCCCACTTACCTATTTGTGTGTGCCAACTCTTTTAATTCTTGTAGGTCCAATGTCCAAAGTATATATATATGCACACAGCTAGATAGCTTGCTAACTGCAATATCTAAAGTGATAGACAGCATCGCTTGTTATATCAGGATCCGCCACATTTGCTGATCAAACTTTCAAAATAGTTTTGATATTTGATTAATACTTAGTGTAATGACTGTAATCCATAATTGCATATTTGAATTTAACATCACATCATGTCTGAATGTATAATGCATGCATGTCAAATAAATTTATGTATAGGATAAAAATAAAATTTTAAAAAGAGAGAAAATCATATTTGAAAGAAAATGGTGATTCTTGAACAAAAATCTATTTTGTGATTGAAACATAAAATCATGTATTTTTAATTTTTTTTTAAAGAACTGATAATAGTATTCATAAATTCTGGAGTTCTAATCAAGATGACCTCAGCCCGGATGGAGTTCTTGTTGATGAAGCAAAGGTACTTTTGAGTCATTTTCAGTCTTGTAGTGGGGTTATATCTCTAGAGAGTGTAATAAGGCTGCCCATTGTGTGACAAGGGCCACACTTTTCCTACTTTCCCTACTTATTGGTGGAGGATGTCGCCGGATTGACTTAATTCAATCTTAGTTAGAGAGTCAAGTATTTGAGTGTGTGTAAATGGAGTGTGGTACTCTTTCCAACTGACTTGTGAGGGGTTTAATGAGACCACTATATACTCCTTGATGTAGTTTTTTTTTTATAATGAATGAATCTTTCTTTCAATCAAAAAAAAAAAAAAACTAAAACTCTGGAGCACAACAGAGGACATAAAGACCAAATCGAAAAAATCAAAAGCATGGAATCATCAACTACTCTAACCTAATTACTTTAATTAACTTAATTGTGTGCACCAATAAAAAGAAACGCCAAAATTGGAGGTCACTAAAGAAGGCAAAGAAACAACTCATCTCTATCGACTAATGAGAAGGCATATTTACGTACCCACGATCAAGTCCATCAATCGTAACAAGTTTAATAGGTTAAACATTTAGAACATCTTCAACAAGAGCAAAAAACATATAAAGAAATAACCATGCATTTCTTTTGTCTAGGTAACCATATATTCATCCACCACATCATGTGGTTATGATTTAAAGAAAATTTTGGTATGACCAACAAAACCAGTAAGTAAAAATAGCTAGGGTTGAACAATTGCTTTGGTAAAAACTAAATCCTTGTTATGGAGATTCAACTGGAACAAATTTGACTTAGTGTGATTAGTTGGTGGTGATGATCATCTGATTAATTATTGTTTTCTGTATTATGCACAAGTGATGAGACTGGGGGAATAATTTAGGACAATATAATCATGTAGTAGAGTAGTGTGGGACATGCATAAACCATGAATGCAATTGGATCATTTAAAGTTTTGCAACATCCAAACAACCACATGCAATAGTATGCCTTAGTGAGAAGGATAGATCGATTAAGGACCACCGTCACAATTTTATGATATGAAAGATCCCCGCTCTGATATTGGACTTAGTTTCAGGGCCGGCCTTGAGTCTAGGCGAACTAGGCCCAGGCCTAGGGCCTCTAATTTTTTGGGCCTCAAAAAAATTATTATGTTGCCCAGCTATAAAAAAAAAAAAAAAGGACTTGAATAGAAGAAACGGAAAGAAGTAGTAGGTAATTAACGTAGGGGCCCAACTCAAAAGGCCAAAAAAAAATAAATAAGAAGAAGAAAAAGACAGTAGAAAAACTGAAAAGGAGAATAAAAGTTTGCTTTGCGGTAAAAACATTATTCATTCAACAAGATCTGAAGATAATAAAAAATTTAAAAAGAAGACGACGAAAATATTAATTTAACTTCAGTACTTGGATTGACTCTTGAACATGAGGCTTTGTCGCACAATTTGTAAGTTGAAATTGATCAAATCTTGCTTTTGGTGTACTATGTCACAAGAGAGATTGAGTGGTAGACTATAATATCTATTGAAAAATATATTGTTAGAAAACTTGATTATGTAAGTTTGATTAGCACCTTTGCACCTAAAAATGCAAGACGAATCATATTTCAGTGAGAGTGTGATACTATGAAATCTTAATTTTAAATTGATTTAAGTATTTTCTTTAGGCCTCAAAATTTCATTCGCCTTGGGCCTCTAAAGTCACAGAGCCGACCCTGTTAGTTATCCCCCAACTTCATCATCTTCAATTAGTTATCCCCAACATCATCAATATAATTCTCTAATCAATGATTATATTGCTAATAAAAATCAGTTTTTTCTTTCTTTTAAATAATAATAAGATCATCAACCATACTCAAGTTGATGCAATTTCAAGTTATAAGATACAGATATGACTAGAAATGTATTTTTGGAAGCCGGTACTTGGTGCCTTGGTGTTGCAGTTGGTTTCATTATATCAAATTGGAATGCTACTTCTGGATCACAATTTGGAGAAAATTTTTGCCCGTGTTTGGTGTTTGATCATGTTGTTTGAGGCTTGTGATTACACTTGTTAACTTTGTTTTAGTTGTTAGTACGTGGTCTTCACTTCAAGTTTTGTCTCATTGAGAAAGATTTTAACTAGGCTACTTTTACTTTTAGTTTAAGTTTGATGAGAAGTGAATACTGTTTTTCACTCTCAATTGGTTTGTAAGTCTGGTTTTTAGGTCTCTAATTTGAACATTAGGGCTCAAGTATTGAAGAAAACATTTTTTTTTCTTTTTATATAGTTCAGTCCAGTTCTATAAAAAGAAAAAAAAAATGTTTTTCTTCAGGCCCTAAAGTTCAGATTAGAGATTTTTTTAATTTTTGAACTTATATAGTTCAGTCCAATTCTATAAAAAGAAAAAAAAGTTTTCCTCAATACTTAGGCCCTAATGTTCGAAACTTCTTGAACAATTCCAAATTAGAGATCTAGAATGGGGACATGAACAAAAGTTTCAGTGGGCTCCCCTAAGCTGGCCCATTCCAGAAAATAAGAAGTGAGAAGCTCTATGTTTTGTGTTATCCAACGCATCAATCACTGGCCTGATCCAATAACTTCACCAATTTTAAGACCCAGCCCATCCCATGGTTCAGGAGCCCAACTGCGTTCTTGATTAAAAATCCACCTCTAACTCACTTTCCAATCTACCACATAAATGTGTTTTTCATAGCATTTCATTGTTCAAAAGTCTGATGATTTCACCATTACAGTGACAAACGATTAACCGTAACCCAACATTTTACAAAAATTAATCTTGATAAAATTGCAAAACATGTACTTTTTAAAATAAAAATGAAACTTTTACATCACAAGACCGTTTCAACTTTCAAGATGTTAATCCAAAATTCATTCTTTCGTTTCGAGATGAATCGAACCTAATACTTGAAAAAAAAGAAAATAATATTTTTCTTTTCATAGAGAATTCACTAAGGGGACTATGAGAGCAGCGCCGCTCTCCCTCAACCCCAGCCCACCGAGGCTAGGCCATCTACCTCCGGCCACCAACAACCAATCTCTATGCCAGTCATGGCTCTGGCCATTACACAGAAACAAAGGATGGAATGTGATGGTGAGGGTTCCGACTCAACACCAAGGAAACGCGGAGAAACCTGATTGCCCTCTGCCTATTGCTTTACCTGATATGGGGAACCTAGTCTTCTTTGGTGAAGGAAGGAACAAGATCGATCAACCTCAAATCGAGGCACTCCTTGTCAAGTTGATCTCGATCAGTTTTGGAGTGTGGTGTTAGGGTATGGGCGATCCCATTGGAGGTCGGCTCCTTGAAGATGGTGCAGCTAGTTGGCGCTCCATGGGATGGCGCGGTGCCTCTCGACAAGGTCTCAACTGTGCCGATGACGCAGAGGTACAACAGCCCAGCTTCTGGTGGCGGTGTGATGCTTGGTTGTTGTTGGGTTGAGACTGCTCGGCTTCAAGCTTGCCTGGGCTTGTTGGGCTAGCTTTCTCCTTCTGGGGCTGGGATGAGGTCTTTGGGCCTTATCTTGGGCCCCACGAGGAGTGGGTCAGCATTCTAGGGCATTTACTTGCCTTTGGTAGCATAGTTTCTAAGCTTTCTTAAATAAGTAAGCATGGGTACCGTTAAATGATCGGCCATAATCTATGTATCGCTGTGGTTTACCACAAACTCTTTATCTACCCATAGATGGTACATGGAGGATATGTAATTTCTAGCCTGAGTATTATGAATATATCGACATGATATTCTTCAAAAACCTAATACTTGAAAATGCTATTAATAAAAAAAGGGTGGTGCTATTGACACACCCATTTTCTCTATTCACACACCTCCTCTATTTTTCTATTAGTTTAATTCAATTTATTGTTACAAATTGCCCTAACTACCCTCCCTTAAAATTCTGATTATTTTTTTTTTTTTTCTATTTAGCAATTCAATCATGAATCAATTATCATTAAAATTGCAAAGTTTGTCCTCATACGAGTAGGAGGGCAAAGTTTTACTCCTTTGTTGTCTGGGGTTCCAATATTGCACCTAACTTATTAAAGTTTCTTGTCTATTGATTGGCAATAAGCCATTTTCAAACGTAGTCTGCAAATTTAGAAAATTTCTAGGTACAACAAAAACAAAAAACAAAAAATAAAAAATAAAAAAATTGGACAATGGTATGAAACTCTACATTAATTTTAGATAACTATATTGAAAGAACACTCACCTATAAATAAAAGTTCAACATTAGGCTGAAAAAAACACTAGACTTTGGTACATTATTTCCGGTATGTAACAAGTAGATCCTATGCAATAATATCTCACATGTTGCAAAATTACATCCAAAGAAAATACAATAGCACTCCAGTCAAAAGATTGTTGTTACGTAATGGCACTACGAATCTGCAACAAAACATAAACAGAAAGAGCAGAATGTTAGTTAATGCAGAGTTTTATAATGGATATCAGTAGTCACATAAACTTTATTGATTAGTTCCTCATTACTCAAAACTTAACTTATTCGTGCAAAATCTAAAGATCATGGTCAAAATAAGAAGGAATCACAAAGAATTTTGAAGTCCTCGTCTGCGGGAAAATAAGATTTTAGAACTTGGTGATGATTGACCTGTAAAATAGAAAAAAAGAAAAAAGAAAAATAATTAGAATTGCAAGGGATGGTAGTTAGGGTAATTTGTAAAAATAAATTGAATTAAAGTAATAGAAAAATAGAGGGGGTGTGTGAATAGAGAAAATGGGTGTGTGAATAGCACCACCCTAAAAAAAATGCACTTATTTGTTGGTGAAGAAATCTTCAGAGAAATAAAATAAGTGGTTTTGGTGTTTTAAAAGATGACAAATGAAATGCAAATATAATGTTGATAAAAATTAAAAAGAAATTTGGGGCGAGAGAGGCTCGAACTCTCGACCTCAGGATCACTCAGAAGCTATGAGACCTACGCGCTAGCCAACTGCGCCACCGCCCCTTGATGTTAGGGAGGTCAACCATATTGGTTAATATCCAACTCTGAGTAGTTTTCCCCTTGATATTGACAATGTTACGTTCATTCTTATTCTGTGTTGCGCACCTGTACTGCTGTACGATTTCTTCACTCTAGTAATTTGAACAAATATGTAACATGCAATTAGACAAAAAAAAAAAGTCGAATGATTAGGGCATTGGTTTGCCACGAGCTAAGGACATTTTGACGAAATATTCATTGATTAAATTGGTCCGAAATACTCTTCGACATAAACAATATACATGATTAGATTAAAGTTTTCTCAGTTATCTCCTTGTGAGGTGAAGATAGATTTATAGAGAATAATGTAGAGTTCTAGCTTACCATACATTAGTCGTATTGATTAGGCTTTAATGCGGTTAAGTGGATCTACTGGGATTATGTTCTCCCTATTTCTTGTGGAAAAATACTTTGAAATGGTTCTCCCTTGACTCTTTTTTCTTTTTGGGTAATTTTTTTTTTATTTTTTTTATTTTTAGTTTTTTTATATCCAATCAATTGTACTAACAGCAAAGGAGTATTACTTTACCGAATATTTGGACACTGCCCCTATTCGACATCACAAACTCTGTTCCCATATAGTTTTTTTGGCACACTATCGTATTGGGCTCGTATTGGGTTTGATCTTTGTCACAAGCTATCGTATTGCGCTGCTCGTCTCACCCGTTGGGATTCGAATACAAACTCTAGGGATTAGAGACCCAATCTCCTTCCAAAGTTCTTGAAACTGTTTTCGCTTTTGTTCATAGCAGTGGTGACATGGCTAGGTTACGTTAAACGTACAGTGTCGGTATAGTACGTACGTAGTGCTATGAATTACATAAATTATGTACAAAGGTATTGAAAATTTGATAGGTAGATGGGGCAGGTGTGAATGATTGAAAACTATAGCTATTTAATGGTATGTTTCGCCTGCAGGGACTGTAGGCTGACTGTCTGAATTTGAAATGACCAAACAAAATCTTGCAAATATTAATGGAGTCATCAGAGAACTTCAATTCCTCACATAAATTATTGGGAAAATGATTATTTACCTAATTTTGGGGTTAATTAACCCCATTTACCCAAACACTCTAAGATTGCCCACTTACACAACAGTTTTTATTTTTAAACTCCACTTACCCAAAACTCTAAGAGTTGGACCTGTTTTCTTCATATTTTTGGACTGTTTTGCCCTTTTTTAATTGTCAAAGCTGAAAATTGAAACAGAAAGAGACTTAGAGAGAGAAACTCCCCGATTATAGAGAGAGAAGCTCTGCCATTTTAGAGAGAGAGAGGAGCTGTGCAATTTATGGAGTGAGAGGAGCTCTGCAAATTCGAGAGAGAGAGGAGCTCTGCGATTTCGAGAAGAGAGAGAAACTGTGTGATTTCCGAAGAGAGGAGCTCTGCGATTTCTAGAGAGAGAAGCTCTGCGATTTCTAGATAGAGAGAGGAGCTGTGCTGTGATTATCACCATAGACCGAGATCGAGCTCTTGTTTGTGTTCCTCCTTCATCGCGGTTTGATTCTTTTCTTTATCGATCTCTAAATTTTTGATTTTAGCTCGGTTTAATTTGTTTGATTTGAATTTCTAAGTCTTTTTGTGTACATTGTGTTAGTTTTGAATTGCTTTGTTAACTTCGAACTGATTTTGGTGAATTTGAGATTCGTGTTAAGTTTGAACTGGTTTTTTTTACTTTGATCTTCGTTTCGTTTCGTATTTGTTGATTCTGTTTGTTCTGAAACAGTTAGATTTCATATTTTCTAGTTCTAACGAAATATTAGTTGTGTTCAGAGCAATTTGTTATTGTTTCTGAAGTGTTTTTTTGGTAGTTCTGGCCATATTATTGGGGGGGCAATAATCTGTCTTAATTGTTATAAAGTCTCTATAATTGTTGTTTAATGATCTTTTACTTTTTGTTCATAGCAATTTGTTACATTTTCTGAAATGTTTTGGTAGTTCTGACTACATTATTGGGGGGCAATAATGTGTCTTAATTGTTATGAAGTCTCTATAATTGTGTTCAGTGATATTTTCCTTTGTGTTTAAAGACTGCTTCTAATGTTTTTTGGTAGTTCTGACTATATTATTGGGGGGCAATAATCTGTTTATTGCGGGGCAATAATATATTTTTTTTGTTATTTTTTTGCAGGAATATGGGTAATCCTTTGGTTGTTACTTGCATTTATTCTTGCGAAGAGGCCACCTGGGAGGCCTAGGGTGAAGCGGTTCAAGTCAAGTGGAGAGTGTGAAAAAAAAAAGCCAATTCGTTGCGGTCGATGTGGCAAAATGGGTGCTCATAACCTGATTATTTGGGGACTTCAATTCACCAAGTATTGAATTTCAATACCTGTACTTTTGTAAACTAATTTAAAACCAAACTGAGTTACTTTTGACCATCTATAAAAAAAATTATTGGGGGGGCAATAAACTTTTTATGACCCCCCCAATAAACCTAGGGAAAATCGTCTGTACAGTACCTGACCTTTTCCCCATTCTAAACTTCAGTACCTCACGTTCAGAAAATATTAGAACGGTACCTGAGGTTTTGACCCTGACCGAAGATTGGTACTTGGTGCCGTTAGCTCCGTTACAAAAATTGACAGCTGGCATATTTTGATCATTAAATGACCAATTTACCCTTTAGTTTTTGTTTTCTTTATTTTTTTTCGTATAATAAAAAAAATTCTATTAGTTTTGAAAAATTATTTAAATTTTTGGTTTGTCAAATTTTATCTTTCGAGCCCGTAGGATTAAACTAGGTGTTGTTTCAAGATTGTAGAATTTACGGAGGATTTTTTCGTACACCCGAGCTATTTTAAATAATTTTTGGAAGTTGGTAATATCCAAAAATATAATTAAAAATAGAAACTAGAGGCGGTTTAATCTTGAGCGTCCATTTTAATCACCGTTGGATTTGACTATATATAAGTTGAACCAGCTTGAGGAGCACCAGATTACAGCCCAGACCGGCCAGCACCAAACGTCAGACAGGCGTCGTTCGACTCATCTCGGCATCGCGAACTGGAGCTCGGTCGTCCCTGCTCTGAACTACCGGCGACGGAGGCAGGAAGAAGCCCGAAAACTTCTCGGGTTCACCGGCGGGTTTTTCGATTCCGGCTTGGTCATAGCGTCTCGCTGGTGTCAGAAGCTTCCTTTCGACCTCGCCGACATATCCATAGTGTTGGTTTGTCCAGATGATAAGACATGAGAGAGAATCGAAGGGGAGAATAATTTTGGGATTTCCGGAAAGTTTCCAAGCTTCTGGCCGATCAATCTGTTTTAGTTTGCTTGCAATTATTGTCTTTTGAAGATTATGTTTTTTGGGTTTTGATTGTTTCAGTGTATAATTGCTAGATTTGGGTACTGTGATTTGTTGGGCCATTGAGTTCTTGAATCAGAATATGCTTTGGATTTTGATTTTTGTGTGAAATAAATAGATAGGAGAGATAGCTGATACAGATTCATTGATTGAGGGAAGAGAAATAGAGGAAACTGATAGCGGAGTGGTTAATCCAAAGACTCCACACTTGAATAGACCAGAGGGGATGAGAGAGAGAGAGAGAGAGTTCTGGGTTTGAATGGGGATGAGAGAGAGGAACAGTAGGGAGAGAGAGAAAAATAGAAAAAAAAAAGTTTAGATAAAAGAATAATGGATTAAGACATGAAAAGACGAAAATATCCTTCAACTGTCAGGTTTCGTAACGGAGCTAACGGCACCAGGTACCAATCTTTCGTCGGGGTCAAAACCTCAGGTACCGTTCTGATATTTTCTGAACGTGAGGTACTGAAGTTTAGAATGGAGAAAAGATCAGGTACTGTACGGACGATTTTCCCATAAACCTAATTATTTTGGTTAATGAATCTAGCAACAATTTGTTGAAAGGACCTGTAATAAATGAACCACAGTTAAGACATTATTGCGGGAGCAATAATCTGTCTATTGCCTCCCAATAGACCACCCAAAAAATCACCAGGTTCTATCATTGACAGATTATTGTACTTTAATAAACTCAAAACAACATAAGACTTATCAAAACTCTAATTTCAGTGATTAATTAACCACAGTTAAGAAATTATTGGGGGGCAATAATCTGTCTATTGCCCCCCAATAGACCACCCCAAAAATCACCAGTTTCTATCATTGACAGATTAGTGTGCTTTAATAAACAACGCAGTGATTATTGCCCCCCAATAGACATATTATTGGGGGGCAATAATCTTTTTTCTTTATTGGGGGGACAGACGACGCCGGCGATTGCGATCGGCTCGACTGGGGACCAAGACACTGGCGATTGCTCTCGGATCGACCGGAACTGTGAAATTGCAGGTGCGAAATCGCCGGACCTTGAAGCTCCAAAATCGATTGGGTTTGGAACAGAGAGGTTGATGATGGAGTCGGACTCCGCGACGGATCGAAGGAACTTGAGGAGCAAGCGGAGGTCGCAGACTCGGAGGAACGAGAACTCGGAGCGGACCAGATCACCGACGGCGGTGGCCGGTGAGTCTGATTCGGATTCCGGCGAGGGCTTGGGTGTGATTCACTCGGTCCATTGAGAGAGAGTGCCTGGGATGAGAGAGAGGCTGAGGGGAGTCGAGAGAGAGAGAGTATGAGGGAAATACTGTCAATAGATGTTAGATTGGGTAAATGGGGTTAAAAAACTCTTAGTGGAGCAAGTGGACAATTTTTAGACTAAAATTGGATAAGTAGTCACGGCCCCTTTTAAGTTCAGTTGGGACCCATGTTATTGTTCATCTGCAAATGTCAGTAATAGTAGGCCAACATGTCTCTAATTACCATATTTGATTTGATTATTTTACATGTTAGTCATATGGTACTCTCTTGATCGCTGCATCGCAGAAGAAATATCAAATTGGTAATGAATGAGAGATTTAATCCAAGATGTGTCAAGAAATAAGCTATAATACGCGACCTGCATATCTTGGAAGTCTGAACCTGGATGAATATGTATTATTGGCGGATCTAGGTAGAAGCTTGGGCGGGCTCAAGCCCGTTCGAGATTTTTGGGCTTAAAAAAAAAAAACTAGATGTATACTTTTTTTGTGTTTTTTTTGTTTTGTTTTTGGTATTGTCCATATTGAAGCCCAGTAGTCCACCCGAAGTACTCCCCACTCTCCAGAACTCGACTACGGCCTATTCGAACTGTCGAACTGGAGAATCGTCTGTCCTCCTCCTCCTCTCACCTCCTGCAGCTCTGCCCTTCTCCACTTCTCTCAGAGATCAAGACATCAAGTTGTATCTACTTCTCTTACTCTCCCTCTTCAATTTGGGGCAATGAATTCAATGTAAGTTCAATTTTGTTTAATTGAATCAATCTAATTTGGGGCAATTTATAGGGTTAAGATTGATGTGAAATTCAATTTCGTATGTTGTATTGGATTGAAGATTTTGTGGATTGAAGAATGAAGGTTGCAGTCAAATTCTCTTGCTCTGGAAATCTAGTATGCAGCAACCCTAAACTCCCAATTCATTTATGTTGCATATTGGGTCTTGTAAAGATTTAGTTTTTGTGGATAAAGTTGGTTGCTTTGGACATTTTTTGCTACTTGGTGTTTTGTACTGTGTAGTAAAGATGATTTGAGTAATTGGTTAGCAGGAAATTTATATGGTTGACTTTGGTAGTCTGATTGTGATGAAATTGTTAGCGATTCCTTAAACCCTCTGCAGTTATATTGTGGGATGAAGCTAGATTCTTGGTTTAGACCTTATTGAGGTTCTAGGTTTTTGTGTAATTCTGAAGCTCATCCTGATTAGGTGTAATTTTTTTTTAAATTAATAAAATTATCTCGCACTATCGAGGTTCTTCATAATATATATATAATTTTTTTTTTTTTTTAAGAAATTCAAGCCTGCCTAAGGTTTCAAGAATCCGCCATAATAGTATTAAGACCATCAGCTTTTGAATCTTATATGATCATGAAGATAGCTAGCTAGGGAACCTCAGTAGTCATTACAGATACTGGAAAAGCTAAAGGAGTTTCCTTTATGTGGTAGGAAAGGAAAGAGGAAAGCATATATATGTAACATGCATGAGCACTGCCATTAGTGGAAGACGTACTCAGAGAAACCCATAGAAAAAGCAAGAGAAAGCTGAGAATAGTGAGATCGATATAAGGAGACGAAGCTAAGACTGGTCTGCACTACTCTACATTTAGAGTAAAGCTTTAAAAATATAGCCATTGAGAGAGAGAGAGAGAGAGACAGAGAGAGAGTAGATGGATGGAAATCCAGCACATGGTTTTCGAAAGTTGTGATGGGGATGCGTACCCCACGTGGAGGGGAGTGGAAGTGCCAGTTCATGGAGTAGAACCATAGCTGTCTTCTCCTCGTCCCTAGCTAAAACGCTGGCAAGAAGCAAGATGAATAGATGATTCTGCTTCCCTGGCTCGATCATTGTGCGTGCGTGTGGTGTGGTCTATATTAGTCGTCTTTACTAGTACATGGCCGGGCTGAATCACCATCATCGAAAAGTCATCTGCAGTGTCTGTAGAAGCCAGAGCTCTATGTATATGTATGGTAAGGTTCCAAAGGGTTGAATATCTGTTTTGGGTCAGCTCAAGTGGTAAGGAAAATGAGAGAATTAAGTTAAAATATTTTATTTCAACGGATATAATTAATAAAAAGAAAAATGTAGTTGATCTTGATCAAATTTTAACAAAGGTTGATATGAAAAAGTGTTGATACTACCGTTACAAAATGGTAATGAAACTTGAGCTGAGTGAATTATTGTTTTATTTCAATGGATATAATAAAAAGAAAAATGTAGTTGATCAAATTATTTTTTTTTGAATTTGTCAAGGGGAACTCAAAGGCTTCCTAGACCCAAGATAAACCCCTTCAGCGCATGTGAAATGCTCCAACTGTGCATTGCAGCACAGTGCCTGACCACTATGACAGCCCCGGGCCGGGATTCGAACCTAGGTTGGGGAGCACACCCAACTAGGCAAGAACCACTAGACCACTTGCAATTGATCAAATTATAACAAAGGTTGATCAAATTAATAAAAAGAAAAATGTAGTTGATCAAATTATAACAAAGGTTGATATGAAAAATAGAAAAAGTGTTAATATTACCGTTAGAAAATGGTAATGAAAGTCGAGTTGAGTGAATTTTTTTTTTTTTTTGTTACATTGGCAAGGAATTGAATCTTTGATCTAATTCTCAAGCACCTCTTACTTGATTTAGCTCTGAATAATTCTCTGATCTAATTTCATTACCATTTTCTATTACATCATAACCGAGAATTACAACAACTAGTATTCCGTACGTCGAAATCACAACCCCCCCACTTACAAATGAGAGACTTGTATATGCCTAGATCAAATGGTACTAGACAAATATTTGGTACTTTATCATTAACTTAATATATAGGTGGGAAATGGCGGGTGACTTAGCAAAAACAATCTGAAATTAATTGTGTGCATTATTAGCTTCAAAGATTAGAGACATATATTAATTTGTCCGTTCGGGAAAATAAAGAAATCAATTGTGTATTCTCGTTCTACCAAATTGCAAAGTCATTAATCAAGTCACCCGATTTTTATTAGTTGTCTCAATCAATATTGATTTAGAAACAAGCGCCGCTTCTCTCTCACTTCTCTAGGGTTAGGGTTTCTTTGTGTGAGAGAGTTTCAGCGGGATTTCAAGCGTCTTCGTACCATGGAGGACATTGACGCTATGGCAGCCCGACTGGCGTCGTCTTTGGCACTGGCGGAGGGGAAAAGAGTAGTGGATCTGAGGCCATCCAAGGGCAAGGGTCTACGCCAACCAGAGGTGTATATGGTTGGCAAGTTACTCACGACAAGGGAGTATAGGAAACGTTCTTTTTTGGGGATGTTTCGATCTGCATGGCATGTTGGTGGAGATCTTCGGGTAGAGCCGACAGCAGGGGACCGAGTTCTTTTCTCATTCTCGGATCCAGTGGACTGCGCTCGTGTGTGGCGTGGCGGCCCGTGGGGTTTCAACTGAGCCCCTGTAGCACTAGCAGAATATGATGGGATCGAACCAGTCGAACAAGTGCTGCTGCAACGTTCTTCCTATTGGGTTACGCTGGTGGATGTGCTGCCGGCGTTCCGATCAGAAAGGGTGATGCGCATGATTGGCAGCACCATTGGTGATCTGAAGGAGTGGGACAGATCGGCTTTCCAGCGAGGTGTACTGCGGGTCAGGGTGGAGATCGAGTTTTCACAGCCCATACTTACTCAACGCCTCTTTTGGTTGTAGGATCGAGTGGAGGTGCTGGTGAGGTTCCATTTCGACAAACTATTTGGCAGGTGTAACAGCTGTGGGTTTATAACCCATGTGGGGTTACCATATTCTGGACCGGTGCTGGAAGATGGGGTTGGACATGACAGGCCTCGTCCGGTGGAGCAGCATAGCGGTGCTGCTGAAACAACATTGGCGGTTAGAGCACCGGAGGCTAGGGCAAACCCCAGCGGACTTACTTTGGTCTTCAAGGCACAAGTTCCCTCTGGGATAGCTGAAACCTTGGCGTCTATGTCGGCAGGCTCTTTCCTTCCTCAGAAGACTCGACGTCAAGTCACCATCCGAGAAATTGAAGAAAACAATGAGCATGCATCTCCAATTACGGGGAAGAGGAGGAAAAGAACAAGTGATGTTTCAGTGTATCCGAAGAAGCCAAGGCTGAGTTTGGCAATTGGTAAGCACAATATTGATGCTGCCACTATGGGTTTAATTGCACCTGCTATGAGTAAGCCAAATAAGAAGAAGAGTGGTCGACCTGCTGGTAGTCTTAACAAGATGTCATATGGTACTACTGGTAAGGGAAAGAAAAACTCCAAGGCGAGTAGTGAGAAGAAGAAGGGCGCCAAGGCCCGAAAGAACTTAAATGGGGCCTTGGCAAATGCTGGCGCCTCCAACCCTAAGGGGAAGGAGTTGGTTCTATTTTAATTTTTTTCTTTGAATTTTTTCAAGTCTAGCGTATGTGATGGTAGCTTCTAGGAGCTTTCTGAGATGTTTCTATGTGTCGCTTGTACCACAATTGCGTGCCTGGAAAACGAGGCGTAGATGATTGATTTTTCCTTAGGAGGCGAGGTTATTATCGCATGTACTAGGCTTGCTTTAAGCGAGCGGAATGGTTTTGTAATGAGCTGCGATACTTGGGTGAAGGTTTGGTTGTTTCCCCGCCAATATCATTTACCTTTAAGTGTTGTTAGTCTCTAGCCTATTCATGGCTGTTGATCTAATGCAATCAACTTCAATTTCAAAAAAAAAAAAAAAAGTCATTAATCAAGTCTATGTTTAGAATGTCAAATGAAATAACCACTGATAATAATTTTTGGTCTAATAATTGTGAAAAAAATCTAATGACAGAAAGGATTCATGATTTGACTATACTCTACCAACATCATTGTGTATATTCATGATTTTAGTTGTTGGATAACAAATCAAAAATATACATATAAAATGTTGACATTTTCTTAAAGATCAAACTAATTTGAAGCACATATGTTTTACATTTTATTCTCTTATCGTTATCACTTTGGTCCGCTATGCGTTTACAGTCTTATGAAGAAGTTACTCATTCACGAATCTAAGTCTTTCTATTATCAAGATGACATGATTTATTTTTTATGTTTTCATTCAGAGCATCTCTGTAGAAATTTTTTTTAAAATAAAAAATAGTTTATTGAGCTGGATTACAAGATGGTTTCAACTTTCAACAAAAACATTACACATTACACTTTACACTTTGCTCAAGAACAGCATATCCACTCTAAAAGCTCCTCTAATTGAACACTAAAAGCCAGCCTACATGAACAATGGACAATGCAACAGTCCTTCAAAGAGACTTTGTGGCTCGCATGGTGTGATGGTGATGAAGCTTACGGACAAGATAATGGTCTTCCATTAGTATATATACTACTACCACAGTACTACTACAATCTGGACCCCATTGAATTTTTAGCTAGGTTTATTAATTGATTATTAGCCAATGACCATGATTTGGGAATGATTCGATGCCGACGGACAACATAAACTATTACAAATACTAATCCAGATTGTGATTTCCATGACTGCCGCCCATAGCTAGCAATTGCATTATATCTATATTTTGCACATGATATTTTATTATTTTATCAATTGGTTTTTATGTAATCCTCTTACTAACATTGTTGTTTTCTTTCACTTCCTTCTCGTTTGTTTGGATGTTATAGCTTTGTAAACAACAGCTGATGATTGATTAGACCGTTAGGAACATGGGGTCAAGTGGGAATATCTCATTAGCATTTTGAAAATTAGAGGCAGTTGCATAGAATATTTGAGAAAAAGATCCAATCTTCATAAGCTGGTCGAAATTAGCTGTTCTTTGACCATAAGCAGCCAAGTAACATGAGGCAGAACTGCACAATAACATATTGCTATATAACCCACTTTGTCAAGTTTCCAAACACCAAGATTTGTGGTCCTTAATTTGCTTTGACAAAATTAGACAGAGGAAAAGATTAGCTTCCTGCTAAAAACTCATTAGAGCAAGTGCACCCGTAGTCAAGAAAAGGCAAAGTCGAGAAGTCAAGAATTCGACCAGTCAAGTTACTATTCACTGCCACTGGGCTTAGGTTTGCACCCGTTTTTTTCTTGCCCGGTCAATACTGTTCACTTTTTACTGTTCATATCTACTGTTCATTACTTTACACTGTTCACCAGTGGATTTTACTGTTTCAAGTTAACTGTTCATTTTACTGCTTTGAATTTACTGTTCATCGGAATTTTAAACATTTTTTTTTTTAAAATAAAATATATTTAATGATAATAATGGATAATTGTGTGCTTTGAATTTAGCTTGTATTATGTTTATTATGTGCTATGATTTTGAATATAAGGTGTGTGCTTTAATATGTGGAATTTCCAAATACAACTTTTATTTCATTAAATTGTCACTTACATAAATGAAAAATTAGGAAAAAGTACAATACAATTAAAAACATGCATAATAACCTAATTATTCAAATCATAATCTTCATCCTCTCTAGAAATCCAATTTGTGTTTGAAGGCTCATCATTAGGGTTAGGGTTGGTGGACTCACCCGTAGAGAAATGTGAAAATTGTGGTTGTGTAGGATATCCCCTGGGGTAAGGTGGTTGCGGATAGTATCCACCGGGGTAAGGGGGTTGTGGGAATCCACCGGTGAAGGGAGGTGGTGGGAATCCACCGGTTAAGGGAGGTTGTGGGAATGCATCGGGGTAAGGTGGTTGTGGGTATGCACCGGGGTAAAGAGGTTGTGGGTATGCACCACCAACATTTGGTTGTGGGAATGCACCACCAAAATTGGGTTGCGGATAGTATCCACCCATAGAAGGTGGCGGCTGCTCGTCAAGATCTTCTTTCTCCGCTATCTTCTTTTGTTTTCTTGACCAATAACGTTTTTTATTTGGCGTCATTTTACTTGTATCAATCTCCATAATACGCTATTCCCTCTCTTTAATACGCTCTTCCATCTCTTTAATTTGATCTTGCCTTTCTTGAAATAGGAGTTGCTCTTTTCGCATTTCGATTTGCAAGAGGATACATGCTCTTTTCTCTTCCTCTTGGAGACTTCGAGCGAATTCGTCATCGAGTTTTTTCTTGCCCTTGATTGCCTCTATTTGGTTGTTCGCTATACTCTCGAGACTGCTTGAGTAAGGACTTCCTTCTTTCGCTGCCTTCTTGGCTTTCCGGATTGCTTCTTTCGCAGCCTTCCTTCCTTGAGGCCTCACATTAGGATCTGCAGTTTCATCTGCAATTACCTCATCTACATCCATATCCAAGTTGATGGGGGAATTTGCAGCAATTGGTTGTGTGTGCGTATGTTGACTTCCTACATTTGATGTTCCTCCGGATGTATGGTTAGGGATGTCTTTAAATTGTGCAAAGCCCTCCACAGCAGCGTAACTATCAAAGCTCTGAAAATTGTGTCTTTTGGCCTTCCCAGTTTTTCTCTTCATCCTGGCATGCCACAATTTTTGTGCTTCATCTTGCTACGTAATAAAAAAAAACAATAAAAAATGCAATTAGTACAAATATAAACGCTATTATGAAGGGTCATCTATTATAAAGGTCATAATTTTAAATGATTTAATTATGATAACGTTTTGCGTTAAAAATCAGTAAGTACAAATATAAAGGTCATAATTTTAATAAGAAAGTATCCCACCGTTTAACAATAAAACTCAATAAGTACAAATATAAATATCGCGGTAATTACATCATTATTTATCAACTAATTAATTTAATTATAACGAAAAATAATTATTACAATTAAAACGATATTATAATTACTACATTATTTATCATGTAATATTTTACTATAATGTATCAACAAATTAAATGATTTATCAACAAATACATACCTCATCAACCGCATTCGAACCGCTCTTGTACCAATTTTTCGCTTGCCTTAATGCACAATGCCACTCAAAAAGTTCAATCTTGTGTACTTTCCACCTTCCCTGCAAAGATTGGGCTGATCGGCTCTTGGGCCAATTTGCGTCAAAGTGGCGCTTCACGCGCAACCATAATTCATTTTTTTTCTTATTTGTGCCCACAGCCGGACATTGGCTTACAACTTTCCAAGACTTGCACAATTGAACATCTTCCTCAACCGTCCATCTCCTTTTATCTTGGGTATCTTCACTTTGATTTCCCTCTTGTCCGGCCACTGGACGAGTGTTTCCCCTTTGTTCGGCCATAGTGGATAATGAAAAATATGGATGATGAGAGCTATATGAAGAGGAGGAAGGTGTAACTATGAACTCTAGTATTTTGGGTGTGAGATGTTAGAAAAAATTGTAGGTATTTATAGAGAAATTTTGGTATGATTTTTAGAATTTTTTACATATTTTTTTCTGCCCGTTTTCTTACCGTTACCTATATTAGATTCATATTAATTCCTAGCCGTTAGATCCATTTTTGCTGTTGATTTGGTCGGCCCAGATTTCTTGACTGTTGGGTTCAAATTCCCAAAGCAACCAACGGCTAGTTGCCACGTGTGCCGCTATCAGACTTAATTGTCGCTACGCGACAAAAAACTGATTCACACGCAACCATCAACTGCGCTCCCCCATTCGTCCGTGGAGAACACGCCCTCTCTCTTCCGCGTCTGTCTCTGCGCAGTACCTCTGACGTCAGCCACGAGGTGCTTCTCTCCAACCTTGCAGCCGCCCAAGCCTGGGCAAGAAAAAAGGCAACGGCATGGAATTATTCTTGCCCTTGGTCAAAGAAAGACAGAGTTTGTCTGGTTGAATTTACACCGGTGGAAGGGAGATTTGACATTTGACTGGTCACCACATCATCATTCAATGGTTTTGCCCGATCATTCATGAACCGGTGCACTTGCTCTTACTAGGTAGTGCTCTTGTCAGCAAAATCACTGGTTTTTATTTTAATTTTTTTGGCAGACAGTAAATCACTGTTTGATCACCTTCTTTTCTTGTAGTTCGATTATCCAATACAGTAGATTAAGCAATGGGAATCCCATCCACTTAATAATTGGTCTATTCAAAGTGGCAACTCGATGATGATCGAATGGTCCATCTACAATGGCCTAGCTAGCAGACCCGCAATGAGTAGTACAGTTGTTGGGGGCGTGGGTATCTGGGATCAATTGTATGCAAACGGTTATGGTATTTTATATTTTTTATTTTGGTTCAAAGAGCTATTGGTGTTTTCTACGGGGGAATGAATATTTATATATTCGCACGATTGCACTGCGTCACTGTTAGGACAATATATATATCAGAGTCCCGAAGTAACATACTGCCATGCTTTTTCAGCCTAACCGAAGAGAAAATCACTAACAAGTAAAGTGTATTAAAGAACTGTCCTATTCACTTATTGAAAGCCTATAAAAAAAAAATACATTTCTAAAACACCTATACAACTCTTAATTTGGGACAAGGAAAACAGTTGGATTAGAAATAACCCATCATGAATCATACAATTATATATAAAACAAGACATAGTTTAGTGACACGTGACCCGAACCTATATAAAAAGAGCTAGAAGTATTGAAAACTCTTTTCGATCTTCATGATTTCTATTTGTTAAATCTAAAATAATGTCCACTCAAAGTTGAAAATTAGAGAATAGATCAAGTAGAGAACGCCAACTCACCTAATTAGCCAAGTAAGTAAAAGTAATAGGTTAAATTAGATCAAATGAAGTTTAACTTGGATAATTTTCGTTTTGAACTCGGGAACTATAGTCAAAATCTTTATATATTTGTGTGTGTGTTTGGTGGTGAAAGCATTCCTTTAGATCCTTTAACATCATAGTTTTCAAAATCAAAGCTAAAATTGAATTTTTAGTAAGTTTTTATGTTTTCATTAAGTTGCTGCCTAATGTTTTCTTTTAATTATGTCGTATGAATCCCTATCCTCCAAATTTATGACTGTGTACCTTATTGTGTTAATATTGTATTGCTAAAGTCTAAGTGAGGTAATTAATTCATTTTTAGTTTCTATCCAGTAGCATAATTTAGTGTTTTTTCTAACTTTTGAGTAGTTAATTAGGGACAATTTTGTGCGGAAGAACCCTACTTGCTTGTACTAATCGACTAATAAGTGTGCTTGCAAAAGTTTAAATTGTGTGCGTATTTTATACATAGCACTTCATGTGTATAGAGATAATACACATAGGAGGCGTCCTTATGATGTTTAAGATTATAGTTATAACATTTAGGCTAATGTTTGGTATGGCTGGTCTTTTCAGAAAAACTGGCTTATGCTTATTTCTGAAAATAAGTGGCTGAAAAGCAAAGCAGCTGAGTGTTTGGTAAATTGGCTTTTTATAAGAGCTGTCAGTGGCAGAGTGTTTGGTAAACTCAAACTGGCTTGTGCTTTTTGTTTGTGGACATAAGATAGTTTGGTAATACAATGTTGTTCAAATGCTCTTGTTATTACTTTTAATCTTTATTATGTTCTTATTAATATTTGTTAATTTTCAATTTTTATAAATCATGGTGACCATATGATTAATATTGGACAATTTTAAAAACAACTTATACAAATATATTAGTAACATTAATAACAATTGGTTACAAAAAAAACATTTTATGGAATAAGTGGTCTCGTGAACATTAAGAAATGATACTCAAAGCTTTCTTCTTCTTTTCTTTTTTTGAAAGAAAGGGCTGGTGTAGCGGCCCTTACGCCTTAACCATTAATGAAACCATAGAATACATGAGGGGGGACATAGTGCATTAACCCCAAATTACAATAAGCCATAAGAGAACCACCCGAGATAATAACAGGCGTCTCATCTAAGAATATGCATTCTAACATGCACCCTTTAGCGAAGAGTGCTCTACAGGCTACTCCATTCGCTTTACAATTGTGGTGACAAACCGGAAAGACAATGCTCACGCGGAGCCATGAGTTACCAATACTATCAGCTTTCCCAGTATGATACTCAAAGCTTTCTTCTTAATCACATGTGGATGACTAGATTATGATCTGACCCATTGTTAGAAATCTAGCTTAACAAAACCTTAAAGGTCAGGGTTGATATATGAAAGATTGAGATTGTGCGGAAGAATGTTAATAGTATCATTAATAGTTTCCATAACAATGTTACAACAAAATTTCATGGAGAAAAAGGACTTATCAACAGATTTTCTGGCAATAATTTACAAATTCATCTAGGCGTTCCATGTGAAACAGATTACAATAGAAGCATCAAACATTGCTTACAGGACATACTTGGTCTTTTGGTCAATAGTTTTACATGCTCAGTTTTGTCACCAGTGAACTATATCTAACAAAAGCTCCTACTTCTCGTAGCATCTCGGTCTTCAAGGCCTCTCAAGAATGATCTAGTTGCAAGGTGCTCCAACACATATGTCATGAAAGATGCCAAGATTAGGCCTCCCACAACCATTAAACCTAACCTGTCAAAGATTATATAAATCTGTCAGTTCTTGCTCCTTAGAGTGTATATGAGCCCACAAAACAAGCAACTGGATAATGCACTAACTCATATATACACATTATACCTATCATATGAAGCATAAGCTAAAAATAACCAACTCATGTATATATTGTTATATTAAAGGGTTAAATACTGCTTACTCCCTATACTTATAGGGTTTCATCGTTTCAGTCCCTGACCTTCAAATTTCACCTAAAAAGTCCTTGAACTCCCAATTGGTCCCTGCCGTCAAGCATCCATCAAAAACTCCGTTATCTTCCCCTAAAAAGTCTATTATACCCTCAATTACTTTAAAAAAAAAATATATTTCTCTTCCTTTTTTTATTGTTTTTTCTTTTTACCTCTCCTTCTTCCGGCTCTCTCGCCTCCTTCTTTTCATCTCCTCATCAAGATGGTTCCAATCCACAGACCTTCAAGAGGTGAAATGAAAAAAAGAAATAAAAGAGAGATAAAAAAAAAAAAAAAAGTAAGTGAGGGCATAATAGACTATTTTAGCAACTTTAGCAGAAAATTTTGACGGCAGGGACCAATTGAGAGTTCAGGGCCTTTTTAGGTGAAATTCGAAGGTCAGGGACTGAAACGATGAAACCCTATAAGTATAGGGAGTAAACAATATTTAATCCTATATTAAACATAATCTTCAAGAGCATCGTGCTTATTAAATTTTCGCCAATGCAGTCCCAAATCATTGAAATTCTAAACAGAGTGCACATAATTCCCAATCCATTCGCAGCCTCAATGCTTCCCACCATCTTCACTATTCAAGTAAATCACCAAGACCTGCAAGAGCTATACCAACAGAAGGAATAGAATTCCAAAGTTCTATAATTTGATTCCAAATCTTCCTACTTTTTACAACCCTATTAGCTTCTAGCCTTCTATCAACATTAACTTTCCATTTAGTAAAAAAACAACAGCACACAAAAACAAGACAATGTAACGAATGAACATGGTGCTTGATAACACAAGCACAACTTCAGTTCAGTGATTGATTAACTGAAAGCCTTGAACTTTTTAATTGCATGATACGAATAATTTTGAAAAACCAATTATATGAATATCCTTTAAATAAATTCTTCAGAATAAATCACGAAGTTTAACAAATAACATATATTGAATTTGTCCCCTCTCTCTCTCTCAAAAGAAGAGGGCGGCTAGGGTTTCTTTGGGTAAGCTTGGCGAAGTTTAATAATATATTGAATTCGTCCGGCGGCTCCCGTGCCGTGCCAGGCTTTTAGCCTTGTCGGTGAGCGGTGAGTGCAGCCGGGCGGGGACGTTTTTTGATGGCCGTTTCTCAGCCTGTTGTTGCGGCGGCATAGCTCGAACCTTGACGAGCTTGCAAGCCTTGTGGTGGTCCTGCGTCTTCTGATTGCTTAGAGGTTTTGGTAGGAGCAGTCTGGTGGTACCGGCATTCTGTCCCTTGATCAGCGGTGGCTGGCAGGATAGTGTGAGGTGGGGTTCTGACGGGCTCTTTTGGATCGAAGTTCTCTGATCTGATATGGGTACTTTAGAACCGTGCGGGGAGAAGGTGTTTTGGGGGAGGTGGTGCTTCTTGTCGGTGTGCTGGCGATAATGGAGGAGTGGATGGTGGCTGACGGCTATTCGTGGCAGTGGCTAGAGTCTTGTAACCGGGGTAGAGGCGTGGTGGCTGCTGCAGCTTGGAGTTGGATAGGGTTTGAGTGCTTTTGGGTCTGGGCTTTGCTTTGGGCCCAACTTCATTTTTTTGTTATCTCTTTTTGTCTAATAAGGCTCCCTCTTTTACGGGTGGGTGCAGTGGGCCTTGGCCTTGTATACCTTGTTTCTCTAGGACGTAATAATGTGCCCAAGGATCAGTACTGATGTACACCGTGAGGGTCTTAGGCGGATGTATTGATTTTTTTGGTGTTGTAGCTTCTTAGTGTTCAAGGAGCAGTAGTCTAGGCTAGTAGTCATTTTTTATGTGCAGTCAGTGCACTAATTGAGCAATGATTGTAATATGAGGGGTGTTTGTACCCTTCATGCTTGACCGAGTGAGGTCGTATGATTTTATATCAATGGATCAGTCTTCCGTTCCCCTAAAAAAAAAACATATATTGAATTTGTCTTTATCTTCTCATTGTCTACGCCCTCAACCAAGGCCAGATCCGGGACTCCAGCTGCACAGAGTAACTAATTAAATTACAAAATGAATCCCAACATGACACTCAAATTGAAACATTATCATTGTATCAGAGCTCATATTATGATGATGAAGTAAACAATCTTGCACACTGCTTCAATTGTTAAGAGCTATGACACCAAACTCACACATGATGAAACCCAAAAATAGCATAAATTCTCTTAGTAAATAGTATGATGATGAATTTGAATTCATATTCCATGAAACATAAACAGGGGAACTAGAGAGATTTGTTGCAGCTGAAGATTCTCAGAAGATACACTCGAGAATCTTCTTTATCAACACCGAATTCATATTCCATCAAAAATCACTTCTTTATCAACACCGAATCTTATTTTGATACACTCGATTCTCATCCATAATTCTAACCAACAATAATTTCAGTAAACCAACAGAAAACAACCCTCTAGAAACATAGCAATAAAAGAAATCAAGCAATCAATTCAGACCCTAAACTAGTATTAATTGCAAAATCAAAATCTCATATTAAGAAAAAGCTAACCTTTTTACAAGTGAGATTGGATGAAGAACCATATCTTGCCCAGCCAATGAGAATAGTAGTTTGGGTGTGTTGAATGATAGAGGCCGAAAGTCCCTGCCCAGAAAATTGAAAACCTAGAAAAGCTTCAAAAAGATCCAAACTTTAACGAAATTGAGATGACCCTGCTACCTTAGTTGGGCCTTCGACCATGATTACGACGCCCACCTTCTCTCCCGAGCTCTCCAAGTCGGAAATAGAAACCCTAGATCTTGAGCTCCAGAGAAGAAATTGAAGTAATTGGAAGAGAGAAAGGAGAAGTAATCGAATGCAAGAGCAGTTCTTGGTATTGGGTTGTAATTAATCCGAAGTCATAAGGGTAGCTTTTGGTATTTTGAAAAAATTCATTAAAACTCTGCTACAGTGTCCCGCTACAGTTCCCCGCTTCTGGCTTCCAAAAGGAGGGGTAGCCGGGCTTCTGCTTTTGCTCTGAAAAGGTCCGTGCTTCGAAGCAAAGCAGGCCCTTTCTTGGTTTACCAAACGGCTGGACGTGCTTTGCTTATAAGCAGGGGAGCTTAAAAGCCCCCCCCCAAACGCAGCCGTAGTCTTTTACTCAAGCATTTGGGTTAAATAGATAAGAGATCTATAGGAGCATCTTTAGCAGACTTTTTATTTTGGCTCCTTAACTATTTTGGAGAGCATGTTTGGCTTTTTATTTATTTTAACAGCTGCACCAGACTCTTAAGAGCATCTTTAGCAATGCTAGCCATTTTTTAGTCAAATTTTAGCTAAAGTAGCTAAAAAGTCATTTTGGCTAGCCACTTTAGAAATATATCTGTATCAGTGCTCTCTATTTTAGCTAATTTTGAATTTATATTATTTTTTTAAAGGAATATTAAATGTTTTAAATGTATTTATAACTTACATAAAGTAACTAAAAATGAATGTTTTAAATTATAGAGAGTCTCATCTCGCTCTCTATATTTAGAAGCGAGATAGCTAAAAGTTATAATAGAGAGTCACTTAGGAGTCTGGTACAGCTGCTAAAATAGATAAAAAGCTAAACATGCTCTCTAAAATAGCTAAGGAGCCAAAATAGAGAGTCTGCTAAAGATGCTCTAAGTGGCTCTCCATTATAACTTTTATCTATCTCGCTCCTAAATATAGAGAGCGAGATGAGGCTCTTTATAATTTAAAACTTTCATTTTGAGTTATTTTATGTAATTTATAAATACATTTAAACTATTTAATCTTCATTTAAAAAATAATATAAATTAAAAACTAACTAAAATAGAGAGTATTGATGCAGACGTATTTCTAAAGTGGCTAGCTAAAATGACTTTAAATTTGACTAAAAAATGACTAGTATTGCTAAAGATGCTATAGTGATGTAATTTCATAACCATTGACCTTACTCTATATTTATCATTTTTTCATAATTCTTTTCACGGTGCAGATATAGTTACCTAAATTGTTTGTATTTATCTCTCTTCACATGTAGAATGAGGATAGACATGAGAGACGTGTCTATGATAGCTCGTACTTAATCATTTGGGTAGATAAGAGCTCTCGGGTGGTTTTTATTTCAAAACCATTAACCATCCTGTATCACTTTTCATGTTTCTTCATACTGTGCAGTTGTATTTACTTGAATTGAGTGTATTTATTTATATTTTTATTTTTGTGTGTGTATATTTGTTTATCTGTTCACTTGTACGTAGAGTGATGAACCGATGATACACATGAGATGCGTGTCTGATATTTAAAGTTTTCTTTTTGGTCATGAAAGTTTTGATTTTGACTTTTACTTACCATTTGGTTAAGTAGATAAGAGGCCTCTAGTGGTGTTAATTTCCAAACGATTGACAATTTGTAGATTAATTACTTTTTACGTTTCTCTACACGGTGTAGATAGTGGTCTGCTGAAAATAAAACGGAATGTTTGTAACTAGATCTGTATTTATCTGTCTCCTCACATGCAGAACGAGGATGTTCATGAAAGCCGTGTCCATGAGATTTAAAGTTTTGATTTTAACTCATACTTAACCATATAGATAAGAGCTCTCATTGGCCCTCCTCTATATTTATCACTTTTGATGCTTCTTTACACGGTGTACTCGTAGTTATGTAAATTATTTGTATTATCTGTCTCTTCACATGTAAAACGAGAATACCCATAAGAAGCGTGTATTTTATTAGTTTCGTTAGTTCAGTTAAACAATTGCGTAAGAGGGTGAACAATTAAAACTAAGAAGTTGAAAATATGAAAGGAAATTAAAGCTAATAAAAGTGGAGAAGAACACAAAGAGGAAGGAAATTAGAGAGAATTAAAATGGGGATTATTGTTTGATTGGAAGGTGGGAGGGTTTATTAATGCAGAGACAGGGAGGACATACTTTCAAGTGCGTTGAGTCACGCAGCTGTCATTCGGTATTACAAAGCAGAAGCCAACTCTGCCCTCTTCTTCATAGCCAGCAAATAAGCGTTTGCACCTGTCGGATGCTTTCTTTCTCTCTTATTATGTGAGTGTGTCTCTGATTCTCTCTCTCAATCAATCAATTTAACCAACTCCTCCTCTCTGTTTCAAACTGCCCATCAACTATTTGACAGAAGTCCCAACGACACCAACAACAACAGTTTAAAAACTAATCCCACCACCTCCTCCTCCTTCAATGAAATGGAGGCTCATATAGAGCCAGACCAACCAGGGAAGACCAACATCATGAGGTGGAAGCAAAGATCAATCTGCTTAGTGATCGAGTCCCTGTCAGCTATCTTATGAGTATTGCATTACACCCAAGACTAGTTCGTTCGAAACAAGACATACCCACTTGTGATTTTGATGTTTTTCTTGCCATGGCTCACCCACATTACCGATCACAATTCGGAGACACAACTTTTACCAAAGTGTTTGTTGGAGGATTAGCATGGGAGACACCGACCGAGGAAATGCGAAGGTATTTCGAGCAGTTCGGAGAGATTCTTGAAGCTGTGATTATTGCTGATAAGAATACAGGAAAATCTAAAGGATATGGATTTGTAAGTGTTTGATCACCTACAACAAATTTTTCTGAATATGGGTTTGTTAATTTTTACCCTTTTTCTGAATTTGGGTTCTGATTAATACAGGTGACTTTTCGTGATGCTGAATCGGCGAGGAGGGCTTGTGCTAATCCGAACCCCGTGATCGACGGAAGAAGAGCAAACTGTAATATTGCTTCGTTGGGAAGGCCTAGACCTTCACCCCCTAGAGGTACATTTTGCATATTTTCATCATCTAGATATATACATATATACAGATTGGAGCAGGAGTGGACGTCCGCAATGTGAATGTCGAAAATGCATTCAGCGCAATCGAAATAGCATTAAGGCCAATTAAATTTTAGATTTGAAATGAACAAATTTGGTGAGATTTCTTTTTTGGTATACAAAATTGATGATAAAGTAAATGCGGATTTTGATGTTTCCTATAGGAAGAAATCAAGGTACAAGCCCATATCAGGGAAATGCACCACAAGCTGCACCATCCTACGGCGGAGTGCCGCCATTACCGCCACCGCTGCCACAAGCACCGGGTCCGATTATATATCCATCTTACAGGTAAGCACTGTTACATTTTGTTTTCTGGGGGGTTAGAAGATAAATGGTCCATGCAGTGAATTAAAAAAGTGGAGTAGATAGACGTGGTGTCGTTTTTTATGTTTTATTGAATATTTCCTGGGTACAGTTGGTATCAACCTGTAAATAGCAAATATTTGTTTTTTTTGTCCCTGAAAATAGAGAGTACAGTATCATATAAAATTTGACCTTAGCAATGGAAGTGGCAACCCATGTTCTCCTAATGTGCATAACCATCGGACCTACTGAGTTTTTATGCATGTCTTGTACTAGGGTTTAGCAACAAAAACACAACGCATTTGATTATAGTTATAAAATTGTGTATTTTTTTGTGTTGAAATTTTTCTCAGTTTTTTTTTGTTTGTTTGGAAAACTGTGTTGACTTTTAGATAGAAAAAAAGAGGGTAAGAAGGGTTATGCAATGTCATAGTCATGGTGGTCCTTTATCAGTTACTTAATGTGCACATATCAGACTCTAGTACCATCCTATAGTACTTATCTATGTTTTTGCTATTATGCATCTGTTCTGTTACTTATTAATTATCAACCTATAAAGAGTGAATTCTATTGAAATGAAACAACAAGATGAACGAAACGACAATGTTGATGATGACATAGAGGTACAGTGGTGAAAAAGAAGAGAAAATAATTTAGGATTATAATAGGTTGAAGATCCAATCTTTTTCGAGTGTAATATGTCATGGGAGCCATAGTTGGCTGGATCAGTTTTATTAATCACTCACTTTCACCTAATAATCAGTCATTATATGTACATGTGCTAACGGTTGAGCTGAAATATAGATCCCCAATCTTAGATGATGAACCCACACTACTACCCTCCATTACTATCATTAAAGTGCTTCCTATCCCCATAAGAAATGGTAGCATTAACATAGATTTATCATGTTACCTGATTTTCCAACTAGTGAAAATGCTCTTCGAGTTCTTTACCTTAAATAATTTTGTATGTATTTAATATCAGTTTTGTGCCAAGTAATTGTTTTCTTTTCTGATCTTTACTCATGAGTTTCTTTTTTTACTGAATCGCAGTTACCCAACCTACAGTCCTGATTATGGATACCATCAAGTTAGTCTCTCTCTCTCTCTCTCTCTCTCTCTCTCATATGCATGCATATGCAATAATACAAGCACGGCAAACAATTGGCTCACATTATTGTTGAATATATGGTTTGCAGCAAGCTGCTATGTACAACCAACAAGTAGTTCATCAACAGCCCCAGTACTACCACCAACAACACTATGGAGCATCATCACCTTCAACAATGGGAGCTCCATACTACTATCATCAAGGCTACTCTTTTCAATCGCCAAGGGGCTCAATTTCTCCGGTTCCCCAGGCGCAACGTATGCCCGCTGCACCTTCCTATGTCTACTATCCTACGCAGCAGATGGATGCCTCCTTCTCCTCTTATCCTCCTCCAATCCTCCAACAACCCCCCACATTAAGGCGTCCTCCTCTCACCTCTCCTTCCGGTAACTAGCTACCTTAATCTCTCTCGTTTTCATTTCTCTTTAAGAATAACATGACATACGAAACTGTTTAAGGGAAAACTATATTTTGTTATTTTATGCCAGATAGAAAGAGTTGGTGAATGATGAAAGGAAACACTTGGAATTGAACCATATAAATTCAAAGATATTTATGTTTCCTAGGGATTTGTCTAACACGGACCTAGTGGGGCAACAAGGGCAAAGCCAACCCATGTGAGTGAGCTGTGTGATGACCCAAATAAGGGTCAATGGGAAGTCATGAGTGACAGAGAAGCAGCAGCAGAGTGTAAACGAACAGTAGTGAGTGAGCGCATGTGGCTCATCAGTCTCACAAATTTAGTTTTCATTTCTGAAGATCATGCAGTCAAGTGGTCGTATATATAATTAAAGAGAGAGGTCCAGGACATATTGCATGCATTGGTAGATACTGCCAATGATGAGCCCTAGGATATTAAGATCGAGGTGGGGGGTAGGTTGGTTTCCAAACTAAAGATAAATATAAGTAAAAATATAATTAACATTCCAATAGCTTTATATATAAACAAGTTTTCAAGACTTCAACCCAGGGTCTGGTTTAGGAGCACACAATAATTTTGATCCATCAATGATAACCGGGATCAAATCAGCCGGTTTGGTCTAGTTCAGTCCGGCTCACATTTTTCTTGGGTTCTTTTGCCCACCCGGCCCTTTCACCACTCCTATTTCAACCACTGAGTTCAAGAATATAACTATTTCGCTTTGTGATCATGAGCCATGAGTTCTGAGATACTTGAAAATTCTAAAATGCATATTAAATTTGAAAAAAAAAATTACTGACCAGATGAAAAAGATTACTCTTTTTTCAACCTTATATAGCTGTGGACCTGTGATTGAGTGGTCAAGGCTGGATATTTTTAGTCATTTTCCTTATGGTCATAAGTTCATGATAACCCTACCATTTCAAAGGACATAAGTACAAATTTGTGTGTCGGACTCTGTCTCATTGGATTAGGTATGCATTACATATAATGGTGGAATTATGGACAGCCCTAAGCTTAGTTGATTTTGATATCTATGTAGTGCTTGTGATACCAAAATATTTATAGGTGGTTTAGGTTTAGGTTATATTGCTAAACTTTATCTAAACTGCTACTGCTTACGTACGTATATGCTTGTGTAAATCTTTGTAATATTGTTTATTTTTGGTGTCAGATTCACAGAATCCACAACATGCCTCCACAGAATCAGAAGCTGGAGTTGCTACTTCAGAAAGTACTCCAGATACCTAAAGGCTAAAGAAACCACTCGTTCATAAATGCATGAATTGCTCAAATGTTTCGAATGTATAATCTTTATGCAATTTAAAATGATGTGTTGGGAACTTGGGATCATTGATCATAGAGGTTTCTTTCAACATTTTTTTTTTGTATGGGACGATCTCACCAATCTTTCTCTCTAAATTAATTTCTCTCAATTTCTCCCAATTTTTTCATTCTCTTTAACACTCTCATTTAGGTTAATGTTCTTTCGTTTTTTCATGGAAATTTGGTGTATTCATACGATACTACTAATTGTAGCGATGCAAATTTCTTCAATTCTATCATATATTTTACTTTCACTGTAATTATAAATTATTTGATTTAACAAATAAAATTCAATACTTCACTTCAACATAATAATATTTAAGCCTGAAAACTGCCTACTTACTCCACTAAGAGTTTTTTACTCTCATTTACCCAATCTAATATTTATTGACAGTTTTGACCTTATTTTAATTATTAAATTACACTCATCTCTCTCTCTCTCTCTCTCTCTCTCTCTCTCTCTCTCTCTCTCTCTCTCTCTCTCTCTCTCTCTCTCTCTCTCTCTCTCTCTCTCTCTCACACACACACACACACACACACACACACACACACACACACACACATCCGCCTCCTCACCCAGACCACCGTCGTCGAGCCCTAGGCCTCGTAGCTTCCATTACTGTCGGCTACCAACGGGCATTTCTCGGCCATCACCGCCGCACTCCATCGTCGAGCCCTATGCCTCCATCGTCGCCGTCATCGTTCTCGTATGGTGCAACAAACTCGGCGACTTCTTGATCTCGTAATTGGATTGGACGACTCGTTGGGGTCGTAGACGGAGAGGAAGGAGAGTCCGGAGATGGCGGCGAGGAGGTAGGATTTGGATCTGGCTTGGACTGAGCAGAGGGCCTGGACGGCGAGGCGGGAGTTGTTGATGGTGTTGGCGTCGAACCAGAGGACGGGGACTTGTGGCGGAGGTCGAGGAGGAGGGCGATGCAGCCCTGGCAATCGCCGGTGACGAGGAGGAGGTGGCAGTTGGAAGGTTTGGTTGAGAGGAAGTCCCGACTGGGGGGGGGTCGCTGAAGTTCGCTCCGATTTGGTGCCCTGAGCAAATTTCTGGGTGGCCATTTTTTTTTTTTTTGGTATACTATGAGCTCCAAGAATGGGGAAGGAAAAAAAAATGAACATGTAGAATTGAACATATAAATTGATCAATTGTATCTGTAGTGTATTCATTTTGGTTTTGGGAGTTTATACAATTCAGCTGGAGGGCAATAATATGATTATTGGAGGATAATCATATGATTATTGGAGGCAATAATATGATTATTGGGGGGCAATAAAAAGAGTATTGGGGGGCAATAATATGATTATTAGGGGGCAATAAAATTAGACACCGGAATCCGGCCACCAGTCCGGTAGCCTGATTCGGGATTCCGGTGACCGGTCACCGGAGTCTGAGGCCGGCCACTGGTCACCGGAGTTCGGCAAGGTCTTCAATGACTTCTCTCTCTAAGTGACAAAGAAGAAGAGGGCAAAATTGTCCCAAAAATAAATAAAAAGGAATAAAAAAATACATAATTGGGTATTAGGGAAATGATCTCTTAGAGTGTTTGGGTAAGTGGGCAATTTCTTAGAGTGGTTGGGTAAGTGGGGTTAATTAACCCTAAAATTGGGTAAATGATCATTTCCCCTAATATTATTTCGATAAAATATAAAGTACGTATGCAGTAGAAAATCACTATGTTATGTTCCTTCATTTACTTGATCAGAGTCAGATGCTCTTAGTTTTGGACTCGCAAAATAGGGTAATATCGTGCATTGAACTCAAACTGTAATCTTCTTCTTATGATTTGGGTACCAATAAACTTTGATGAAGGCATAAAATAAAATTTTGAAAAGAAAAGATATATGGTGGTGCAAATAGAGCGATCATACCATGTACACCATAAGTTATTAATTTTTTTTCAATGGATATGTGCATGAAGGGAGTGTTATTTGGTAAAAAAAAAAAAAAGGTGCTGATTTCAGTTCTCTTTTATTTTTTATTTTAAAAAAAATTGATGTCAAAAATAGGCCTATAAAATGGGCAGGGCTGGGACCGGCCTGACCCTAAGATATGATGGTCCAGATACTGCTCGGCCCTAGGCTTTTATAGCCGTAAGTATTATATTAACATGGCAGGGCCGGCTCTTTCACAAATATGTGAAGCCCAGGCTCGAAAAAATTCAGGACAATAAAGCCCGCCCGCAGCCCGCCTTGTATTTGGCTAGAGATTTGTGAAATAATTTATTTATTTATTTATTTTTGTGAAATAATATTAACTTCTATTAAAAATAATTTGATTGAGTTGAAAAACGAATTCAATTTTTTTAACTATAATGATGATGATGAAGATGATGATACATTTAACATAGTCTTAATGTACTCTAAACAATTAATTATATAAAAAATGATATTTCTTTTGTATTTTTCCTGGGCAGGGCTAAGCCGACCCTATACTTCACTAAAATGGGTAGGGCCTGGACTGGCCCACGGCTTCAAAACCGAGGCCGAAGCCCTACCCTATGTAAAATGGGTAGACTAAGCCCACCCATTAGGTTGGGCATAGCCAGCCCATAGCCCAAAAAATAGGGCTGGGGTTGGGCATGTCTGTCGGCCCTGGGGTGATTTTACATGGCTAGTTAAAACTATTTCTAGGTAGGAATTTGTTTTTGATAAATACTGAGATAGTAAGACTTGGATGAAACTTTTTGCAAGATAATACATGATTCTGAAGCTCGTAGGATGGATTTGCTTTTGTCCCGTATCTTTTAGGTGACTCATGTATGTATAAAGACTAAAAAAGAAACAAAATAGAGAATACCTGCATTGAATATATATATGCTATTGTTTTTATAGTTCAAGTATTGTAATGGAGTAAGAAAGAAATCAAAAATGTGAAAGTCTAGCACTAGAAAATTATAAGAAATTATTATAATATGATAATTTTTTCTCAAAAAAAAAAAAACAAAAAAGTCTGAAGAGGACCCCAGTTCATTTAAATGGTTTGGAGTTGGTTCAAAGGAGTTTAAAGTGCCTAAATTCACTTGGAGAAATATTTAATTCACATGAAAAAAACTCATCTTTTTTTTTGGACAGCTCATGATGATATCTAATGTTAGCGATTGGGGTTTAGTCTAAACCCTACACAAATACCCTTCTCAAAAAAAAAAAAAAAAAAACATACACAAATACTAGTCGTTTTTTTTTTTTTAAAATTTTTAAATTTATTTATTTATTTATTTATTTATTTTTTTTTATGTTTAGTTTGGGTTCATATCCTATTTGAATCCTCAACACTTCCCTTGGTCTTCAAATATTCCATTGTAAAAAAAAAAAAAAAAAAAAAAAAATCCCGTTGGCTAGCCAAAAGGGATTACTACCAAAGGCGTAGCTACACACGGGCTCCGTTGGACTACAGCCCACCCCAAATTTTGAAAAAACATAAATTTGTAGCTTAATTATGGTTTAACAGATTAAATATTAAAAATTAGCCCACCTCAAATTTCTAAACTTAGCCCATATGTTATTTCTTTTCTTGTTTTAGTCGTACACTAGTCTGCAATCACATGCTCTGCATATGTACGAAATGTTTTTTTTTTTTTTTTTTTTAAAAAGGTGGGTAGTTATTGCAGAAGAAGTAGATTCATTGGTAGTTATTGCAGAGAGAAAATAGTGGGAGAGAAAAGTGGGGGTTGTGGAATCATTTCTTTTTAATTTTCTTAATAAAAATATATTTTATAATTGTCTTATTTATCCTTCTGATTTAATTTATTCTCAAAGTTTTTTAATCTTTCAGGATTAAATCTGTCAAAATTTTCAATTTTGGCTAACAAAACCTCTTCTCTTAATAATAGTATAGATATGTTATTTATTTGCTTGAAGTATTTAATTTGATTTTATTTTGTATTATGCTTTAAGTGGCATAGTCGCATAAAAAATTTGTGTTTTTTTTTGGTAAATTAGGTCTGAAAAAGAGCCAACTAAGAATTATAATACATATTCAATAATTAAAGATTTTTACTTCTATTCAAGGGCGCGGCGCGGGGTACAATTTGAGTAGGTGTGTTCTTTTGTCTTAAACTTTTGTTATCGAATTTCTATCACACGTTATAAACTTATAATGTTGATTTTTTTGGGTCATTTAGCTATTTGATTATTTAATATATAATGTAGTTTAATTTAAGAAAAGAATAAAATATATTACTTGTAAAACTTAAGAAAAAAAAAAAATCTGAAAGCATTAGTAAACTTTTAAGAAAATATTTTTTTTTAGCCCACCCTATTTTAAAATCCTAGCTCCGCCATTGATTACTACTGATCGTTTGAGTTTGTGCCTTGAAAGATATAATATTATAGGAGCCCTAACATTTTGTGCTATGAGACAGTTTGATTCCAGAGAATGAAGCACTTGGAAGAGCGGCTTCTTCCTCAGTTTAGCAGTTTGCTGGTCAGTTTTGACCCAACTTAAAATCAGATCAAATGCTCCATCCTGAATAGGACGTCCTACTGTGTAATTGCTTCCTAAAACAGAAACTAATCACATGGCCAAGTTAGTATGAAATGCAAAGAAACTAAGCACACATTCGTATGCCCTAGTAGTAGCATTTACTGTGGTGATCGATTAGTTGAAGGCATATCATGTCAACTTTAGGGCATTATAAAGGTTGGGTCGATAAACAACTAACTATTTACATATTAGGGAAATCAAAACTTGCACGGAATGAATATTGATTGAAATGTCCAAAATAACTAGAAATTAATGACTTTACCATACAACACTATCTATCTAATTCACCAGTCTCTCTCAAAATGTGTCTGGTTGGGAACTAATTACTTACCAGACTGCATGATGCATAGCATATTGCCTTAGATTTTCAACCTTCTGTGGTGAAATTCTTGCTAATTAGGGACGCCTTGGGCCACAGAATTTAAGGTTATTTCCTTTCTTTCTCAAAAGATATACACAGTACATACAGCACGTAGTTATTACCCCTCATCAAATGTTCTTTTCATTCAACCACTATATTCTCTCCCTGATGATTGTCCATGCATTCATGTGAACACATTATAAAAGCCTCGATATTTAGTGAAGATATTACACCCTTCATTCTATGCAACTAGTACCTTTAGTTACTGATCTATGGAGCCGTCTGAAATTTCATCTAGATTTGCTAGGACCCTCAATCTTTTTCCAAATGAGAAGGACCCGAACCAAGTACCCAATTCCCATGATTTAGGTTTTTCATCATCTGAAAACCCTAAATTCTGCAGTGAAGATCATAATAAAGAGGATGAAGTTACTATAGCCTTACACATTGGCCTCCCTGAATACTCAGACGGCTCTGTGAATTCGACTGAGAAGGAAGTATCGGATCACGAAAATGTGACTGCAGAACAAAAGTTCTGGATTCCTACTCGGGAACAGATACTGATTGGCTTCACTCATTTTTCTTGCCATGTCTGCTTCAAAACATTTAACCGCTACAACAATCTGCAGGTACAATCAAAGATTGTTTGCATTATACTAGGTCAAAATATTCTTAGATATATCATTTGGAAATTAAATTTTCTTTTGTCAGATTGTTTGGTATTTCTATTGTCGAACAGTCTGTCTGGATTGTTTTTGAATTTGTGGTCCGGATTGGCAACCCCTCAACATAATTTGCCGAAAAGAAACAATTAATACATAACAGTTTAATTTAGTCTTCCCCAAAATAAGGAGTTTCTCTGGCAAAAGTTCTCAAAGTCTACAAAATATGGTAGAACCCAAAACCCCTCTTTGAATCACTAATCCAACGAGTTCTGAGTTTTGAAACTGAATCCCTATGAGCCATAACAAAAGGACTTTACAAGATTGCAAGTTCTGCATTAATTGGAATTTCAACTATGTACATCTTTTCATGGTGTCACATTGTATTCCTGTGGGTAGATGCACATGTGGGGGCATGGATCGCAGTATCGAAGAGGACCGGAGTCACTGAAGGGAACACAACCTCGAGCAATGTTGGGCCTCCCATGCTATTGTTGTGCAGAAGGCTGCAAAAACAACATAGACTACCCAAGAGCAAAACCCTTGAAAGACTTTCGAACACTTCAAACTCACTACAAGAGAAAGCATGGCGTGAAACCCTTCATGTGTCGAAAGTGTGGCAAGTTGCTGGCAGTGAAAGGCGACTGGAGAACTCATGAGAAGAATTGTGGCAAGCGCTGGCTTTGCACTTGTGGTTCAGATTTCAAGCACAAGAGGTCATTGAAAGATCATGTGAAGGCTTTTGGGTCTGGTCATAGTCCTTTCCCTCCTACTTCTTTTGATGAGGATAGTACTGCAGCTTCCTTTGTTTAAGCTTTAGAGGGATTTACAGAAGTGATGGTGATACAACTTCTTGAGGCATGCATGCTTAATGATTGAAATTTGAGGACATAAAGTTTTTGTACTACTCTTTAAAATTTAAAATTTCCACGAGTTTTTCATTTATACTAAAGCTGAAGATTAGATTTAGTTTTGTGTGCAAAAATGAGTTCATAAGAAGATTTTTGCGCTTTGTACAAAAAGTTCTTGTGAACTAAAGTACCAAATCTTTTTAGGAAAATTCTATAATACATACCCATATCTCATACACACATTTATAAATGTGACAAGAAGTTTGTTGTCAGAGTAGTAATATAAAGTAATATTTTGTGTAATCTTAGTTCTAATAATAGTACGTAATTACACCACCTACGAACTTGTTACAAGTTTTTGAACAAATTTGTTGTCAATATTGTAATTTTTATTTAATTATAAGTAAATAGTGTAACTGAATATGGTAACTTTGTTCTCAATGTTGTAATTTTAATTCAAATGATTGTAATTTTTGTTCAAATAGATGTAAAATGAGTGTATGATAAACATCACAGTACCATAGTTTGTCTCATCTTTTTATATAAGAATAGTTCGTGGCCGAAAAAACAAAAAGAAAAAGAGCAGGATTCCCTTTTCATTATAAGAAAATTTCTTTCACTTACAAACCGATGCCCTAAATCAATAGGTCTAGGTGACAAAGAAGCATGAGTTGGACCCTTACAAATTCAATGTTCATGGTGCATTTTTGCAGTCTTAGTGATAGGCTAAACCAGACCTCACTTTTGGACGCCGGATTTTTTTTTTTTTCGTTGGGCTTGAATCAAATGCTCTCAATTTCTTCTTTGTATAGTGTTGAGGATGAAACACATATTTTTTTTCCATTGACCAACAAAAGAGAAACACATATTTTTACAGGCTAAATACTGGTTACTACTCTGAACTTTATAGGTAAAAAATAACTTCACTCCATACTCTTCTAATTTCATTAAAAAACCATGCACTTTCAATTTGGATCCAATATGTCAAATCCCTTAGACTTTCATTAACTTGCTAACATGGCACATGTAGGGCCATGTTTTATGAGGTGGCGATGAGATGACATACCTAGTCAACTTAAACCAATTTGTGGTTTCCCCTAGCGTTGGTGTCGTAGGGTTTTACCTGGGTTGGAAGGTATATTGACGGGGAAAGTTGTACCTACGATAGTAATGTTAAATTTGGGTGGTTCGCAGCCAGTAAAAAAAACGAACTATTTGATTAGTGGTACTCTTAGGACTAAGGAGTTTTCAAGCTCTAAGATGAAGACTCATATTTCTTCGGGGAAGAAACCATCTCTTACGGGGAAGGAATCATATCCTATAGGGAAGAACTTAGCTTCTGATCAAAGATGCTCCCCCTCTAATGGAAACAAATCAACAAATAAGGTGGTGAGTGCTGTTCTGGGACAGGCTTAATTTACTTGATAGGCTGGATTACAAAACTCATTTAGAAGTTTTGATGCAGTTATAGGGACCACACAATTAGATTGGAATATAGGGGTTATGATTTTTATGTTTTTCTCTGTACTCTATTATTTTTTTGCGTATTTTTGAGCGGACAGGCGTATGCAAGTGTAGCATTGTGTGTGTGATGCAAGAGCATATGAGAGTCAATTAAGTGACTTCGATATCAGCCAAGGTCAAGGCAACAATAAACATGGCAGCAAATCAGTGTTGATTTCTTTCTCATATCTTTATCTGTAGTTGCATAGATTTAGTGGTATTTTTATTATTAATGGGTAGATTTGATATTCTTTTTGTTATTTTCTCCTTATTAGTTTTCCTTATTTTGATTCGACTTTTATGCTATTTAAGCAAGAGTTTGTCATATTTGTAAGGGAGTTTTTTTGACATTATAATGAAAATATAGCCCCGTTTTTACAGCAGCCTATAAGGAATTGTGTTATTCTTATTTCTGGTGATATGTAGTATTACTTTTAGACCTGTGGCTTAGAACCCGTCCCCAATCAATTGATGAAGTGAAAGTGTGGATGCTGATGCGATCTCATTTCTGCTGGGATTTGGCCAGATGCTGGCCAAGAAAGTCAACATCTTAGCTATTGTCTAATTGACAAAAAAATGAGGGGAAATTTGGAACTCAAAATGGAGGGAAAAACTCCCACCACCTTGCTCCTCCATTGCCGAGTGGCCGGTGCACCTCCACGGGTTGTCTCTCGCCAAAATTCTTGTCAGACTCATATTTGTGCTTTCTTCACCTCAATTTCCATGTCTTGAAGATTTCATGTTTTTCAAGTCTCAATTTTATTGCTTTCCTTCCTTGCAATATTTCGTAGTAAAATAAGAAAATAAGTTTGTTGATACGGGAAAATTACTCTAAGGCCGAGATGACATCAAAATGTCTACTTTGAACTGAATAGAGAATTCCATGGGGAAATGGGCTTGGAACTCTTAAAGGACATGAATTCAAATGTCATTGGGAGACCTAGTGTAATCTAATTCAAGAATGATATGGAAGCTAGCTTACTTCTATAAGAAGATGAAAATCTCACAACTCTGTATAAAGAAGTCTCTCTCACTGAAGAAAATGAATCTATTCGATCCTAGTTTATTCTATTCTAAGCCATCGATTCTATATTCCATTCTAAGAGTGTTTGGGTGTAATAGAGATATAGGTTGTGAGCGGTCAAACACCTTGTAATCTTTTTGTATTCTCTTTATTCACTACTGAAGTGGACGTAGCCTTCACTGGGCGAACCACTATAAATTTCTTGTATTCTTGTGTTCTATTATATATTATGATTAAAGACAATCCTACACACCAGACCTAAGTTAGAGTGTGAAACACCACCAGCTTAGTTATGCAGAGCTGTCATGGAGGATTGCCGGCCTTAATTTCAACGAGGTCATTTTAATTGTTGGTATCTATTTTAGGTATCAACAAGGTTAAACATGGTAAAATATAATGAAACACAAGTTATTATCCTAATTTTGGGGCACAACTGGAGATGAAAATTGTGACTCAACAACCTCCTAGGGTTAATGTCTTTGGTTACCTGGGTGGGAGGTGCTATCTATTTGATGCATTTTTTTGCGCGAAAAATACATGGTCGGTGATATCATTGTTTACATGAATGGAAGATTGACCTTTGTTCGACATTTGTTTTTAAGTTAAATATGCATGGTTGGCCTACTATTGGTAACTTGTTACATAGCTCGTTTACATCCAGTGCTTTCTTAGATGCAATCTTGTATCCAACTATCCTTAGTAGGTTTATTTTTCGATGCCTTATTGCATCTTGTATTATTTTTGTTTTTGTTTTTTGTTTTTTAAATTTTGATGTAGGTTATACATCAAACAGTTGTAATCTATATATGGAGTTGTTTTTTTTTTTTTTAGTTGAAAAAGTCATCCATTATGCAATTCAGCAAGCAGTACAATTGCAGTTGTGTTAGCTAAATCATCATACTTCGTACACACTGTGCTGCTATATAAATGTACAATTGCATTGTACCCAAGCTCCTCTCAAGCATATGATCATTCTATGCCTTATCATTCATCATTTAACTTTTTATATGATCATTTCCCATTTTATATGATCAATTCAATCATAGTCGTGCTACTCTAAGTACAACAGTCCTCATACTCTTCTTCATCTAATACATACTGTTTCTGTGTGAGAATACGGACGGGAACTAAGCATGGATCATGATGGGGAGATATAGAGAGAGAGACACACACAAGCCAAGTTTTATGCTCACGCCTTCCTGGCATTCCCGAGCTTTACACTCATGTCTTCTTAACATAACTCGCATTCATAGAATATTGAATTTTTTTACTATTGTTGATTCCAACAATCGAATTCTTTTCGCATTCCATTAATACGATAAAACATCAAAATTAGCATAAACGTTTGCTATTCATGACTCATGAGTTACAAACTCTTGCCTTCATGGTGCTCATGAAACTTGCATCTCACTAACCTCATCAAGTCAGCCTTGCTAAACTTGAGTTTATTCATTCACACGTGAACAACAGTCCTAGTTAGGACGACCCCGTCAAAATCAGCCTCGTTAACTTGACTTTGTTCACTCCCATGTGAACAAAGGTCCTTATTAATGCAACCCCGTTTGCTTCCACGCAAACGAGAGTCCTCGATCACTCAACCTCGTCTACTTGATCTCGTTCATTTTCTTGCACAAGTCACGCATTTATGCATCATATGCACTTCATATTTTCATTCTTAGCATGTTCGCACAACCATGTGCATTCTCGAACCCATATGTCATAGTTGAACATACTCGGCACCATTCACACACACACACACACACACACCATCATGTGTTATGGATCTCATACTAATACATTGTAGACACCAAAAATTTAATGAAAATAAAATTCATTAAATAATTCGGTCACCACTTGAAATTATGACCGAACAAATTTAGTCAGCATGTGGGTCCCGCAAATTGTCCACATGGCTTGTGAGTCAGCAAAATCACGCAGACTCAGAGAATGACAGTTGGCGATACATGAAAGGCTCGACGGCAATAAATGAATTTGCTCCGGCTGAATCAATTGATATTAAAGCGGATCAATCAAATTAATTGATTCCGAATAAAATCAAGCATTAAATCTCGTCTGCTGATTAGATATCAATTTATTTAAATTGATAATCAAGATTAAAATCAGCCATCAAACTAATTGGCTAATTCCTTAATAGTCATGATTAAATCAGTTAATTAAAGCTGATTGATTTGATTATGCTATTAATGAAATACAATTAAAATCAGCTATCAAATTAATTGGCTAATTCCTTAATAGTCATGATTAAATCAGTTAATTAAAGCTGATTGATTTGATTATGCTATTAATGAAATACAATTAAAATCAGCTATCAAATTGATTGGATAATTCCTTAATAATCGTGATTAAATCAGTTAATTAGGGCTGATTGATTTGATTACGTAATTAAGGAAAATACAATTAATTACGTGTCATCAAGGCATTCCAAATTGAGAGAGGCGCTGACACTATAAATAGCCCCTCTCAAATCAAGAGAAGGACTTCAGCGGAAGGAGAGAAAAATCACTCCCAAAGTTCATAAGTCTTCAAGCGCGTGAAGAGCCTTCAAGCTGCCAAATAGCCGGTTCATCACCAACCTCAAGTCAAAGCACTCGTCACGTGTCAACCCTCGTGGCCATCATACGACTCAAGATCAAGCGTCAATCGCCCTTGAGCCAAGTACACCATCGAGGACGACGACAGACAGAGGGACGCAAGCAGACGGAAGAAACCTCTCCAAAGCTCAGAAGTCTCCCAAGCTCGTGAAGAACCATCAAGCTGCCAAATAGCCGGTCTCTTCACCTCGCTGACTTCAGACAAGCAGGGGAAATCACCTACAAGCTCGGAAGTCGTCAAACACACGGATGATCAACAAGCACCAAACACACGTGCTGATTCATCCACCATCAAAAGCCATACTCGCCACGTGACACCGCTCGTGGTTCAAATCTGATCAAGTTCAAGCCTCTACAGCCCTTGATCATCCGTCGTCTTCAACAAAGTAAATCCTCTACAAGTTCTTCATCAAGCTCGTGGAGAATCAACAAGCACCAAACACACGTGTTGGTTCATCCCCTACCAAAGCCGAAGAACACTCGTCACGTGACACCACTCGTGGCCTAAATCCGATCAAGATCAAGCTTCTACAGCCCTTGGTCAATCATCTTCCTCAAATTGTCAACATAGCAGGAAGTCCACATTGCAACCGTTTGATTCAAGATCAAGTGCTCGCCACCCTTGGATTAAATCAACGTCAGAGATCGAATCAGAGGAGAATCTTGTGAAAGAGCATCAACAGAGATTGTAACCCGCAAATTCATTAATAAAAATATATTATTTTGTACACGTGTCCTTCTTTTATTAGTTGCAGGATTTTTCGTGTTTACATACATATCGGCGTAACTCACATACGTTGCCTGGTACAACAAGCATTCTACACATACAAGTTTCTTACTTTATTTTGCAGGTACTATATGTAATTAGAGAACATCCTCCCCCGTGGTATTGACTCTACAAGACTGGATAATCCCTTCTTACTTGTAGAGGTCGGGGCCTTGTAGGGGCAGGGAGCCGCCTGGATGTCACTTATGCTTGATGATGTCATGTTTATAACTTTCTAACTAAGAGGCTCCTATTTCTTGGGGACTTCAGGGACTTGTACATATATCCACTAATATGTCTAATTCACCAAGAATAAATAACACCCTCGTAGTAGGCCCATGAGCCATTGTGGGACCCGACCAAGGCATGGATCTCGTAGATCAACATCCAAGCTATCCCATGATGGTGGAAAACGACCAAGAGCTCACCGGGAGGCCACCATTCTGGCCTTGCCACTTGCAAAGATGCCTCCATGATAAGCATTTGAATACTAAAATAGCTCTTTGGCTCCCACATAGGAAAAAATGTAAAGGAGAGAGACCCCCTTACTTATAAATGGGACCTATCCTCCCACTTAGAAACCATCCCATTCCATTATATCTTGTAATCAACTTGGGCCGCAAGGCCCAAGCTCATATAGTAAAAGATTAAAGTGGACATAGTCTCCCCTAAGGCGGGAGACGAACCACTATACATCGTGTCTCTTACTCTCTCTCTCTCTAACGTTAACTAGACCCCTCGGATTTAGGCATCAACAGTGTGTGTGTGTGTGTGTGAGTGTGTGTGTGTGTGTGTGTGTGTGTGTGTGTGTGAAATTCAAGTTTGGACTTCTTGTTGTCTTATCTCTTTTAGTTTGATTATAATTTGTCTTTTGAATAGTATTTGTTGTGATTGTAAACCTTCGTAAATATTTTGAATATGGAGCCTTTGGGTTTAGCTCAAATAGTGAGGGAGGTTAGGAAATTGGGTTAGGAGTGTACTAGATTATGGGTTCAAATTCCCTTCAATATATCATAAAAAAAGGTTTTGAATATGGACTATATTGTTTTTAATTAAGTTCTTGTAACATTTAGAGAATTAACCTCGAGGAAGAACACAAAAATGTATATGAGCATCAACGGTCTCATTCTTTAGCTCGCTTACCTCGAGCCCCAGAACTCTCACGGCTGGCCCTGTTGCAGGGGCAGAGCTATTCAAAGGTCTGAAGTGGCTCTGATACCCTCCTGATTTTATACTGAATGGACAATTGATATCTTAACTATTGAAATTGATACGAAAAGTTGATCAGTTTGCTTCTTCCCACCCTGCCAAATGAAAAATCGCAACAAAGTCGGATTTAAATTCAGTCACTACTGAGTCTCATAGACGTCATAAAGTGCAAGTACATAGATGCTAAGGTTAAAGACTGGCAATGAAGCAAGGTATATGTCTTTATTCAGCATTGCAAAAAAGAAAATACCTAGTACGTGCATTATTAACTATAATTGGGAATTGAAAGTGCCTATCAAGTATGCCAGTTTGCAATATAGTTCCCTCAAAGAGGCTTTGTTTCTACAGAAGAGAGCTTAATTGGAAGGATCTTTTTTTTTTTTTGCTTTTTCTAAGTGTTACGTAATTTATCTTTGTTTATAAAATTAGAGTGAGTGATTGGATCCGACTGGTTCTGGTTGCAATTTCGTTAGTAACCAAGTTAGTGGTGGCTTAGATTCGGACCTCGTAACACAATGTTCGATAGTGGCGTTGGCTGGAATCTTCTTTCTGGAGGGCGACAAAGAGATTGGGAAGGCGACGGAGGTAGTGGCTTTGATTTCAGATTTGGGATCTTGAGGTGTGTGATTGTGGTGGTGGGGAACGACTTCTGCCTGTTCCCTATAGGCGACAGTGTCGGGTCCAAGTGCTGCGGCGGTGCGACAGGCTTGGAGGTGTGATGGTGGCGGTTGTGATGCCGGTGTAGATGCTGTCTTAGGCAGGGAGCAGTAATTGGATCATTTTTCCCTTGTTCAGTTGTGGGCTTGTCTTGGGCCTGGGGTATCTCTCTAGGCCCAAGATGGTTTGTTTTTCCTTTTAAAGTATTTAATTATTTTTCTATTTACTTGTTAGTAGTTGGGTTAATAAGTCACTACCAGTATTCGGTAGGACGAGGTGCGCCTTGTGCCGGTTTATGCACTTTGTGTGCCTTGTCTGCTCTAGGTAGGGGGAGAGTTCCTTGCATTGGCAAATGGTCTCAACCTCCTAGTGGCAGTAATGTATCTGCTCTAGCTAGGTAGGTGATAAGTTCCTTAATTGGTCAAATAGTCACAGCCTCCTAGTGGCAGGGTGAAACTAAGTGTCACCGGATTTATATTCCGGTGAAAACATAGTGGGAAAGCTGTGCTATTGGTAATGATGCTTCTTCCTTATAGAGTTATCTTTCCGGTATGTCACCACAATTGTATAGCGAAAGGAGTAGCATGTAGAACACTTTTCGCTAGTTGGTGCTTGCTAGAATACAATGTTTTAGTTAAGACTCTTGTTATTATCTCAGGAAGTTCTTGATTCATATTATAATCCAGGGTTTAGGCACTACGTCCCCCCATGTATTCTGCGGTTTTATTAATTAAGGCTTAAAGACAGCTGTATCGGCCCTTATTAAAAAAAAATAAAAAAAAAATAAAATTAGATTGAGTAAATGACTTTGATCCGGTTTAGTTAAAAAAAGAACTAACAAATAAATGAACATTTGAAGTTATTGACTTTCTGGGTTAGTTATTGACTTCTTTTGAATCCAAACAAAATTTGATCACCTCGATCCTTTCCTCACCATCAAAGTCATGTTAGATTTTCTACATCTATAATTGTCTCTATCTTAAAGCGAAAGAAAGAAAAATGATTAAGCTAGGGAAGGGAAGAAGAAAAATGATTAAGGGAAGGGAAGAATATAGAAGGAGGATGGTTTGATTTTTTGTTTCTTTGATTTTGATCTGGAAAAGAGGGCACGAAAATGTTTTGATAGATAGTCTTTGCATTTCATTTTTTCTTGTTTCAGTTACTTGTCATTTTAAAATTTTAAATAAAATTATAATAGATTTAACAGAGTTAATCTACTTTTGCCCGTGAGCTGTGGCATGTTGGTAAATTATAAATCCAACATTGTAAAGGTCATGGGTTCCATTCTCACTAACGTATATAAGGGTGAGTGGGCTAAGGGTTTTTATTTATTATTTTTGAAATTTAAAAAAGGGTAAAATCCTCATATAGTACCTGAATTATCACGAAATGCACTTTTTGGTACATACAAATTTTCAGGGAGTCTAGTGGTACCTTTACTATACTTCTGTTAGCCCTTATAGTATTTCTGTCCATTATTCCGTTAAAAATGTCTACGTGGCAGTCATGTTACACTCATGTGAGTAAAATAGTATTTTCATTCATATTTACAAGTATAGAATTTAATATATTGAATATTTACAATTTTACCCATACTTTAACGGAGGTACTAAAATGGCTAACATATGGATAAATATAGGTACTACTAGACTCCCTAATATTTATAGGTACCAAACATTGCATTTCGTGATAGTTTAGGTACCATATAAAAATGTTATCAAAAAAAAAAAAAAACTTTTTTGTTGGAAGTTGGAACGTTGTTTTGTTGGGTACTTGGGTTCTATAGTTTGTAATTTTGTAAGTCTCTGGGCCTAGGAAGCCTTTGAGGACACCGTGTGATTGAACAATAAAAAAAAAAAGTTTGTAATTTTGTCGGCTTTTTCTCGGCTCCAGTGTAATAATGCACGAACCAGAGGATTTTAAAGGGAAATGAGGAAGGAAAAGCAGGTGCAAGAATCTTGGTGAAGGCCATCAAATCTCATCAACTTTTTGTTAAACTGTTTAACTTGAACATCTGGCTTTAAATGAGTGGGATCCCTGCATTCAATGGGACAGCAAAGTATGTTGTGGCCACTACTGCAAATGAATGATGAAACAATGTTAACAAACTAAATATGAAGGTTGCAGGCATTGGGGAAAGTCCTGAAGAGTGAAGACCATATTTTATCACTGTTTATAAACAATGGTGTTATGGTGGTGACTGGTGAGTGTCATTTTAATTCTCTTAAACTCCTTTCTGAGTCTTAAATTGTTCAGAGTTGGATCCATAGGTCAACAATAGCTCAAACCTCTAATTTTGCGAATGAAACCAAATAAAATTGATGAAACTAATACAACAGGCTAAAACTATGATAGAAAAAATGTAATGCAATGAAATTGAGTCGAATGACACTAGCCGTTGGAAATACAACACGAGGCATAAAGTTCATCGATCCATCTGCACCTGTACTCCATAGTGATATATCATCTTTTTTTTAACCACAGAGAATTGTGAAGAACACAGTGAAAGCGAAACTTTGGCACTACATGTTATTACTCAATGTATTACAATAAGCAATACTAACACAGAACAAAAATAATTATTCAGATTATCCAAATACAAACATCCATGAAGATTTTAATCAAATCTAATTTTTAGGAGAAAGAAGCATCTGGTTGACCAACTCGTCCAAATTCAAGAAAGACGAACCATTGGGAGCAGTGGTGGCCTCCTCTGCCAATTTCTTCCATTCCAAGGCTTTCTTCCTCATCTCTTTGCCTTCCTTTCCTTCCATTAACTTTCTCGCAAGGCCTTCTATGTAATTCCTTTTAACATCACCATCTATCTCCATGCCTATACCCCATTCTTTGCAACAGAACCTACAATTTGTTTGTTGGTCAGCAAAGAAGGGCCAGCATATCATGGGAACTCCAGCGCACACACTTTCTATCGTAGAGTTCCATCCACTGTGTGTCAAGAACCCTCCTACAGCTGGGTGGTTCAACACTTGTTCTTGAGAGCACCAACTCGCCAACATACTCCTTCCCTTGGTCTCTTCCACAAACTCGGGAGGAAGCACTGCTAATTCCCCTGCAACAAGATCAGGCCTAATTACCCACAAAAAGGTTATGTTGCTATTTGCAAGACCCCAAGCAAACTCGATCAGCTGCTCGTCTTTCATCACTGTGATACTTCCAAAGTTTACGTAAATCACAGAATTTGGTGCTTTGGAGTCGAGCCATTCGAGACACTCTGGTTCTTCTCTCCATAGGTTTGACCCAATTGACTTCAAATCGTTATCTGCTGGGATCTGATTGACTTGTAGGTGTAGAGATCCAATGGAGTAAACCGGTGGTAGCAATCTTGAAAGTGCTTCCAAAACATCATGGTCCAACGCATCGAATGTGTTAATAACGATAGCAGACGCTCTCTGAGCTCTTTCCATCTCAACCACGAGATATTTCAGCATGATGTCATCTGGGTCTGTGGTTCTAATGAAGGTCGGTATGTCCCTCAAACGGATACTTCTAATACCCGGTATCCAATCTATCAAAGTGTCCAAATAGCCATTTGTCAAATAACTGGCATCTGCAGATCAAAGAAACACGGTGAAGTTAACCTTGTAGTACTCTACATGTTTAGGACAGAGTCGGTGTTTCCAAAATAGTGATGATCCATACCTTTAAGGGGAGTAAGACGCTTTTCAATGAGATGGGCATAGTGAAGGTAGCACAAGAAGCCACAAGCACTTTGTGTCTCGAGGAGAACTTCCGGAAGGCCAAGCTCTTGGGCTGCATCAAGAGTGAAGGTCATGCCACCATCAGAAACTATGCAAGTAACAGGAGGGGAGTTCGGCAAAGAATTGAGTTCTGAAAGAAGGCTTCTGAAGGGTGCTAAGCAGTTTTTACTAGTGGAATAACATAGGGATGGTATGTGCTGGGTGGCATTGACATCAGTGGGAGGGAGGCCATCCGGAATTGTCTTGAACCTAAAGGAAGGATGAAGTCCATCAAGGGATTTGGGGCCTCGGGATTTAAGCAGGCGCTCATGGTTGTAGACTGTGTTGACAAAGGTTATATGAAACCCTTTGTAGTGAAGGAGTTTAGCCAATTTTAGCATTGGGTTTATGTGACCTTGAGCTGGGTATGGTATGCAAACAGCATGTGGCTTCTCTGACGCTTTGGAAGCCATTCTCTCTCTCTCTCTCTCTCTCTCTCTCTCTCTCAAATGATATTCATAGAGGATGGTGAGGGAAACAGAATGTGCTGCGTACCAATTTTATAGAGTTAAAGCATGGTTAATTACTCCTTTCAAAAAAAAAAAAAAAAAGCACGGTTAATTACTTCTGTAGACCGGAAGTAATTAAGGGATGATTTTCAATTTCATACCCAACTTTCAAATTTTGTCATTCGCAGTTTTGCATACGCGAACTTTATTCTTATCTGTAAGCAATGGCGGAACTAGAAAGTTATATGTGGGGGGGCCGAAAAATGATGAAGTATTTTTGACAAAAAAATCTATTATAAAAATTAATTTAACATATGATATATTTATCGGTTGTAAATCAAGCTTTAATATTTTAAGTTACGTATTAATGTTTTCTTTTACAGCATTCATTTAGGTATTCTTTTTATTTTTTCACAAGCATTTATTAATAGATTAGATAAACAAATTGTGTGAAATATATTATTATTTCTTATTGCTTTCATCAGTTCATGCATAGCTGAGTAATTGAGGGAGCCAATCACGATGATTATGGTCTCAATCTCATTAAATCCACAACCAATTACAGATGCACACATGTATATTTTCAGAAGTTTGGGGGGGCCAGGGCCATCTCCCGCCCCCATGTAGTTCCGCCTCTGTCTGTAAGACGATTTCATACCCGAGTTAACAATTCCTTTAAATAAAAATTTGTTATGTGTTGACTTGATTATCTTCTGATTTAGCCTTACTTGGTCCCATAATTTGATGACAAGCATGCCACAAGGATAAAAATCCTAGACCTTTACGTACGGCAGTCATGTCACGTCTCTGATACGGCTACCCAAATAAAACCTAGAAAATTTAATTGTATTCCGAAACTAGTTCTACTTTTTTTTTTGAGAAGGGAAAGACTTTTATTCCTTAATTGACAAGATTACAACCATTGGAATGAATATAAGTACTCCCAAGAGCCTCTGATTACACGCATTTATATACGTGTAATTATATCTAAAACACTAGAATTAAGCTAATCCTCAAATTAATTATTATGTAACTAATCCATTTTTATTTATTTTGTAGCAAATAAGCGGAGTTGAGAATTTTGGAAGAAAATGGTGCAAAATTGGAACAAATTGGAGTTTTCGACAAGGAGATGAAAAGTCAACACGTAGTCAACCATGATCAACATGAGTGAGGAAGCCGAATTCGAATATTTCAAGATGATGCCTTCCGATATGCTTTAAGACCGGAGAAGGAAGAAAAAAAGAATGAAGAGAAGAAACTATTAATTGATTAATAAGTGGCCTAATTAATTAATCATTGGCTTAATTAATTAACCCATGATTTGATTAATTAATCCCTAGCCATGACGTGCAGCATGATTTTTGCTTAATTGCTTTGAGCCAATTACAAGGTCACACGTGGCAGCCATCACAAGATATTTCTTTCTCTTCCTCATGCACCCTGCACGTGCAAGCTTTATCTACTCTCCCTTTGTCTAGCTGCCAGCCACACAGAGACCTGGATATATATTCACATGGACTTTACTTCGCTAACCAGCCCTGGTTAGCAAGTGCTGACTTCAGCCACAAACTGATCGACACGTGTCCGTTTCAGAAAAAAAAAAAAAAAAAACAGATCGACACAGCCACAAACGGATCAACACAGTTCCAGTTAACGACTAATATATCCCCACCCAGAAACCCCTTTTCCTTCCAAATTGGGTTTCCTTCTGCATTCTTCAGTAAAATTCATAGGGATTTGAAGCAATGGGTATTGGTTTTGAATATGAGTACTGGATTTCTTCAGTACCCATAGGAATTCGACGATGGGTACTAGATTTCAATCAGTTTTGTTCGGTTTACGGGGTTTACGGTACAATTCGACTCTAAACCCGACGAAGATGGAACAAGAAGCAGCGGCTCAATGATTCAGGTGGGGCGCTCAGAAGGGTCGAATTCGAATAGCTCATACGGGTCAGACCCAGCTTACTCGGATGTCGTGACCCCCGTCAAGAAGCTTCTTTGCCGGCGAATGCTGGTTGGGATCAAAGACGGGCCCTTTTTCTTGGGGTCTGCATTGACAAAAGGGGTATTCAAGACTCGATGGAGTATCAGAGCACTCGCTAAGGAATTCGCCTTTTGATGGACCAGCGATGCCGTGGTCTGATTCTGATGATTGGCTCTTGTCGTATTTGTTGCTGGGTTGCTCCATTGAAGAACAAATTAGTCTACTTTCAGTGTAGAATTCTATTTTTGTTTTGTGATTGTTCGAATTTGTCTTTGCAATTTGTGTAACAATGCTGAGTTGAAATTTGACTTCTTGTTATCTTGGGGTTTTGGTTGTTATACTCAGTAGGAATGTTGCTGTAATCTGCATAGTTTTTCAAGTGTGTGGATGTTCAATTTTACTGAGCAATTGAATTGGCATGCTCTTGTTCGAACTTGTTTAATTGTGATGGTTCAATTTTGTTTTGCAATATCTGTATCACTGCATGAATTATTGGCAGCAAGTTCATGATTTGAGTGATATAAGCAAAATTATATACCACCTACGTTGCTCTGTGGAACATTAATATGGTCATGATGTGATATATGCAATGGTACCGTTTTATATACCACCCAGTAGAGTTCTTTCCAACCATGAAAAGAGCTAAGATATAGATACAAGCACCATAAGATCAGGTTTGGAGATATCAGATGAAAAACACAAGTACCACAGCAGACTTTTACAAGCCAAAAGGTTAAATATAAATGTCTAGATTTATATAGCAGTGATCATAAGCTTTGTGGCCTCTTTCTTTGTAAAGTCTGCTGCAGTTCCTCTTTCTTTGCTCCCACCACTTTGTCCACAATCTTCCCTTCTTTCAGAAACATGAAGGTCAGCCATACACCAACGGCCATATATATGGGTAACAAGATTAGGAATAACAATGAAAATCTGTCCAAAAAAAAAACAGAGCAGGACATTGAGATTAACCAAGTACAACAACAATTTGCAGAGCCTTTGACTAGTACTGGTAGTGATTACACAATCAGCTAAATTTTACAACTTTAAATTCTTGAGCAACTACTCCAGGCATAAGTTTCAAAATACACATTTCTATGAAAAGTAATAAGAATATCATATGAACTGGGTATTAAGCCACAACTTTGAACAAAAAATATGGCCATAAGTTACAAACCTCTATAAGTTCCTGTTATGTTCCACGTAGAAAAGGGTCCCAACTCACTTTCATCTTTTCTTACAAATAGCCATTGCAAAGAAAGTAAAATGAGGAGTTTAGTAGGTTTATTCAGATTTCATTCAATTCCAACAATCTTATTTTGGTAATTAACAGACAAGACATATCTACAAAAACCTCAGAGACATATAACACAAGACACAAGCCTCACTTTGCAATAGCAACATATTCATCATAATGTAAGGGATTAATCCCTAAAAGCACCGGTAACCAATGTCAAAAGAAACAGAGCAGGACATGAGATTAATCAACTGGTTTGTTTTAAAATAGACTACCAAGCTCTTTATAAAAACAGGACATGAGATACTTCCACTAACCTTCATCAAAACATGCCCCTTGTCAACTTGAGGTTCCATCCAAATCTCCCTGGGTCATATCACCCTGAACATGCATGCTTATAATCAGTATAGTAATACTCATAACATCAGCAGATCAAATAAGTTACTTGAACTCCTCAATCAAGATAATCACTTACTTGAGTCAAAACATCAGCAAATTGCACATCATGTTCACTATTCGGTTGCGTTTCTGAACTGGCACCTATGCTTTCAAATTCCTATAAATGTATTGAAAACAGATGTAATTCATCAATCGGAAAGGAAAAGGGATTTATGGGTTGGGATATTTTTGACGTTAACTGGAACTGTGTTGATCTGTTTTTTTTTTTTTTTTTTTTTTTTCTGGAACGGACACGTGTCGATCAGTTTGTGGCTGAAGTCAGCACTTGCTAACCAGGGCTGGTTAGCGAAGTAAAGTCCTATTCACATATACCCTAACAGACCGGAGGGCCGCAAAAAACAGAAGACCACGATCCATTTTCCATTGCCAATCCTCTCTCTTTTCCAACAGAGCCGCAGCACACTCCATATTCTCCATCCTCTCTTCTGCTACAGTAGCCGCAGATCCATAACTCTCTCACCCACTCTTCCATTTCACTCACTCTTCCACATTAAATTATTGGGCTCTTCTCAAATTTCATCAAGAAAGATCATCAAGACCTTAATTTCATCTTGGGTAGTTAGGAGGATTCAAGCTAGCTTAGTTTTCTTTGCTTTATAGCATTGTTGAAATTAAGCAAAGCTTATCCTCTCTCTTCTCCTATATTTTAATTGTACATGGTTTTGATGTTAAATCTTGTTTTAATTATGAGTGAGTAGTTTAATTTTGGGAGTTAGGGTTGTGAAGCCCTAACTCATCTTGTATAAATATTGATGCTTTAATTTTAATAAATGCAATTTCCATTGTGTATGCTTTAAATCCGAATTTATTGGTCCTTAGAAGCATGTTTCTAGGCTTTGTCACCCTTTGAAATTATGTTGTGGGCAATTGTGATGAATAGATTGATAAATTGACAACTTATTAGTCTTGTGGCATCTAGGATTTAAGTGTGGTGACCATTAGCTATCTTAATTGTAGCTAAGCTTGCTTGGGTCTCTATTATCTTGCTCTCTAGGCCTCTAATTTTGGATATTGCGGCCTTAACCGGCGTAATGCCCAAATTAGAGAGTTGATTGTGGCCTTAACCGGCATAATCGATACACCGAAAGGATAATTGGTTTAGTAGCCTTAACCGGTACTAGATACGGGACTCGACACATTTAGGAAATGCTTGCATTTGTGAAATTGGCATCGATGTTTACAAGATAGTTAGTGTGAATCACCCGACACTCCCATGTTCCCATTAATTTGAAAATTCAAATTTAATTTCTTGCTTGATAATTAGTTGTTTGCTTTTACTTTAGTTTGCATTTAATTTAGTTAATTCCCAATTCAAAACTCCCAAACAAAATTCTACCTTCCATTGTGGATAACTCATTTGGGCTACAAGTTAGTGGCTTTGATTAGGCTTAGTGTGAGCTAAGCCGAGCATTGCCGAGGCTTGGTGCCTTGTGAATATTTTATTTTACTTTAGTTTATTTTTATTTTTACTTTTTCATTGTATGCTTTTAAGTTATTCTAGCGCCAATTACCTCGGTTAGGTCCAACACCTAATCCCCGAGGTACGATAATCAAGGTTCTAATACTTCCCTTACTTGACAACGATTCGTACGCTTGCGAGAGTTTATGAGTCAAGTCAATGGCGCCGTTGCCGGGGATTAGGGTCTTCGGATCTTAATCCCTTGGTAATTGGCATTTAGGGTCACTTTTAGCATACTTTTATTTTTATTTTTATTTTTATTTTTATTTCTTGTTTCTTTGTTTAGTTGTTTAATTTCTAATTTTATTTTTTTCACTACTTGTTAAGTTTCCTTCTTTTCTCACCCTCTAATTAATTGTCAAATTTTGTGATTGGTAAACTTGGTGAATATTTTGTGTTTATTTGATTATTGAGGTGCTTATTGTTCTAGTGTTTCTTTATAGGTGTATGAACAACACGTTACTACCTATCAATTTGAGAAGTGGTCGCACTTTTCAAAGACTTCCTAGACAAAGGCTAAGGAATCGTTCACGAACACCTCCAAGGCCAAGAGTACCTCCAAGAGATCCCTCACCGAGTCCGATTAGATCACCGGTTAGAGAGATGGCGGAGAGACCTATTCGGGAGTTCTCTAGACCTTCCATGACCAATACGGCATCATGCTTAGTACTTCCGGAAAGAGATGTGGACTTTGAGATCAAGCCACAACAATTGAGCATCTTGCCTATTTTCCGTGGGATGCCATCTGAGAAGGCCATCAACCATATGCAAGACTTTGAGGCTATTGTGAGCACTATGTCAAAGGGTGGACATCCGGAAGGTGAGTTCAAGATGCGGTTGTTTCCTTTCTCACTTAGACATGATGCAAAGGGATGGTTTTTGAAGCTACAACCAAGGAGTATACGATCATGGGATGAGTTGACCGACACTTTCTTGGATGCTTACTACCCACCACACAAGACCACTAGCATGAGGCATGAACTCTTACTCTTCGCTCAACGAGATCATGAGACATTTTGGGAGGCATGGGATAGGTACAAGGATATTTGCAATGCATGTCCCCATCATGGCTTGACTAAGTCAATGATGATTGACGGTTTCTATGGTGGTTTGTTGCCACATGAGAGGAGGAGGGTTGATGGCGTTCACTTCATAGCCATGGTCAAACCGAGGCATGGGATATACTTGAGCACTTGGGTCGACAATCGAGGCAATGGGATGATCATGACTCTAGGAGAGAAAGATTGAGGAAAGATCCATATTATGACACCAAAAGCACTCATGAGACACGGGTTGCTCAAGAGAGCTCTAGTGCGGATTATAGAAAGCTTGAGAGGAAGCTTGATCTACTTCTTCAAGCTCAAGAGCATGGTGCACCTACACATCATGTAAAGGCCGCCTCTATGCCTTCATCACTATGTCTACTTTGTGAGTCGCCTACACATGCTACTAGTGAGTGTCATTTTGCCTCTAGCTATCCGGATTTTGTTGATGAGCATGCTAAAGCGGTTGGTAGTTTTCCAAACCGACCAAGGAATGATCCCTATTCAAGTACTTATAATCCGGGGTGGAGAAATCACCCAAACTTCTCATGGAGAGATAGTGGAGGATCTTCTAGTGCACAACAAGGTGGTGTTTATTCTTATGGAGGGCAACAAGGACCAAATTCTTCATTTCTTGGTTCTCATGGCCAAGGGTCTTCATTTGGTACTTCTCATGGAGGTTATTATGGTTCTCATGCACAAAATACACCTCCCGGATTCCAAAATAGGCAAGTTCTTCAAGGGGTGCCTAATACCACTCAAGAGCCAACAAAGAACCATATGGAAGAGTTACTAACCGCATTGACCAAATCTCAAATGAAGACGGAGCAAAATATTTCAGTTCTTACACAAAGTCAAAGTTCTCTTGCTCAAAGTGTGGGAAAGTTAGAATTTCAAATGGGTCAATTAGCTAGAGAGCTTGGAGCACATCCACAAGGTGCATTACCCACACAACCGGATCCAAATCCGAGACATGAGCAAGCTAAGGCTATTACTACACTTCGAAGTGGGAGGATTTATGACAATAAGGTACGCATGCCTACACCTTCCAACTCCCATTTTAATGTGTATGATGATATGTATGCCCCCACTTCTCCCATATCATATTCTTATGATACATATGTTCCCACTCCTATACATGATCCCTACTCTTCACTCTCATATTCTAATGATGATGATCATGTGTTAGTAGAGGATTGCATTAATAGTGATGATGATAATTTGTTGCATTCATATGGAGCCAAGGGGGAAGAAAATGTACCTCTTGGTCATGTTGCTAATGATAATGTGCATATGCATCGTACTTTTATTTCAAAGGAGGATGGGAACCGGGGGGAAGAAAATGTACCCCCGGGAATTGGAGTGGGTGATGTGACTTTGTATACAAAAGGAAGAAATAAGGGGGTGGATAAGGAAGCCGGGGAGGAAGAAAATGTACTTCCCGGAGGTGCACAAGGAAGGGAGACCTCTTTATCTCATTCTACATCTTCAAAGTCTCAAGCTTCTAATTCTTCATCCGCACCGCCTAAGCATGTGCATTTTGGCCCCACTACTCTTTTATCATCATCTAGGGATCTTCATCAAGGGGGGAGGAATAAGGCGGAAGCTACTTCATCTACTTCTACTGATACACATGGTTCGTCTTCAAGATTGAGTTCTAGGGATGAGGGAGGTTTCGGCCCTACTAAGCAAGGTGAGGCCATGAAGGCTACGGATCCTAGCTTGGCCAAAAACACCTCTAGGGATCACTCTACTAGTCGGACTACATCTTCGGATTTGAGTTCTAATGGTTCACCGCCTATTTCGTCATCTAGTGAGCATTGGGATCTACAACAAGGGGGAAGTAATAAGGAGGAAGACTATTCTCATATACCTTTGGATTCTAGGGATAGGAGTGGACCGATCCATTCTACACTAGGCGAGGCCTTGAGGGCTAAGAACCCTAGTGGGACGGTTACCACCCTTAGGGGTTCAAGGGGGAGTCTCACTTTTTCTCCACCTCTTGATTTGACTCCATCGGAGCCTAGACTTCCATATCCACAAGTTAAGAGGGCTCAAGATCAAAAGAAGCGGAGGGAGATACAAAAGCAAGAGTTCATTGAGCTATTCAAGTCCGTTAACATCAATATCCCATTACTTGATGCCATCAAGCAAGTTCCGGCCTATGCAAAGTGCTTGAAGGACATGTGCACTAATAAGAGGAAGTTTGTGGAGAATGAGGATGTGTACTTGAGTGAGCATGTGTCGGCCGTACTTCAAAGGAGGTTGCCTCCTAAGCTTAGTGACCCCGGTTCTTTTACTATTCCTTGTACCATTGGGTCACGAAGCTTTGATCGAGCATTATTAGATTTGGGGGCTAGCATCAACCTTATGCCCTATGATGTGTACAAGACTTTGTCATTGGAGTCGATCAAGCCTCTAAAGATTAAGCTTAAGATGGCGGATAGGAGTATCAAGTACCCTCGTGGAGTGGTGGAGGACGTTCTTGTCAAGGTAGATGAGCTCTATGTGCCGACCGATTTTGTTGTACTTGACATGGATCCTCCTTATGAGGATGATGATGATGAGTTACCTATCATTTTTGGTAGAGCATTTATGGCGACTGCCGGGGTCAAGATCGATGTTAAGAAGGGTTTACTCACCATGACAGTATTTGACACTACTATTGGGTTTCGGATTTTTGATGCTATGAGGAGTCCATTATATCATCTTGATGAGTGCTTCCGGATTGATGTTATGGATGATATTGTTGGGAAGAACTTTATTGAGCATTCATCAAAGGATTACATGGAGACTTGTATTGCTCAAGGTGGAACCGAATTTGAGAGTAAGGAGCATGTTGAGTCTATTGCACACTTAGAGGCATTGACACCATATTTGCCTAGACGTGTTCCACCAGTTTTACCTTTGCCACTTTCTACTACACCGCCTATTCCTTCATATGAGACCCCACCAGATTTGGAGTTGAAGACTTTACCTTCGACTTTGAGATATGCATTTCTAGGAGAGGAGAGCACATTACCGGTTATTATCTCATCGAGGTTGAGTAAAGTTGAGGAAGATAAGCTTCTGAGGGTGTTACGTGAGCATAAGAGAGCTATTGGTTGGACTATTGCCGATATCAAAGGCATTAGTCCATCCAAGTGTCAGCATCACATTTACTTGGAGGAGGGGTGTAAGCCCACACGAGAGGCTCAGAGGAGGTTAAATCCTCTCATGATGGAGGTAGTGAAGAAAGAGATTATTAAGCTTCTAGATGTTGGAGTTATTTTCCCGATTTCTGATTCGCCATGGGTTTCACCAGTTCAGGTTGTCCCCAAAAAGGGAGGAATTACAGTAGTGCAGAATGAGAAGGGTGAAGATGTGCCACAGCGAGTTCAGAATGGATGGAGGGTTTGTATTGATTATAGAAAGCTTAATGGAGCAACAAGGAAGGATCATTTTCCACTACCTTTCATTGATCACATGTTGGAGAGATTAGCAGGTCATAGCCACTATTGTTTCTTAGATGGATATTCGGGGTATAATCAGATTGCTATTGCTAAGGAAGACCAGGAGAAGACTACTTTCACATGCCCGTTTGGTACTTTTGCATATAGGAGGATGCCTTTTGGACTTTGCAATGCACCTGCTACTTTTCAGAGGTGTATGATGGCATTGTTCCATGACATGACTGAGCGCTTTATGGAGATTTTTATGGATGATTTCTCGATTCATGGAGATACTTTTGATGATTGTCTTCGACACTTGACCCTTGTTCTAAAACGGTGTGAGGAGACCAATTTGGTCCTCAATTGGGAGAAGTGCCACTTTATGGTGGAAGAGGGTATTGTGTTAGGGCATGTAGTATCATCACGTGGCATTGAGGTGGATAAGGCGAAGATTGAGTTGATTTCTAGTTTACCACCACCGAAGAATGTGAAAGGAGTTAGGAGTTTCCTTGGGCATGCTGGGTTTTATAGACGTTTTATTCCGGATTTCTCTAAGATCACCAAGCCATTGTGTGACTTGCTAGGCAAAGATGTGCCATTTGAGTTCACTTCGAAGTGTTTACAGGCTTTTGAGCTACTTAAGGAGAAGTTGACTCACGCACCGATCATGATTGCACCTGATTGGACTAGACCATTTGAGTTGATGTGCGATGCTTCAGATTTTGCTATGGGTGCTGTTTTGGGTCAAAGGATTGAGCGAGCACTCCATGTGATTTATTATGCTTCTCGGACTTTGAATGATGCACAAGTCCATTACACTACTACCGAGAAGGAGCTTCTTGCTATTATTTTTGCATTGGAGAAATTTCGGAGTTATCTTCTTGGGAGTAAGGTGATTGTCCACACGGATCATGCGGCATTGAGATATTTGTTGAGCAAGAAGGATGCCAAACCCCGTTTGATTCGTTGGGTGCTATTACTCCAGGAGTTTGATATCGAGATCAAGGATAAGCCGGGTAGAGAGAACCTTGTTGCAGATCATTTGTCTAGACTTGAGCAGGGCGGAGACTCTTCTGATATACCATTGATTGAGCATTTTCCCGATGAGTACTTATTCCGTGTTGACACTGAGATGCCTTGGTTTGCAGACTTTGTGAACTATTGGGCTAGCAATTGTACTTTCATTCCGGATAACTATGATGCACAGGCCAGAAAGAAGTTTCTTAAAGATGCTCGGTCATATATTTGGGATGACCCGTACTTGTGGAAGGTGGGTAAGGACCAGGTGATTAGACGATGTATTCCTCAATGGGAGGCCCCAGAGATTATTTCATTGTGTCACTCATCTTTATGTGGAGGTCATTTTGGTGGGAGGAGGACAGCTTTCAAGATCCTTCAGTCCGGTTTCTTTTGGCCTACTTTGTTTCGAGATTGTCATTCTTTCGTGCTTCAATGTAATAGATGTCAAAGGACCGGGAATATATCCTCCAAGGACCAAATGCCTTTCACTAACGTTATGGAGGTTGAGATTTTTGATTGTTGGGGCATAGACTTTATGGGACCGTTTCCAAAATCTCATGGGAATGAGTATATCATAGTCGCGGTTGATTATGTTTGGAAGTGGGTTGAAGCCAAGGCCACAAGGAAGAATGATGCTAAGGTAGTCACCAAGTTCTTGAAAGAGCATATTTTCTCTCGATTCAGGACTCCTAGGATTATTATTAGTGATGGCGGCACACATTTTATCAACTGGACTTTTGATGCCTTATTGAGGAAATATGGGGTCAAGCATAAGGTTGCCACACCTTAGCACCCTCAAACCTCCGGTCAAGTGGAGGTGTCAAATAGGGAAATTAAGAGAATTTTGGAAAAGACGGTCAACTCTTCTAGAAAAGATTGGGCTATTAAGCTTGATGATGCTTTATGGGCCTATCGGACCGGATATAAGACTCCTATTGGCATGTCTCCTTTCCGCTTGTGCTATGGAAAGAATTGTCACCTTCCGGTCGAGCTTGAGCACAAAGCTATGTGGGCTATCAAATTTTTGAATTTTGACTTGGAAGCAAGTGGTGAGAAGCGGAAGCTTGATCCTTGTGAGTTAGAGGAAATTCGGGAGGAGGCATATGAAAGTGCCAAATTGTTTAAGGAGAAGACAAAGGAGCTACATGATCGAAAATTGGTGAAGAAGGCCTTTGAGCCCAAACAAAAGGTTCTCCTATACAACTCTAAACTTCGTCTCTTTCCCAGTAAATTGAAGTCAAGGTGGAGTGGACCCTATGAAGTAGTGGAAGTGTTCCCTCATGGTGCTATTGAAGTAAGAAATTTGAATGATGGGAGAACTTTCAAGGTTAATGGGCACCGGCTTAAACCATATCATGACTCCACTTTCGATTCTCATCATGAGGTGACTTACCTCGATGATGCTTCTTAAATAATGAAAAACTCTATGGACCGGCAATGAAGTCCTTAAACAAAGCGCTCGCTAGGGAGGCAACCCTAGCATTACTTGTGATGTTCTTTCTTGTTCATTTTGCATCAATAAGGATATTTAGCCATTTTTTTTTGGAGGTTGGGAGGTGCTTGGTGTGTGGAGAATAATGAGATATTTTGAGCTACAATTCTTGTGTGGAGGTCATTGAAAATGATTTTGGGTTGTGAGTTGATGGGATTACGACCACGAGCGTAATGGAGGACCCTTGTCCTTATTCCTTGATGAGCTATTTGTGATGCATTGCTCTTAGACACTACACATTTCTCAATGGAGTTGATCTTTTTATGAGCACGTAGAGCTATTATGGAGCATACGTAAAGGAAGTCAAGGCCTTGTGCCTTGAGGTTGGTGTCTCATATTAGTCTTCTCCAAGGGTCGTGAGCAATGGAGGGTCGACAAAGGGGGTTTTCCGTAACTTTACTCCGCATTTAGATTTTTATTTTCATAGTTAAATTTTTGTGCTTTCGCCCGGACTTCACTCTCATGCCTAACTCCGACACGGATTTAGCTTTTGAGCTCACTTTACAACATTGAGGACAATGTTGGTTTTAAGTGTGGGGGTGAGGGCTCGGGTACCCTATTTTCGCCTATGAAAAAAAAAATTAGATTAGCTTTATGTAATTATATTTTAGTGGTTAATGCCTTTTCTAACCCCAATGACGAGCCATGGACTTAACTTGTTATGATTGTGGATAGATTAAGCATGATCTAGGACTATGAATTTGTTTTGTAATTTAGTGCATATGTGATCTCTGCTTGACTATATGTGTGCACATAGCCTATGGTTAGCTTCGTTCATCATAGTTAGAAAAGCATATAGATTATTCGATTAACTTGCATGCCTTATTTGTGAGCTTTTGTGCCTATATCTATAGTGTATGCATCGTTCATTCACTTATTCTTTCATGTGTGTACAATTTCATGACATTGCGTATCTAGAACTTGCTTGAGACCTCTCGAGGCTACTTTTAGCTTGCAATGGGATAGAAAGGATTGAGGCATTTTAGGTTAATAACACCATGGCCAAAGAAGCATGTGCCCAAATATATTTACCACTAGAGTGCCACTTTGAGCCTATGTATATATTAAGCCTTTTTGTTCATTACCACCACAAATCCCTACCTAGTCAAAACACTTTTATCCTACCCTTCCATGGTAGATGGTGAAGCGATTCGAGAGAATGACTTTATGTTTGAGTGCTTCAAAAGAAAGAAAAAGTCAAAAGTGTGAGGTTCCAAAAGAATAAGTGTGGGGGGGGGGGGGGGGGGGGGGGGTGAGTGATTTGTATAGAAAAGAAAGTTCTAAAAAAAAAAAAAAAAAAAGAGAAAAAGTTTGTGAAAATAGAAAGAAAGTTCAAGGAAAAGAAAAGTAGAAAAAAAAAAAGAGTAAGTTGTGTGAAGAAAAAAAATAAAAATAAAAAATAAATAAAATATTACGTAGTTTAGTGTGGGTTGTACATTGGGATTAGAGTGAGTGAGTTAGCAGTTGAAAGCAAAGTCATATATCTCTACAAAAGAGAGTTGTTTCACCGATTTCCATGGACTTTGTCTTTCCTTATCTTTCATTTCTATTAGCCACTTACCCTTAGCCCAATTACAACCAAATAAAAGACCTCTTGATCTTGAAAGTTGTGGGCTACCCAGTGGAGACCAGTGGAGATGAGATCAAAGAGCAAGCATATGGCGGCGCATGTTGTGAAATTACTTTTGAGTGAAACACATATAACCTTTAAACACTTGAGCGGTAATATTTAGTGAACCTATGTGAGTTTAGTGGGTTATGTCGGGTCTTCTATATGCCTATTTGATTGTGGTGGATTGATTTGACACATGGTCAACATATGCATATACTTGAGCATTTCTCACATGTGCATCTTAATTGCCTTACAAATTCAAAAATCTTATGTTGTGCTTTGTCAACCTCATGGTCATATACATAATTAGTTCTCCGAGGGTAATGGTTGGAAAGGCTAATACCGCATTTTCTTTAGTTTGAGCATATATGATTGAATTAATAGATTTTTCAATATTTTACATTTAGTTTGCTTGGGGACAAGCAAAGTTCAAGTGTGGGGGTGTGATTACACGCATTTATATACATGTAATTATATCTAAAACACTAGAATTAAGCTAATCCTCAAATTAATTATTATGTAACTAATCCATTTTTATTTATTTTGTAGCAAATAAGCGGAGTTGAGAATTTTGGAAGAAAATGGTGCAAAATTGGAACAAATTGGAGTTTTCGACAAGGAGATGAAAAGTCAACACGTAGTCAACCATGATCAACATGAGTGAGGAAGCCGAATTCGAATATTTCAAGATGATGCCTTCCGATATGCTTTAAGACCAGAGAAGGAAGTAAAAAAGAATGAAGAGAAGAAACTATTAATTGATTAATAAGTGGCCTAATTAATTAATCATTGGCTTAATTAATTAACCCATGATTTGATTAATTAATCCCTAGCCATGACGTGCAGCATGATTTTTGCTTAATTGCTTTGAGCCAATTACAAGGTCACACGTGGCGGCCATCACAAGATATTTCTTTCTCTTCCTCATGCACCCTGCACGTGCAAGCTTTATCTACTCTCCCTTTGTCTTGCTGCCAGCCACACAGAGACCTGGATATATATTCACATATACCCTAACAGACCGGAGGGCCGCAAAAAACAGAAGACCACGATCCATTTTCCATTGCCAATCCTCTCTCTTCTCCAACAGAGCCGCAGCACACTCCATATTCTCCATCCTCTCTTCTGCTACAGTAGCCGCAGATTCATAACTCTCTCACCCACTCTTCCATTTCACTCACTCTTCCACATTAAATTATTGGGCTCTTCTCAAATTTCATCAAGAAAGATCATCAAGACCTTAATTTCATCTTGGGTAGTTAGGAGGATTCAAGCTAGCTTAGTTTTCTTTGCTTTATAGCATTGTTGAAATTAAGCAAAGCTTATCCTCTCTCTTCTCCTATATTTTAATTGTACATGGTTTTGATGTTAAATCTTGTTTTAATTATGAGTGAGTAGTTTAATTTTGGGAGTTAGGGTTGTGAAGCCCTAACTCATCTTGTATAAATATTGATGCTTTAATTTTAATAAATGCAATTTCCATTGTGTATGCTTTAAATCCGAATTTATTGGTCCTTAGAAGCATGTTTCTAGGCTTTGTCACCCTTTGAAATTATGTTGTGGGCAATTGTGATGAATAGATTGATAAATTGACAACTTATTAGTCTTGTGGCATCTAGGATTTAAGTGTGGTGACCATTAGCTATCTTAATTGTAGCTAAGCTTGCTTGGGTCTCTATTATCTTGCTCTCTAGGCCTCTAATTTTGGATATTGCGGCCTTAACCGGCGTAATGCCCAAATTAGAGAGTTGATTGTGGCCTTAACCGGCATAATCGATACACCGAAAGGATAATTGGTTTAGTAGCCTTAACCGGTACTAGATACGGGACTCGACACATTTAGGAAATGCTTGCATTTGTGAAATTGGCATCGATGTTTACAAGATAGTTAGTGTGAATCACCCGACACTCCCATGTTCCCATTAATTTGAAAATTCAAATTTAATTTCTTGCTTGATAATTAGTTGTTTGCTTTTACTTTAGTTTGCATTTAATTTAGTTAATTCCCAATTCAAAACTCCCAAACAAAATTCTACCTTCCATTGTGGATAACTCATTTGGGCTACAAGTTAGTGGCTTTGATTAGGCTTAGTGTGAGCTAAGCCGAGCATTGCCGAGGCTTGGTGCCTTGTGAATATTTTATTTTACTTTAGTTTATTTTTATTTTTACTTTTTCATTGTATGCTTTTAAGTTATTCTAGCGCCAATTACCTCGGTTAGGTCCAACACCTAATCCCCGAGGTACGATAATCAAGGTTCTAATACTTCCCTTACTTGACAACGATTCGTACGCTTGCGAGAGTTTATGAGTCAAGTCGGCCTCCCTAACAGGAGGAGAAGTACTAGAGTCCCTAATAGAAACACCGGCTAAAGGCATATCGCTATCGATAATGGACATGAGCCAATGAGGCCCATCCTCTAACCAAATAAAACGCCCCCGCTCTCGGGCTACATGATTCGCTACTGCATGAGCAGCCTTGTTACCTTCACGACGAACATGGTGGATGGTTGGGATGTTAAGTAAAGCCATAAGACATTGGGTATCCTCAATGATTCCACCCTCAGCACCCAAGCATCTATCTTTAGAATTAAGCAATTGAATTGCCTCCAAACAATCAGACTCAACCACCACATTTCTCATCCTCCTTTCCACAACTACCTCCAGACCCAACTTAATTGCAAGTAGCTCAGTAACCAAAGGTGAGCATTGGTACTGATAGTTCTCCCCTGCTGCCGCAAGTAACGTACCAAATTCATCTCTAATAGTCACCCCACCACCATAACATCTCTCACCATCACTTGCTGCCCCATCACAGTTAACCTTCAAAAAACCCCGGTTTGGAGGAATCCACCTCCTAGCCAGACCCACTTCCATGTCATCATGTACAACCTCCACTCTCTTACGTTGACAGAGGCCATCCTTATACCTCTTTAAAAACTCATCTCCGTTCGCAAATATAATCTCAGAAGGCACAACAGTCCCCTTATGATAACAATTATTCCGTTCATGCCAATTCAACCACAGTAGCATAGCCAAGAGTTGTATCTCCTCCTCTGCCAAAGTTGTAAACGCATGATGAAACAATTGAATAAAAGAAAGGAACTGACCAGACGACAATTTTGAGTAAAAACCCGCCCTTTCGAACACCGCAACACAACTCGTACAACTGGTACGTCTAAAAGATGCACAACTTAAACCTTGCACTCAAATATCATCGTTGGTAATATAGTGATCAAGCAAGGGTCATTACCCGCTGAAGATTGTTCCTAAACTGCTAATCAAATGTCACAAACTACTCTAAACTATGCTACTGAACAGTTAACGAAAATAAATTATTTAACTAACCTAGACTCGATGGAATTTTCTGAACATTTTACATGACACTAAACACACATTTAATAACACGTATACAAAATTTCAAAACAATCGGAGTTGATTTGATATATTAAATAATTCACGTAAAACTGAACACAAAAAGATAACAAAGCAGAAACAGATTTTATAACTTTAAGGGCAAATTACTGGTCACACCCTCATCTTTTTGGGATTCGACAGTTCAGTCCCTCGTATCGTAATTTTAACAAGTAACTCCTCAGACATTCAAATTTCACACAATTAGGTCCAAAATGACGATTTTACCCCTTACTTCATTTTTTTTTTTTAAATTCTTCTCTCGTTTTTTTTTTGTTTTTTTTTTTCTGCTTCTCTCACTTTGTCTCTCTCTAACACCACCTGCGCACTCTAGCATTCCCCACCTTCTCTCTCTCTCTTCCCTTAACCAATGTCAACGACCACCCACCACCACCATCACAACCCTCATTCTTCTCCTAACCTACACCCCCAATGTCCTCACCCACTCCCCGCCGCCGCTTCCCGCCGCTGTGCTGGACCGACGACGAGGCCCAAGCCCTCATCTCCGTCTTCAAGGACAAGTGGTCCTCCCTCGGCCGCACCAATCTCAAAGCCAACGACTGGGATGACGTCGCCACCACCCTCGCCGCCCAATTCCCCCTCGTCTCCCCCTCCAAGACGGCCGCGCAGTGCCACAACAAGATCGAGAAGCTCCGCAAACGGTACCACTCCGAGAAGCAGCGGGCCTCGACCCGACCCGGTCGGTTCTCGCCATGGGCTTTGTATCGGTTTATGGAGGAATTGGAGGGCGAGTCTGGTAAGTCGGGCCACACGGCCAGTAAAGGTGAGGGGAATTCGAGTTCTAGGTTTTTAGCTGATTTGGATGAATTTGTTGATGTACGGAGTGGTGGTGGTGATGCTGGTTTTCCTGTGAAATCATTAGGTCATAGGAATTTGGCGCCTTTGTTTAATCCTAAAATGAAGTTGAAGAAGAATGAAAGCTCAGGGTATCTTCGAAAATTCAAAGGAGTGGATTCTAGTGGTGTTAAAGATTTGGGAGGGGGTTCGGGTTTGTTGAGGAGTGTTAGATAGGTTGATCCAGTTGAAGAGACGGTATCGTCGATTCAGTTGCTTGGGGAGAAGTAGGAAAAAAAAAAACAGAGAGAGAGAGACAAGAATTAAAAAAAAAAAAAAAAAAGGAAGTGAGGGGTAAAATGGTCATTTTGGACCAAATTGTGTGAAATTTGAATGTCTGAGGAATTACTTGTTAAAATTACGATACGAGGGACTGAACTGTCGAATCCCAAAAAGATGAGGGTGTGACCAGTAATTTGCCCTAACTTTAAACTATTGATAGAAACAAAGCTAATGACTCATTCTCCACCACCAAACACACTCAATCATATCAAAGCTCAGTTATGGAGTCCTAATTCTCAATTGAATTTACCCGAAGTTAACTCACAAGCTCGAATTAACCCATTACCCTTTCTTAGTTCCTCGTTAAGTGAATACAAGCTCACCACTTAATCTATTTCCGATTATGCAACCTAGACACAAGCTCGCTAAGTTTAACATATCAAAATCATTAAGCACTAAAAGGGTTTGGATAAATCTAGGGTCACAAGTACGTTGGTAGTCTTGCTAAACCTAGGGTTTGAGTCACATGTAATTCAAGAAGACATTTTGCTACTCAATTGGAATCAACACACGACATATACAAATCTAGTGTTACTCCTAGCATTAGAACCCTAACCTCTTCATTTAGTTGCGCACCTAAACAAACAAGTAAAGATTCATCTTGTAGACACAGTGAAACACAAACACTCAATTGATAATATAGAAAACCAAAAACTGAATTGTCATCAATATGAATTGAACATGTTTGGGGCTTTGAAATTGCCCCTAGCTACAAAAGTATTTAGCTAGACATGCATAGTCATGAATTCGCTGAATGCATACATCAAGAGAATTGAAAAGAAAAATAGAGACGAAAGAAGGAGATGAGATCACGGCTAGAGGATGGCAGAAGATGTCGTTCTGTCCTTTCTCTTGTGCGGCAGAACCTCCTACTCAACTGAATACGTCTCCCTTCTTTATTGCTTAGGTCAGCCAATTTTCACTTCTTTTCCTTTTAGGATTCAAGTAGCTTCTCCTCTAAGATTTCTAATAATTTTCACCCATAAAAATATGTCATATATCTCTAATAAACAGAGATATTCAGTTAATACTCGTCGGTGGGCTTCTAAAAGGAATTCGGGCCTCAAATCATGGATTTCCGTCAAAGTGACAGATTCCCGGACTGCCCGACCTTGCTGTACTAAATCGGCCATAACTTCTTGTAGAAAAATGATATTAATGAGCCTTAAAAAGATTCGGAAACTAGACATCCAAGGCTTTCCATCAATATAAAGATCACCCTCTAGATCGTTGTGATCTGGTCTCAGTGATCCGTCGAAGTTGACTGATCTGCACAGGCAGATTTGCCGATTTTGCCTTTCAATCCCTCTTTTACTTCTTTTCTCCTTCTTTGCTCAAAATACCTATAAAACAAGTAAACAATGTAAATAACGAGAAAATACACTAAACTAACAAAGAAAGTATAGAGATTAACGTTATTAATATCGCATAATCATGCTCCTATCAACAACCCCATGTTGCGTGTATAGGCGACTCCCGACTCCGATTGCATCTGAAGCAAGTATCCGAATGAGTAATTCATTTCCAATAAAGAGCCTCCATACAAGGAATGAACCCCATAGCACACCTCCATAAAAAATGAATAACTTTTGGAGGTAGCTTAAGCTTCCAAAGATGTTTCCAGAAGTTTCTAGGAGCTTGAATAATCTCCACTGCTTCATCCCTTGTTTCCTGACATGCCAACCAGTACCCACTCTTCACCGTATATCTGCCATTCTTACAATAATTCCAAAGGTACGCATCAGGTCTACGTGATGCACTAACAGGGATACTACAAATGGCTTCCCGTTCTTCCAGCGTAAACCATTGATCAATCATTCCAACATTCCATCCCCCATTATCCAATAAAAGATCAGAAACTTTCAAAAACATGGGGGCACCAGGACGCAATATAGAAGCCACAAATCATTCCAACATTCAGTTTTTCTTATCCTTAGCCGACTAAACTCTCTCTCTCAAGTTCTTTGGTTGTTCAGGGCAATATGAATTTCTACCGTCAGCGTCTTCGTTGTCCACTTCATCGCAAGGAAGACCTCCGCCATGCTGTCATTTACCAGGTTCCTGTAGATGAAATTCCACATCCACCATTTCGACTGGAACCTCGTGAAGGCCGAGATCTCATACTCAATTCAGTGGGCATTTGATCAGCCTCTCAACTACCTGCGAATCTACTTCGCCAATGTATGGTCTCTATCTAATCTAGGGTTTCAAATCCATGTTCCATATTTGGTTTCTTTTTTTCTCTCTGTTTAGATTCTTTTTGAATTAGGGTTGTATGATAATTGTTTGAGTATAGCTGTTTGAAGTCCAAATTTGATTTAAAGGCTTTCTGAATCTTGTTTCTTATTCTTAAATAGAATTATAGTTCATTGATTTTGACTTGGCGTGTCTACTTAAAGCCAAGGGCTTGGGTGGAGTTGATGAGAAAGATGTGAGGAAGGCTCTTAAGGGCAGATCAGAAACTGACGTGAAAAGGGTCATTGACACTCTCATGGGTGAGTTAATTAGCAAGATTCAATCTTTTTCATTGAACTAGCTAGTGTCTAATTAGTGTTGCAAGTTCAGAACTTTGAGATTATATTGGAATGTTTCTGATCCATTTATTGTGGGTGAGGATTAGGATTGCTTGGTAGACTATTTGATAAACAGATATGATGTATGATGTTGCAGTTTTTGTGTTGTAAGCAAGATTGACTTTTGTAAAAAGTAGTACGGGTGCTGAAAAGTATTGGTTAACTAAATTATTCATACATGATTGCAGTGATTCAAGTGCAAAATGATTTCCAAACTGATATCTTGTTCATTGTTTTCCAATTGCTTATCAGTTGGTGTCAAACTCTCCCTTTTCTTTTCCTACCCTCCCTCTGCCCCAAAATCTCATTGTACTCATTACTATCTTCTTTGCTTCTGAAGCTTAGCCTTCTTACATGATTTATTATCACTTTTTAAGTATGTCTCATGGATCTATATGTTAAATGTAAAGCAATATGGGTTTTCTTCATTTCGGCCATACCAAAAGAAAGTGATTGAGAAAATCATAGCAGGAAGGGACTGTTTGATTGTCATGGCCACCGGAAGTGGCAAATCTTTGTGGTAAGAGTTCCCTTTAAATTTTAATTTCCATTGTTTTGAAGTATTGGGTTAATTTCATATGCAAATTTTAAAGCTTGAAAGTGGTTTAATTTGATTTGAGCTATCAATTACCTCCTTTGGTTATTGGAAAGACTGGTGTGGTTGTGAGCCCTCTTATATCCTTAATGCAAGATCAGGTAAACTGACTTTGTTGGTGTTTTTTATTAATGTTCAATGAGTTTGAACATAAACAGAATGTCTTGAAACAGACCCAAATTGCATGTCAATAAGATTTGTTTTGTGTAGTATAAAAGGATCTTCATTAGTCAATTACATATGTATCGAGACAAATGATAATTAGCTGGTACCTAGTCCTCAGTAGCCACTACCTGCAAATTAGACTGCCTTTGATAGATTGTCTGTAGTCATCCCATAATGCAAGTAGTTTCCTACATTCTTATGTTCCTGTAAATAGCTTTTGTTCTCTTCCTTTCTTTCTTGTACGAAATTATTTCATGAGGTTAGGTTATTCATAGAAGAATACAAACATTTTTAGTATGACAAATGATACATGACATAGCTAATTCATTGTATCCTTTTGCTATGTAACAACAAACGCATAGGTTGCAGTCAGATCCTCAGCTTCTGTAAGTTACCCTCAATTCATGGATGTATTTCGCTAATGTATCTTTACTTTGAAATTAGACGTGTTTCTCCTAGTATTTAGAAAATTGATTACTATAATACTGCTGCAGATGCAAAGAAAGCTAACCTGGAGGGATCCACTTTGAAGTACTAATTACCCTAAAAAGCCTTTGTGTTAATTTATTACTTTGCAGTCACGTTCTGTATTGTTTGCTAGAATGGTGGATAAGCTTTACCTTTGGGTTTTTGCATATTTTCCTATATGTTCATCTTTGAGCTATATTTCACTGGGCATAATTTAATTGCAAACAAATACTTTTTCTTAAGTCAGGTTTCTGCATTATGTAACTTAGTGTGTTACTTTCTCCACTATTTACGAAATGTATTTTGCTAGAAATGTAAAGAACATCTTCCTATGAATGTAAAGTTTAATATTTTTGATTGAGTTGTGGATTTGTTCATTTTATTGTAAATATTTGAAGTATATTTATTGTAGACAAATAAAAGTATTATTATGTTTAGGTTGCAAATTAATTAGTAAAAATATATTTTTTTAAATGCTGTCACTCTTATACACTGAAATCAGTGCGAGTTAGAGTATAGGGATTTCACATGGAAATCCATGTGAATAAGGTTATAGGTTTTTACACAGAAATCAGTATTAATTGTATTTCACACAGAAATCAGTGTGAAATGGAGTTTACAAATTTGGCACAGAAATCCGTGTGAAATAGAGTTGTTCACACGGACTGCATTGCATTACGGTAATTTATATTTATAGAAAGATAGTGGGGCCCATGTCTAATATTCACACGGACAAAATAATCCGTGTGAGATGAGTATTACCCCTCCTCCAAACCGCAGGGTAACTCAATCTGTGCGTGTACTGTGTGTAAAAGCCATCACACATTGAAATCTGTGTGAGAAAGTCTTATTACACACAGATTAAAATCTGTGGGTAATTGTTGTTTTGCTAGTAGTGTAACTCTCCATATCAGCACATAAAATATATATTTTTTAACAGAGTAATTAATCCCTGTCTGAAATTGTGTAATGGATAACTTTTGGGTATGTAAATGACAAAATCTGAAAGTTGGGTATGAAGTTAAAAATCACCCTATTGTTTCAGGAGTAAATTCAAATTAATCCTTGAAAAAATTTAGACGTTATAACTAGACTATGCCAACAAATGCTTCAAACGAGGGCCATTTTTTGTCATGTGAATGGGTAAATTTCTGTTGTGTAGGTGGCTGCCGTCTCTTAGCCCATTCAAACGACTGAGAATCCCAGTTGATTGAATCACTTCAAACCATAGGAGGTATCATAAAAAAATGTCGTATGAATATACCAAACTTTGAAGATTTGGTGACTATATGTTGTTACTTATAACCTAAATTGACAGATAAATGTTGTGGAAATGAATATGGACAACAATCAACATACATGTGTTACAAAACAATGTTACTAGAATCCATTCTGTTGTCTGAGAGTGCTTAGACTACATAATTTTGATTTTGGATTAAATTCAGTTTACCATCTTGAGGTAACTTCATGTTAGTCCATGTGGTCTCAATTTAATCAGAAACACCCCTGAGCTTTCCAATTCAGTCAGCCGTGTCCAATTTCTCAGGCTCCGTCCAAATTAAACATTAATGTTGTAAATGATAATGACTATTCATGCAATAGGTATTGCTTAATGTATGCGATTGAGATACTTGTAATGTGTGATTGACATACTTGTAATGTGCGATTGACATACTTGTAATGTGCGATTGACAGACTCGTAATGTATGCGATTGACATACTTGTAATGTGCGATTGATTAGTATAGCTATTATGTATTGCCTTTTGTATACATGATGTAACCCTATATAAACCTCATGGTGAGATGAATACAATACAATATAATTTTTCCAATTCTCTACAACACGTTATCAGCACGAGCCCTAACCACAACAAAAAAAACCAAACCAGAAAATTCTTCAAAACCTGCCACTGCCACCTTCGAGCCTCATTGCCGCAGCTCCTAGCCCACGCTAGTCTCACCTGTGCACCTGCCCCTGTACCACCTACGCGCCCCTGCGCACGCATCCCTGCTGCCCCTGCAGCACCAACGCACACCGACTGCATCCTTCTCCTTTCATGTGCACGTCTGTCTGCTTTCAGGCTCCGAAACATCTAGGTCGGAACCTCAGATCAAAATCCTTTCTTCAACAGAGTTGTTCGTCTCTGTCTCTTCCATCTGATCTCCGAATTTCAGCCTTATCGGAGTTATTTTGAGACCGGTACAACAATCAAAGTGAAAGCTGTTCAGAAGAGAATCTGCTCCGAATTTCAACACGTAAGTTTTGTAATTAAGGTTGCTGCTTTCTTGTATTTTAAATTCCTTTTATTTTTTGCACAATTTTGGGATATATGAACATGATTTTGAGTATTTAATAAAGCGGAATTATGGGGATTCACGCTTAACGAACTAAGAGTGTTCGTATGAACTAAGAGTGTTCGAATGAACTAAGAGTGTTCATAATGCTCGAACTAAGAGCGTTCGTAAGCATCAAATTGTGACCATATTAAAACATTATTGTTTGGTCTAATCCAAAAGAGATTCTTGGAAATTGTTTTGTTGGTAGCATAGCTCAGAAATCTTATTATTTTAGTTTTCGTGGAAGTTTAGCTCCGAAACTAATATATCTTCTCTTCTTATTTTCAGGATGTCGAATGAACCTAGACTCGATTTTCCCATGCTTGACTCAACAGACTCGGATTACCACAGTTGGCTAACCGATGTTGAGAACCACCTCACTTCAAATGGAATATTACCCATAATCCAGGCACCTAACCCGGATCGTGTGTTCGTGCGAACACCTACAAAGCATGCTCAAGCAGTTATCTTGATGCGACGCCATATGGACAAGGCACTCAGATTGGAGTATATGTTGATCAAGGATGCAAGAGAGCTATGGGTAGCGCTAGAAGAGCGTTTTGGCAATGTCCAAGATTCCCTCCTCCCTGACTTGAAGGTTCAATGGAACAATCTGCGCTTTGCTAATTTCAAGTCTGTTGCTGAATATAATTCAGAAGCTCTTCGCCTACAGTCCATGTTGAGGTTTTGTGGACAACCTGTCACAGAGCAAGAACTAATTGAGAAAACTCTCTCCACCTTCCCCGTTTCAGCCATTGTGGTATCAAAGCAATACCGCACTGAAGTCAATGCTGGACGGATCACGAGGTTTCATCAGCTTATCAATCTCATATCTGTAGCTGAGAAACATGATAACATACTCGTGAGGAATTATAATTCAAGGCCCATTGGAACTAAGCGCGTTCATGAGGTGAATTATAATGCACCCAAAAGAGGGCGCAAGGAGCGGAACCCTAAGAATAAGGGATATGAGGGACGTATGAGTCCATATAACCGCCCTAACCAGGAATGAAACCGCAAGTTTGGTGCGGATACACATGGTGGCAATGCCACACGTGGGAGAGGGGGTCGTGGCAACCCTGGCCGTGGTATTGGCGCTATGGCCCGTGGTGGTGGCACCATGGGTCGTGGTGGTGGCGCCAACCCTCCTAGGGAACGCCCACAACGTGCACCTCAATTAAAGGGAGGCAACCACAATGATGTGTGTCATCGATGTGGATCAAGTGAGCATTGGTTCAAGCAATGCAAGGCAAGCGAGCAACTAGTTGCAAGATACATGGCATACAGGGACCTGAGGGAGCAAGAAGTGTACCTTGCAGAAGAAGAAGAAAATGGTGGAGACGTCCATCTCACCATAGAGGACTTCAAAGCTGACGATGAAGTGCACAAGGATGCCGCAGACTTTGATTAGATTAGTCCTCTTATTTTCCAAGAATTTTTGTAATGGAAATATGCCTTAGTCAATAAATGACAATTGTATTAAACTCTTTCTTATGTGGTGCACCCAATGAAATATGATGTCTAGGAAAGTCATTGAGATTAATGGTACTTAAGAGAGCCTCGCTCCACCAACATCTCTCTCTACTTTCCTGGTCATATTTGATTGGAGTTACCAAATGGATAGAGTGACTACAATGTGTGTCTTAGTTTGATTTTATTTTGGATTAGACTTTTTGGGACCTTTGATGTAATCATTGGCTATCTTTATTATTAATTTTTCGAACAATACCTGAACTAAAGGTCACTGTGAATTAACGTTCCTCACTTTACACTAATTACACTTTGGTACCTGGTGTTAATGTCGAAAAGTTCGGCGGTAGCTGAACCTTTGTTAACGCTGATCCGGTGGGCGGATCGACACTTGTGGTGTTCTCAAAGCTTCCGCTACCTGTCAAGTAAAATACAAAGGGCGTCAGAGGGAGACCGCGCTGAGCGGTCTTCAACTCTCCGATGCCTAAGTTAGTCAATGTATTTATGTTGACAAAGTAACAGTAGGTAAGTATTGAATGCGTAATTAATGAGGAGAGAGGAGAGAACCTTTTATAGGTGAGGAGGAGGCTGACCTCTTCCTTGTTTTCGATGTGGGACTGATGTGCTTCAGTTCCCAGCTTTAAGAGCTTCTGATGCTATCTTGGCGCGGCGCGTCAGCGGTGATCTGGGGGTGATTCGTCGCTGAGGTTGTAGCCCGCCTGGCGGTGTATCTGTATGTCATTCCTTTGGTTGGAATTAGTACCTTTGGCTGTACAATGAGCGTGGCCCATTATAGCTAATTATGCTTGCAAATGTACATGTATGTACAAGTCCCCCAAGTCCCCAGTCAAGGAGGGCAATCATGGTTGGGGAGTTGCTCGGCGGTTTGAAGCGTTTTCTTCCGTTAGACTTGCAAGAGCATAATTAGCGTCAGTGCGTTGTCAACCATGGATTTTGTGAGCAAACGCTTTATACCCTTTCGGGTGGGCCCCTGCTAGGCCCCCCAGGGAGTCCCCCACTCCCCAGCTAAGATAGACCTCCGGATGGTCGGCAAATTGTTTGTTGAGGAGGAGCTGCACGGAGCAGAGGGTGTTGGGTAGCGAACCCAATCTTAGTACCCGAGTGACGGGGGTCAACGTGCCTGATCAGGGCCGTCGTAGACTGTTGATAAGTCCACGTGTCCCGTAGGGACGGTCTGACCGTAACGCCGCGTGGCGGTCGTTGTCAGAGTGAGGCGTGGCCTCGGGATCCGCCGCTGGCGGATATCCCCCCGCTGACTGCAGCAGGAAGCAGCGTCCAGTAGACGTGCCTCCTGTCTACATCATAGAACTCTATGGCAGTTTGAGTTGAAAGCCGGAACCTCCTGTCTCTTGGGCCCTTGGACGTGTAGATCTTGTTGTACCTGTCTTTTCTTGCAATTGATCTAATAACATGGCCTCCTTGAAACTTCACAATCCTCATGACACCGCACCAATCTTGGGATCAATCACATTCAGCAGAAGACATAGTTTCATTTCATCTTGTCCTACAATAGCAGTAAATGGATACACCGGCCTCTGGCTTTCCTTAGCAGCAAGCCTCAGTGCCTAAAATATGACCAATATGACTAGAATTAACAACACATAAATGGAAAGACCTGATCTTTATATACCATTTCTAGTTCTAAACTTAAAAAACTATTTCTTGAAACTCATCAAACACAATGTTTCTCCAAAATGGACATAATGAACAAAACCCATCAAAATAATCAGAACTTTCATCTCAAATCAGACGAAGGGAAGCCAATTACAATTGCATAAAGAAGATTCACACCTGTTCAGAATGGTTGGCTTCAGTGCCACTTAAATGGCCTAAGCAAAATGAAATCAGTAATGCAAATTAAACGGTCATCAACTATCACGGACAAACAATTATCATTTATCAAACAATCAATTATCATTTATCAAACATGATGAACATCATCAACATTCAACAACCCTTGCCAAAAAAAAATAAATCATCAAGTTTCGACCTCACGGGCAAACACCAAACATCACGAATCTGGACAACCCATTCCCAATTATCAAAAGAGGAATGCTAGCTACCTTCCCCTTCTACCTTTCCCTTTCAACCTTCCCCACTCAACAAATGACACGTGGATTCCACTACCACTTTAAACTCAATATTTATTACATTGAATAACTAATTCTAATTTTTTCATGTTTGCCCTTCTAATAAATGTCTCACATTTTTTTTCCTTCTATATTTTACTTTGACTTTGTAGGATGTTAATTTATTTTGCATTTCTTTTTTCTTAACTAATTTGGCATTTTTTTAATTGTTATTTTGAGAATCTGGGTTGTGGTTTTTTTCTTTCTGGGTTCATCTAGGTCAAACTTCTCCACACCTATCTTCCCTTTCTCTCACATCTTTCTTTATTTCTTTCTATTTCTCTAGCATCCATTCTGAAATCCATTCCCCTTTTTTAATCTTCGTCCAATCAAATCTTCTTTATCTCTTTCTATTTCTCTAGCATGCATCCACTCTGAAATCCATTCCCATTTTTTAATCTTCGTTCAATTTCATTTCTTTGGTGGGGGAAATATCTTTTGCAAACTATGGGCTGCATGTAAAATATGAACAAGATCGACAACGAATTGTTTTTAAAAAATTGAAAAGAAAATAGAACTAAACTAAACTCAAAAAAGAATAGATGGATCAAGCAAAAGTGCAAAATCAAACCAGATAAATATTTCAACAAAAGACAAATTAAAAACTCTGATTGTGAAATGGAGATCTAAAAACGAAATTGATAGGAAACTAAAGAAAATTAAGAGAGAGGGAGAGAACAAAACAATTTGGGGCGCAATTTGGGAGTTTAATATATATATATATATATATATATATATATATATATATATATATTATCGAAATTTTATTGTGAGTTGGTACTAGAGATTCTTTGGAAAAACAAAAATTATCGATTCATGTTTTATAAACTCAGAAAAGGAAACAAAAAACTGAGGGAAAAGTTATAAATGCAAAAATATATATAAAAAAGATTGTAAAGGGTAGACATGGAAAAAATAGAATTAGTTATTCAATGTAATAAATATTGAGTTTAAAGTGATAGTGGAATCCACGTGTCATTTGTTGAGTGGGGAAGGTTGAAAGGAAAAGGTAGAAGGGGAAGGTAGCTAGCATTCCTCTTATCAAAAAGCATCAGCAATTCAGCATGGGTATTGGGTAATCAGTTTACGATGTTTACCTGAGATTAAGCCACTCAGGGATTGAAGCCTTGAAGGAGTCGCAGAGACGCAGACTCGCAGTCTCGCAGTGGAGGTGGCAGAGGAGGTGGGTCAGGCGGACTGCCGGGACTCACGGCTGGACTGGAAGGCTGGAAGGCGAAACCAAAATCGAGACAACGGCCAGCGGGAGATGGGGAGAGTATGAGAGTAGGGAGTTTTCGACTTGGCAGATTTTGGCCCAAATTTTCCCTTGGGCTACAGCCCAAGTAGCCTTAGTAGTGGCTCCGTCCCTGAATCCAACGATTGCTGTTCATTTTGTATAAGATAGTTTCTTTTTATTTTTGAAATTTTTAATTGCAAAATGATATTATCTTCATTATGGGCTTCTTCCATTGATTTCACTAAAAAAGCTCAAAGACAAAGGCTTTCATAAAATGTCCTCTAACACTGCTACATTTGAAGTATCCCTGCAAGATCCTGATGAGAGAACTGGAATGAGATAGAGATCTGGAAGAAATAAGCTTTGAACCCGTACGTAGAGATCTGGAATGGGGGAGAGAGAAAGAGAGATCTGTTCTGACCATTCAATTAAAGTACTGGCTACAAAAGCTGATCTGAATATTCCAAAATATAATTTCTTTACAATTTAAGACCTACTTTACAGATAAGAATACTTAACTTTGATTACAAGGGAATCCAGAACCCCCTAATGATTCAAGGCTGCAGCTAAAGATGAAGAAGAAGATGAATAAGAAACAGCCAAAGGAGTGAAGACCCACTTGGCCGGTTGGCCCTGTGTGTTGTTGTTGGCAAAGCAGTCGAGGTTGGTCTGGCCAGAGCCATTGTTGCTGTTGCAATGGCCATGGTGATGCTTCTGAAACCTTTAGATCTGGATCTACTTGTGCCTGGTAGACAATTGAAAGAAAGAGATAGAACTTATATTGATTTAATAGAAGAATGAATTGATCAACTTCATATGGACAACTTGTTAGAACTACACTAATCTAATGCTGTAAAATTTATCTCAGAAAGAGCACATGCAAACAATGTTATATGTGTGAACTATATTTAGGATTGCAATAGTAAACGCATAGTATATTAGGATTGCAGAAGCATATCTATCATAATATATGGATGAACTATTTAGGAGTGATATACTAGTCGTATCCTAATATAGGACTGAAACATCATATCTATCCTGATATCTACAATGTATATAAACTGTACAATATGTGAAGGAATCTTACATGATACACTTGAATCATTCATCTTAGTCTTCTCCTGATTCCACCTCCAGCTTTCTCTTAGTATGATGGGACTAATATATGAGAACAGATCGTGTATTAGAGGGGACCAAATATATAGCACTGTAATAACAGTTTCTTCCATCAAGAAACTGCCATCACCCTTTAACTGCCATTTCAAATATATAACTTCTTGCAACTGTCCTAATTTGATTTCAAATCAATCCAAACAGATTAGGATAAGTATTTAAACTTAGTTTAAATACAAACTCTAACAAATACGTTTACTTAAGTGTATATGATGTACATACAAGGTTTCTTTGTAATGTCTTGTTCATCAGGTTTTCTAACAATCTCCCACTGAACTTGACATTGCTTAGAAATTGATATGTGCATATACATGTATCAGTTAGCTAAAGTGTGCACATTCAGTTTGTATTCCCTGTCTGTTCCAAATTATGTCAATCATGCTTGCTGTAAAGAATCATAGAACAACACAATGAATCAGAGAAAACATTAGTGTTCCATGATCACATTGCAGCAACCAAAATCACATGAATCATCCTTATTACAGCTGCACTGTAATCAAGCTTAAATCATCATACCATATATGATATAAGCATGCATAATGTCCTACCAAAATTTCTAATCATATACAACTGAAGCAAATTATATTTCACTCGCCTAATATCATGAATATGCATATTTGCTGTTTACAAACAACAATCTGAAATTGTACAACTTAATCATGCAAATACACAATGAAGTGAAAACTTAAGAATATAATAATACTTAACTGATCATTGTCTGGAAATCCATAAACTACAATATACAGCAATGAGTGAGATACTATTAGATTTCATCAGGATTGAAACTGTCCAAGACTCCCATAGTTTTGGTGTGTCTAATAAAATCAGATACTGCCAAGGCTTTTGTCAAAGGATCAACCAATTGATCTTTAGTTCCAATCTTCACTACCTCTATCTGACAGGACCCGCCCCGAACTTCACCTTGAAATCTGGAGTGGCCCTGCGGGGCCCACCTTAGAAGAAATTCTACCAAAAATTTGGCGGAACTCCCTCTAAAAGTGGACTACCCAAAACCTGTAGAAAGACACTTACACTTCTAAAATAATCCACCCTTATTATCTTCTGGAGCCACCCTGCTCCCTGCATCACAACATCTCTAATTTCACAGTACAATTCTGAACTTAATAATATTAATCTCATAGGTTATCAAAGCAATCTAATGTACAGACGTACAAGATGATAAAATATAAGATAAAGGACCGATACTTTTGTAATGCGGAAGCTATGACAGCTATGCCTCAACCCCATGTACGCTCGACCTCAAGCTAAACTGGCCTGCAAACTGGGCATTTGAAACAGAAGGGCCCAGGGGAAAACATTTAAAAACCGTTAGAGTGAGTGGACGAAAAATAAGTAATTTCGAATGAATAAGTAAAACTTAATGCTTTCCCAAGTTATTCTCTAAAATCTCGCATGTAGTAACAATCTTGAAAAATACTTTTAATCATCATCTTTACTGCAATCTTAATCGCGTAGAAATAAAACATCTTGAAATCTCTTAAAATCTCATCCTCAATCTTTATAAAAACATCCTTTTCAAGAGGCTTGCTTGATAACTCGAAAGGACTGCTGTCTAGTCATCTCATGCCATCTGGGAGGGACTGCCACCCAGATGACGCATCGGAAGGGACTGCCAACCGGAATAGGAGGCGGTGGATAGAAGGGACTGCCAACTAACCACAGGTAGTACACGGGACTGCCGACTAACTACCTCATGTCATCTGGAAGGGACTGCCACCCAGATAACGCATCGGAAGGGACTGCCAACCGGAATAGGAGGCGGTGGATAGAAGGGACTGCCAACTAACCATCTCATGCCATTTGGGAGGGACTGCCACCCAAATGACGCATCGGAAGGGACTGCCAACCGGAATATAGTCTGGAAGGGACTGCCAACCAGATTATTACCTAGAAGGGACTGCCAACTAGGTAATATGCGCATGCGCCGTAAATAGCCTCCTCAATAAACTGGAAACAACCTCTTTCAGTTACTTGCTTTCGGAAAGAAACTCGCTGTTACTTCAATAAAACATTAATAATCCACTGAAAGCATAACTCAGGATTATCCCGCTAACTCAAACCTCAATATCTCAATAAGTCCTTGAAAGCATAAATCAAATACTCTGTAAATCAACAAATGCTTTCGGAAAGAAATCTCAATCTAACTTCAAGGCTGAAAAGCTCAAAACTCAATAAATCTCGATAATTCAACTATGCTCAAATATTTGCTAAATCCTTCGTACTCGTATATCATCGTATCAACTGATATTCGAAATCAACAATTCTCATAATATTTTCTTAATCAATCACTTCCCGAAAATCGTTTCCCAACTCAATAACCCATAAATAAATAGCTTGAAAAATCTATTGAAAGCCCTTGGGAAGGACATCCACTAAAAATCTCGTAACTCATAGAGCGTAATAAATCTCAAGGAAACAAGCTCATAAAATCATAATACTCAATCATTCAAATGATAAATTAAACCTCAATCGGAAAATAATAATATACTGCATGCACATTTAATTTAAAATAAATGTCCACTCACAGTACTATTTAGGCGACCACGCTACCGGTTTCCTACGTCGAGCAGTAGCTCGGCACATCGCCCTGTATACAATTATAATTCATGAATAACAATCCAGAATTTAAATACGATTCCAATGTTCTATTCTCAAAAATCAACATTTTCAATTCTTCTCCAATTTAATCCAAACTTCACCATTAACACCAATTCCTCGATTTACATATTCCACAACGAAAACGAGGGAAATCCGACGGCCGGATTTCCCACAATTCAATCACAAAACTCCAAACTTCGGAAAATCACAAACAATTCCAAATTCCTCCAAAATTCACCAAACTTCACATACAAGCTCTACAACATTTATAGGATTTAATGGGCTAAAAACTAGAATCAAAACACTGCCCTACACGCTGCAGCCGCCGCCCACAGTGGCGGCGCCGCCTCTACCGCCACCAACTCTGATGGCCACCAAACTTTGGTAACAGCACCTACTCAACAGACCCAACAACTTTCTCAACTGAGACAAAGTCAGAAAATGAGTAGAAGTACCTCAACAATTAAGGAGAATGTTGAACCCGACCGGTGAATAGTAACCCAGAAATTCATCTCTTCGATTCTTCCTCCACGCTGCAAATCGTGGCTCAAGGCTAGGGGCAAATGATCCTTGGCAAAAACCGAACCTTCGACACCGGTTTGGTGGCCGGAGACGGCCGGAATCGGAAGAAAACGCCGGAAATGCCGAACTGCTACAATAATCTTCTTCGCTTCGATTCGTCGTCTATGGTGAATGATAAGGTGCAAGGCATATATGGATAGAAACCTTGTTTCAAGACGAAGAGATGGACACCAATTTCATGGCCATAGGTGGCCGGACGAGGCGGTGGTAACGCCGGGAAGTTACATCGGCGAGAGAGGAAGAAAGCTGGAAATTTTCGGGGCTTTCCCGAAATGGAAAGTCCAAATTTCTATTTATAGACATAAATTCCATTACAAAACTGCCACTAAAATAAAACCCTTATAACTTCTTCGTTACAACTCCGATTTTTACGTACCACATATGCACGCGCTCGGTTTAACGTCCTCTACAACTTTCATGAAGGAAATTTTCTCAAATTTTGACCCGAACAAAAAGTCAACTTTTAGGGCCACTAAAAGTATCGAAACAAAGTAAAAAGTGAGAGTAAGTGTCGTTTACCGTCCGAATGACTAGTAAACGGGTAAATTGAGATACGGGACGTTACACTATCTCCTCATCTCTTACACTTTCTCTCACTGCAAAGTATTTCACATCAATGTTCTTAGAACCTGAAGACCTTTTATTATTTTTTGAAAAGAATACCGCAGATGCATTATCATAGTAGATTGTTATTGGCCTTGACACAGATTCTACAATCTTTAAGTGAGCAATGAAATTATTCAACCATAGTGCATGCCCAGTAGCTTCAAAGATGGCTATATATTCAGCCTGAAAGGTTGAAGTTGCTGTCAGAGTTTGTTTAGCTGTTTTCCATGAAATTGCTCCTCCTGCCATAACAAATATATAACCTGAAGTCGATTTCAAGTCATCTGAATCTGACTTGTACGATGCATCAGTATAAGCTTCCACTTCAAGTTCTTGATCTTCAATTCTTCTGTAAACCAACATATAATTTCTGGTTTTCTTCAAATACCTCAATACTTTCTTACCAGCTACCCAATGTGCATGACCTGCACTTGACTGATACCTTGATAACATATTCACAGCAAAGGATATATCAGGCCTTGTACACACTTGAGCATACATCAAACTCCCAACCAATCTAGCATATGGCATGTTCTGCATATTCTTCCTCTCTAATGCATTCTTAGGACATTGGCCTTTATGCAACTTGTCTCCTTTTGACATTGGTGACTCTCCTGAATTAGAATTCTGCATCCCAAATCTCTGAAGTATTTTATTGACATAATTGTTCTGAGACAAGCCTAAAGCATACTGTTTTCTATCCCTTGTTATCTCAATCCCAAGCACATAATGAGCCTCTCCCATATCCTTCATATCAAACTGATTTAAAAGAAAACCCTTTGTTTCTTTTAACAGGCAAACACTACTACTAGCAAGCAAAATATCATCAACATACAAAATCAACAATATAAAGTCTCTCCCACTGGTCTTCAAGTAAATGCACTCATCTAGTTTATTTTTCAGAAAACCAAATTGAGTGATTACTTTATCAAACTTCAAGTACCATTGTCTCGAAGCTTGTTTAAGACCATATATTGACTTTCTAAGTTTGCATACCTTGTTGTCATCTTCTACAAAACCCTCAGGTTGCAGCATGTATATTTCTTCATATAGATCACCATTCAGAAATGCAGTCTTCACATCCATCTGATGTAGTTCTAGATCATAATGTGCTACAAGAGCCATGATGACTCTAAATGCATCTTTTGTTGAGACTGGAGAGAAAGTCTCATTGTAGTCTATGCCTTCTTTCTGATTATACCCTTTTGCAACTAGTCTGGCCTTATACCTTTCAATATTCCCATATGCATTTCTTTTAGTTTTAAAGACTCACTTACAACCAATGGGCTTAAAATCTTGAGGCTTGTCCACAAAGATCCACACTCCATTCTGTGACATGCTTTGCAACTCATCTTCCATTGCTGATTTCCACTTCTCACTATTTGAGGATTGCATGGCTTCCTTAACTGAAATTGGATCACCTTCATCTCCCAAATCAGTTTCCTCAATAGTCAAATATAATTTGTATACATCTGGTATGGCTGATTTCTTTTCTCTTGTAGATCTTCTCAAGGTTACAGGCTGTGATGCTTCTACAATTTCTGTGGTCTGCATTGCTAATGTATTTGTTGTAGCTTGCTCATTATGTTGTGCTTGCAATGTATCATCTGCAATTGGCTCACTTTGTTCACCTGTGATAGTGTTGACATGATCCACAACATCTGCACTTGCTTGTTGTGTTACGTTTTCAGCCTCTGTACTTGCTGGAACAAGATTCAACGACATTGAATTGTCTAGGACTGAAGTATTACTGCAGTCCTGATCTAGGACTGATGTATTGCTGTGATCCTGATCTAGGATTGATGTATTGCTGCAGTCCTGATCTAGGATACGAATGTTGCTGCAATCCTGATAGACAAACCATTTCTCCATATCATCTTCTGCATGTGATGAACTTTTATCCATTTCTAAATCATTCCTTGCACTATTATCAAACACCTCATCATAGAATGCAGCTCTGTGAGATTCCATTATTCTTGTTCCTTTCCTGGACAATAGAACTTGTATCCTTTGGACTTCTCAGAATAGCCAATGAAAAATGCACTGACTGATTGAGAATCCAACTTTCCATCTGTATTACTGTGAATTCTAGCCTCTGCTTTACATCCCCACACATGAAAATGATTCAGATTGGGTTTATATCCACACCACAACTCAAATGGAATTTTGTGAACTGCTTTGGTTGGAACTCTGTTACAAATATAATTTGCAGTCTTTAAGGCTTCTCCCCACCACAATGGATAAAAGTTTATATCCACACCACAACTCAAATGGAATTTTGTGAACTGCTTTGGTTGGAACTCTGTTACAAATATAATTTGCAGTCTTTAAGGCTTCTCCCCACCACAATGGATAAAAGTTTATATCCACACCACAACTCAAATGGAATTTTGTGAACTGCTTTGGTTGGAACTCTGTTACAAATATAATTTGCAGTCTTTAAGGCTTCTCCCCATAGAAATTTTGGAAGTCCAGACCTAAGTATCATGCATCTAACCATGCTCATGAGAGTTCTATTTCTTCTTTCTGAAAATCCATTTTGTTGAGGATTGTATGGAGTTGTATACTGAGAAACTATCCCACATTCTTGCAAAAATAAAGCAAACGGGCCTTTATGTTGCCCTTGTTCTGTATACCTTCCAAAATACTCACCACCTCTGTCAGACCTAACAACTTTGATAATCCTGCCTGTTTGTTTCTCAACCTCAGCTTTATAAATCTTGAAGGTTTCCAAAACTTGTGATTTTTCAGAAATAAGGTAAACATAACAAAACCTAGAAAAATCATCTATGAAAGTTATAAAATAAAAATTTCCACAGATTGTGTTCACAGGAAAAGGACCACAGACATCAGTATGGACTAAATCAAGCAAATTTTCACTCCTTTTTTAACCAAAACTCCTAGAGTTAGTCAATTTACCCTTTAGACAATCTACACAGGTTCCAAAATCTTCAAAACTCAAGGCTGGTAAGATCCCTTGTTTAACAAGTTCTCTTAACCTTTCTTTAGAAATGTGGCCAATTCTTTTATGCCACAAAAAGGATGAAGAATCACTGAATTTTCTTTTGGAACCAGATGTTTTATCTAAGAAGAAAATATTCTTGTGGCCACCATTTTCACCAGAAAACACAGTTTCACAATTGACAAGCCAATACCCATTTAAAATATTTGCTTCACCAAAACACACAGAGTCATAATAAAGCAACATTAATTTATTATCACTAGAGAAACTATAACCGTTGTTAGTAACAAATTGAGAACCTGATATGAGGTTTCTCTTTATACTAGGAATACAGTACACATTATTTAGTTCTAATACATAATTATTCCTAAACAACAACTTGACAACTCCTATAGCCTTCACAGCTACTCTTTGACCATTTCCAGAACACAGCCTTGTTTCATTCTTATTTGGGATTGTTATCCTTGATAATCCCTGTAAAGAATTCACAGCATGAATGGGTGAGCTAGTGTCAAACCACCAAGAGTTGTCATGAACAAAATCATTTGACTCAATACTAAAAACAGGTTTTGAAAGAAAAGTATCTCTTTTAGTTAGCCAATCTTTGAAACCCACACAATCGTTCTTAAAGTGGCCAGGTTTCTTGCAGAAGAAACACTTCAGGCCACCTGCAGGTTTATTTTTAAACTTAATGTTGTCAGACCTCACAGTAGATGTTGAAGTACCAGTTGAAGTGCTTCCTTTGTAGTTGTTGTTGCCAAACCTCTTCTTCTTGAGCTTTGAGTGGGACATGAGATTCACTGACACTTCTTTACCCTTCTTCTTGATTTCATCCTCAACTTCCACACAAAGGGAAACCAGTTCATTCACACTCCACATTTCCTTTTGAGTTTTGTAAAGTATTTTCAGTTGATCATACTTATCTGGTAGTGATTCCAGCAACAAATAAACATGGAATGGATCTTCAACAACCATGTTTAGTCCTCTGAGTTTCCCAGCAATGTCAGAACCCTTCAATATATATTCTCTAACACTCCCTTTTCCATTGAATTGCAACCTCATGAGAGATTTCATAAGCTTTCCAGTTTCTGCCTTTTTGGAAACCTTGTATTTTTCTACAATGGAATTGAAGAACACTTTTGCAAACTCTGAGTCTGGAATACCTCCTATCACATTCTTAGTTATGCTCTTCTTGATCATGATCAATGCCATCTTATTGTGTTTGTACCACTTCTCATATTTTTCTTTGCTTTCCTTGCTTGCAGTTGCGAGCAATGCTTCTAGTGGATCTTCTTTCAAAACATGATCATAGTCCAGAACTCCCAGATTCAATTCAATGTCACTCTTCCATTTCTTGAAATTTGAGCCATTCAGCAACTCAATCTGACTTATGCTCATTGGAAAGTGCATTGTTGTATATGAAACTGATCAGTCAAAAATTTATAGTGTATCATGATACTAGAACAATCTGAATGTCCCAAAACAAATGAAATTCATATATGAATGTCATTTAACTGAAACTCTATGTATATGCAGACAAATGAAACTTTTCTATTTTCAAGACCTGACATCCTTTGTGGAGTACTCATCTCTAATAGTTTCTGAATGTTCATCTATCTAAAATATACAAGACTATGAAACCAAATGTTTGATGTAAATCTCTTTGGAAATTATACTCAAATTTAATTTTAAGTCTCATAATCTCATTCTGATGAAACTGAATACAATGTAATTGCTATATATTGGCCACTTTGACAGCACTTTATTATGCAACATATAACTGAATTCGTACTAAATATTTCATCAGCATATTAGATCCTTTGGAATGTTCATTCATGGGACCACTTTGGCAGCACACAACATGATGAATTTCTCAATGAATCAAATATCATAACTTGAAACAAGCATATATATATTAATGACTATTTATCATACATGAATTATATATGTAGATAACTGTATGTGGATTACAAAAAAATTCCCAGAAATCGTTTCAAAATAAATTTGTTGAAATAGCAATAACATGTAACTCATCTACACATAGATTGCTCTGATACCAATTGTTAGAACTACACTAATCTAATGCTGTAAATCTATCTCAGAAAGAGTACATGTAAACAATGTTATATGTGTGAACTATATTTAGGATTGCAATAGTAAACGCATAGTATATTAGGATTGCAGAAGCATATCTATCATAATATATGGATGAACTATTTAGGAATGATATACTAGTCGTATCCTAATATAGGACTGAAACATCATATCTATCCTGATATCTGCAATGTATATAATCTGTACAATATGTGAAGGAATCCTACATGATGCACTTGAATCATTCATCTTAGTCTTCTCCTGATTCCACCCCCAGTTTTCTCTTAGTCTGATGGGACTAATATATGAGAACAGATCGTGTATCAGAAGGGACCAAAACGTTATATATATAGCAATGTAATAACAGTTTCTTCCATCAAGAAACTGCCATTTCAAATATATAACTTCTTGCAACTGTCCTAATTTGATTTCAAATCAAACCAAAAAGATTAGGATAAGTATTTAAACTTATTTTAAATACAAACTCTAACAAATACGTTTACTTAAGTGTATATGTACATACCTCCAACAATATGAAGGATTAGCTACATCACCAAGCATAAGTAACACCCTCTTGGGGGGGGGCCACAAGCCATGGTGGGGCCCAACCGAGACATGCATCCCGTAGCCTGATGTCCAAGCTACGCCACGGTAGTCGGAAGCGGCCAATACCTCGCCAGGAAGCCACCTTCCCGGCCTTGCCAACATGCCTCCACAATATGGCTTTCTAGACTAGAATAGTGGTTTCTTATCCCACATTGGAAAACATGTAAAGGAAGGAGCCTCCCTCCCCTATAAAAGGAGACTCCTTCCCACTTACTCAACATTCCATTACATCTCATGTAATCCTCTTGGGTCGCAAGGCCCAACACACATAGTTAAGCTTTCAAGTGGACGTAGTCTCCTGCTAAGGCGGGACACAAACCACTATACTTTTTGTGTCTTCTCTCTCTCACTCTCTCTTTCTCTAAACGTTAATTAGAGCCTTCGGTTTCTAACATTAACATTGGCGCCGTCTGTGGGAAGCCAACACAAAGGCTTCGTCACGTACCATGAACTTTGACCCGCAAGCGTCAAGTCAACGCTCGGTCATCATCAAATTAGGGTTGGTCAAGGCCCATTAGGGCCGGTCAACGCCGAACAGGGCTAGTCAACGCTGATGAAGCAGGGTCAACGCCCATCTAAAAAAGTCAACGCTGCACCGAAAAAAAGAAGAAAAAAAATTTCTTGGCGGCAACTCACTCAGCGGTAATCCCATTCTTGGCAGACTTAGCAGTAATCCAGCGGCACATTGGCCTCTTACCACAACATCATGCCAGCAGTACAAAAAAAAAAATAAATAAAAAAAATTGGTGCCAATTTCCTTTGGACACCGAGAGATATACTTTGGGCAATCGGCCTTCTTTGTCTTTCACTTGATCATCAGCGCCAAGCGCCGATAGCACATGGTAGCAATTCCAGAAGCTAACCGTGATCACCGCAACATCATGCCAGCGCCAATCCTCGGCCCCGATAGCTGTCGACGTCAATCCTAGCGGCTGATGGCACGAGGCCCAGTTCATTAGCGTATATTCATTTTCAGCCTTGGCTCTCACCTCACTGATCATCTTCTTCCTTGGTCAGCGACCACGATAAACATGCTTTACCGCTGGCCAAAGTTCCGATAGGAGCCACCGCTGACTAGAACTTCACTGACCAAGGCTCCGCTGAGCTCACAACCTCCGCCAAGACAGCAAGCACAGCCACCAAGTCTTCGCTGAGCTGCCTGGCAATCCACTGCCAAGCACGACAGCGCCATGCGCCACCGTCAAGCACAAACAGCTCCACTGCCAGGCAGCTGCAGCGCTTGCCAAGCAATTGCAATGCTCGCTCGTCTTCCTTGCTTCTCCGCCCAAGATTCACCTGGGCTCATTCTCATGCTCTTCAACGAATAGACATGAGTTCCCAACTCTTCCGGCACAGCAACACGTCCAAACTTTTAGCTAAAAACAAGATAAGTTTTCAACTTCTACTCACTGTTGCGCAAATCTCTCACAAGCATATAGTACACTTGTCATGGGTTAGGTCATACATGTGGTCTGCTATGCTCCAAGTTAATAACACACATGAACCAAAAACTCATATACTTGGCTACGTGTGCACACCTACAACACACAATTTAGTTGCTTTAAACATATTTTTTATGCACAACCCACTACACAACGTAGGACGTATGGTCAGTATTCATTATCATGAATCCAAAGTACTCTATGGCAGCTCATAAAATTGTGTTTAGCTTCTATGTACATACCATCATATTGAAAGTGCATACCTCTTGGGCTACAGCTCATCACTTGTCAACATGACAATGATTATTGCTTACCTCAAATATTCAAATATTGTTTCACCATTGATAAGTGGTCAGACTCTGAAAATGCATTTTTGCATAACTTTTGACCAATTTCATCATGTGCTAGTATTCTAGCAACTGGGTATTCATGCATGCTTTGACGCAAATGCATTCCATGAATACATGCTTCTTATGTCTATCTAAGTTCAATGTCTCTTGATAACATAGCCGGTCTTTACTTTTAACTTCACCTAAATGCTATTCAAATTTACATCTACACACGTGTATAGGGTGTAGGTTTGTATATATCACTTAATGCCATGCATATATACAAAGCAGCAATATCACTATGTCACCGACATTCTCAAACATGTGCACATTAAATATCTATGGCACATAATTAATCAATTTAATTATATGGAAAGAGTACTCATCACTTACTTTATCTTATGTTAAGGAGACATAATCACCGATCACCTTTCTGATTAGCGAAATCATCATTCTTCGACTAAGGTGCTTCGTCGGAATAATGGAGCGTCATGCTTGGACAACTCCAACATGATTTGGGTACTTCTGTCAAGTCCAATCTCCAACTCACTCCAAATCGGCTTAAGATAAGTAACTATATCTTATCTTTTGCGCTCTTGCAATTAGAGCTATTGCCATGCCTTTACATGCTTTTACTACTTCTAAGCATGTCTACAAATCTATCACACTTGATATACATTTACATGCTCTTGATGACTTTTAAAAGCATGCTTACACCATATTAATTTAACTAGTACGTCTACTATACTCAAAGCCATGCTTCAAATGTCTCCACGATCTCTAAGCATGTTTACAAAATGTAAAATGTTATTAGTAACTTTACTACTAGTACATGCTATACACATGCCATGCTTAAATCAATTTTATGTGACACTCACTTAAACAAACTATGCCACATCTAGAAGCTTGTGACACTTATGACTTAATTAAACATGCTCGGACAAACACTTGCAACGGTTACGACTCGCTTGGGTATCGAGCATGGCCACGACTTGCTTGGGCCATGCCCCGGATGCTCGCACAGCGCCTATCCGCTCAACTACACCCAACTTGCTCGAACACAACCTAACTCGCTCAAACATATCCAACATGCTTTAGTTAAGCTCTAGGTTCACAATGCTTCATAGCTTTCATCGGAAGCTACTCTCAAAATTTTATATGGACACCCATCACACTTGCAATTATCTAATATGCATGTCACATGGCCATAAGATCCATATATTAGTACTTGCCATACTTATTTGTCATTGTTCATACAATTACAAACTTTACATATACTCTATATGTAAACATATGGTCTAGCCTCTTGGCCACCATATTTTGTCAAACCCTCCCCACGGGAAAGAGACCTAAACGGATCTAAAGACTCCACGAGTCTATCGTCCACGACTAACCGCCAAACGGCAAGGCAACGCCTCATAATGATGATGACCGCTACGTGGCATTGTAGTTAAACTTTTCTCCTCCTGGAAAGAGTAAAGGGACCGGTTAACACAGCCCACGGCAGCCATTGATCCAGCGGTTAACCCCCGACGTTCGGGTATCAAAGATTAGGTTCGCTACCTAACACCCACTGCTCATACGCAGCTCCCCTCATCAAACAATTTTCCAACCATACAGAGGTCTATAGCCAGGAGTTGGGGACTCCTCGGAGCGCCTAGCAGGGGGCCCACCCGAAAGGGCATAAGCGTTCGCTCCGACAAAATTCTAGATGGACGACGCACTTGCACTAATTATGGTCGTTATACGGCACAAAGCTACGCTTTGGTATCAACCCCGCAAGAAAACCCTCCTTCACTAGGGACTTCGGGGACTTGTACATACAGCCCAGTATAATTAGCAATGGTTACGCTCATCACCTTTGAGCTACCCGCTCTTGCCTCAGCGGCAACCCTGAGCTTTCACTCTCTTGCCGCAGCGGCAACCCCGAGCTTTCACGCTCTTGCTTCAGCGGCACCGCCGAGCTTTCACACTCTTGCCTCAGCGGCACCGTCGAGCTTTCACGCTCTTGCCTCAACGGAAACCCCGAGCTTTCACGCTCTTGCCTCAGCAGCACCGCCGAGCTTTCACGCTCTTGCCTTAGCGTCACCACCGAGCTTTACATTCTCTTGCCTCAGCGGCAACCCCTGAGCTTTCACGCTCTTGCCTCAGCGGCAATCCCCGAGCTTTCACGCTCTTACCCCAGCGGCAACCCCCGAGCTTCCCGCTCACGAGCTCTAACGCTCACGCCTCCGCGGAACCCCCCGAGCTTTTCGCGCTCTTGCCTCAGCGGCACCCCTGAGCTGCGCGCTCCTCCCTCAGCGACACCCCCGAGCTTCGCGCTTTTGCCTCAGCAGCACCCCCGAGCTTCGCGCTCTTGCCTCAGCGGCACCCCTAAGCTTCCCACTCATGAGCTCTAACGCTCACGCCTTTGCGGCACCCCCCGAGCTTCCTGCTCATGAGCTCTAATGCTCATGCGTCAGCGGCACCCCCCGAGCTTCCCGCTCATGAGCTTTCAGCTCATGCCTTCCCGACACCCCCGAGCTTTCCACTCACGAGCTCTAACGCTCACGCCTTCGCGGCACCCTCGAGCTTCGCGCTCATGCTTTCACGGCATCCCCGAGCTTCCGCTCATGCCTTCCTGGTACCCCCGAGCTTCCTGCTCACTGTGAGCGCCGGAAAAGTTTATCGAGCTTAATTAAGTGAAATAGGTCGATAATTTACTTATCGATCTCGATAAACCTTAAGGTAATCGAGAATATTTTCAGAAAATTTCATAAAGTGAAATCCTCAAATTCGGAGTTGGATAATAAAGTACACGTCACGACGAGTTCGTGGAAATTTTCGGAGAAGTTTTTGGATACTCGAGCTATTTATCGTGATTTTCCGAAGTTTTGGGATTTTGGAAATTAATTAAATAAATGGAAAATAAGTGGAGCAATCCTAGCCTCCCATTTCCCCCACCGCTTGATCCTAGCCGTCCACTGTTAGTTGGACAAGTCTATATAAGACTGTGAACAGTGGGAAGAACCAGATGAATCGAGAGAGATGGAGAGCTCGGTGCTATTTGACCCGAGACGCAGCACGACACGAGAGAGAGACCGGACCGGAACTTCCACGTCCGACCACCCCACGACGGCACGCGGGCACCCACGTCTTCATCTCTGCGTCGCCTACCACCCTGCATCCTCAGATCGTCCTGCATCGATGATGAACGAAGAAGCAAAGATTGGAAGCTCCGAAACTTCTCCGGCAATCTCTACAACTTCCGGCGACTTCAGCCACCGTTTTGGCCGTCTATGGTATGAAACTTCCTCTCCTCGTCATACGCTACAGCCCGTCATACTTAGTTTTTCAATTCGATCGAGTTTTGACGATTGGGTTTCTGGGTTCCTCTCGGTTTCGACGCTGTTACCGACGCCGGCGACTTCTCCAGCACTTCCTGGCTTGGTCTCTGGTTCGACTACACCTATAGGCGAAGGCTGACCTTGATTGAGGATAAAGTCTGGGAATTTCGGGTTGGTGGTTGTCAGTTTGTGCTTCATCACCAATCGAGCTTCGTCGAGTTTTCGGAAAACGTTTAAGATCAAAACAAGGTGAGTTCAGTTGCTTTCGGCTTTGGTAAATTATGATTCTTGTTACGATGTTGATGGATTATTGTCTTGGTGGAGTTGTAAATTCAGAAACTTGGAATTGTGGACATTGAGGCTTGGATTGCCAGTTCAACATCAAGTTCTTGGAAGGCTGTTGCGAGGGAGTTAAGGTTCACCTTGCAGATTGTAGTACTGAAGGTAAATTCGAGTTTCTAGATGGAAATGTTTATGTTTGGCTTGAGAGATTGACTGAATTGTAGTTATGGTTAGTTAAGAAGTGGGAGTACAAAAATTATGAATTGGTTGTGTTGGTGAAAATGGAAATTGTTATTGGTTTGCTGGTGAATATGTTAAAGTAGTCGTAAGTAAAGAAAAGAAATTAATATATTGGGTGGCCTGAGTAAAATTGTGGTGCACCTGTGACTTGTGTGCTTAAATGCAACTTACGCGCAATAAGGGCACGGTCATCAAAGAAGTGGGAAATATTTGAACCCGAAATTATCGTACCACGGGGATTGAAAAGCTAACTCCAATCCTTGGTTATGCCGATTACTAAGTCACTAACAATTCACAAAATCTAGAAAAATAGCACCAAACTATTTACATGCCCGGCTCGGAACAACCAAGCCTAAAATTGGTCAAGAGAACCACAAGTGAATGCGGAAACCCACAACCAAATGGTATGGACAATGAAAGTGATTTGTGAAATTTGATTTTTGATTTTGAAAAATAAATTGACAATTGAAAATTAAAGTAGCTAATAAAACTTGAGATAATAGAAACTAATCAAGAAATGGAAATTAGGTCACTAGGGTATCCTCCTAGCCAAATTTAATGCACAAATATATTCCGACAATGGTCAAACAATTTATAATGGCATCAAGAACCGTACCCAAGGCTTTTCAAGGCTCATGGGTCATTAGATTCCTTAAAGGGTATTCCTACTCCGGATCAAGGGTCGTAGAAACTCAATTGGGACAATCTAGAGCCTTGTTAGGGCCTCTAGTTGCACCAAAAGGCGAAGAGTCCTAGAATCAAGGTTCCCAAGCTAGCCAATACGGCAATCGAAATTGGTATTGTAACTAACCATGTTCTAAACAAGTGTCCTAGCCATAAATTAGAGAAATGATTAGGTCCCCTAATTTGTTCTAGACATGCTCATCTACACATTCAAGAGTTAATCAAGCTCCTAAGCATGCATCTAAGCCAAATATTATAGAATAGAACATATGCCAAACACGAAATTGAAAACCATTAAATCAAAACATATTTATTACATTAAATTCATGCTAGGGCTCAAACCCTAGCTTCCTAAATAGACTACTCACAACCCATCCACAAATCAACAACAATATTCATCAATTAAAGAGGTAAAGGTGAAGAGGAGTGGAAAGTAACAAGAACAAGTCACAAATTGCTATGGAGCAATTATGACAAGCCTTGATTTATAGCTTCCCACTATACCCAATCTCAAGTCTTGATGTAGATGAGATCCTTTGAAGCTCCTTGATATCCCTTTGAGAAATTGATGAGGATTTGATGAAATTTTGGTGAGGTAAATCTTGGTGAGGAGGTAAATGGATCTTGGTGAGGTGATGGTGGATCTTGATAAGGAGGAGAAATGGTGTGGATGGGTGGTTTTGGGTGTGTTGCCGAGAGGAAGAGATAGAATGAAGAAAAGAAAGGAATTATGGTGGTGTGGTCGTGCGGCTACTGTTGCTGTTGGTGTTGATAGGGTTCTCCTCCCCTCTCGGGTGAGAGAGAAGTGTTGAATTTATAATGGGTGGCTGCTCGTCAATGTTCAAGTAGATAAGAGGATCACGTGCAACGTCCGTGGCTAAGAAAGGAATAATAAACTGATGGGAATCTTTGCTTAATTAAAAAGAGAAAATGGGAGGTGACACGTGCAGCACTTTCTACCATTTAGCTAACTTTGTTTAATTAATCAACCATTATGATTGATTAATTAAACGGCCACTTCACTTCATAATTCTTTTTTTTTTTTCTTTTTCTCCGTTCAACAATTCAAAGTTTTTCCTTGCACCCTCGCACTCTCTTGACATTGACCATTGTTTACCGGCACCAACTAAATCGTCTTTTCATTTTGCTTCAATTTCGTGTCATTTTCTCTCATCTCCGCAACTTCGCTTATTCTCTACACAATAAATAAAAATGGATTAATTACATAATAATTAAGTTGAGGATTAACTTATTTCTAGTGTTTTAGATACAATTACATGCATAAAAATGCATGTAATCACACCCCCACACTTGAACTTTGCTTGTCCTCAAGCAAACTAAAATGAAATCTAATCCGAAAATCTACTAACTTACAAACATAAAGAAAGTGTAGTATTAGCCTTTCCAACCATAACCCTCAGAGAACTAATTATGTACATGATCATGAAGTCGACAAAGCATGACATAGAAATTATAAATTTGTAAGGCAATTAAGATGCACATGTAAGAAATGCTCAAGTATATGCATGTGTTGACCATGTGTCAAATCAATCCACCACAATCAAATAGGCATATAGAAGACCCGACATAACCCACTAAACTCACATAGGTTCACTAAATATTACCGCTCAAGTGTTTAGGGGTTATATGTGTTTCACTCAAAAGCAATTTCACAACACGCGCCGCCATATGCTTGCTCTTCGATCTCATCTCCGCTAGGTAGCTCACAACATTCAAGATTAAGAGGTCTTTTATTTGGTTGTAATGGGGCTAAAGTCAAGTGGCTAATAGAAATGAAGGATAGGAAAAGACAAAGTCCATGGAAATCGGTGAAGCAACTCTCTCTTGTAGAGATATATGACTTTTGCTTTCGAATGCTAAGTCACTCACTCTAATCCCGATGTACAACCCGCTAAGTAAACTATGTAATACTTTTTTTTCTTTTTTTCCTTTTCCTTGAATTTTTTTTTTTGTTTTTTTTTTCACAACTTTTTCTTCTTCTTCTTCTTCTTTTTTTTTTTTTTTTTTTTTTTTTTTTTCGAAACTTCTTTTCTATACAAAATCACTCACCCCCACACTTATTCTTTTGTAACCTCACACTTTTGACTTTTTCTTTCTTTTGAAGCACTCAAACATAAAGTCATTCTCTCGAATCGCTTCACCAACTACCATGGAAGGGTAGGATAAAAATGTTTAGGCTAGGTAGGGATTTGTGGTGGTAATGAACAAAAAGGCTAAATATATAAATAGGCTCAAAGTGGCAATCTAGTGGTAAATATCTTTGGGCACATGCTTCTTTGGCCATGGTGGTATATAGTCCTAATGCCTCCATCCTTTCTATCATGTCACAAGCTAAAAGTAGCCTCAAGAGGTCTCAAGCAAGTTCTAGATACGCAATGTCATGAAATTTTACACACATGAAAGAATAAGTGAATGAACAATGCATACACTATAGATATTAGGCTCAAAAGCTCACAAATAAGGCATGCAAGTTAATCGAATAATCTATATGCTTCTCTAATTATGATGAACCAACCTAACATAGGCTATGTGCACACATATAATCAAGCATAGATCACAAATATACTCAATCACAAGACAAATTCAAAATCCTAGATCATGCTCAATCTATCCACAATCATAACAAGTTAAGTTCATGGCTCGTCATTGGGGTTGGAAAAAGCATTAACCACTAAAATATAATTACATAAAGCTAATCAAATTATTATTTTTTTTTTTTTCATAGGCGCCCGAGCCCTCACCCCCACACTTAAAGCCAACATTGTCCTCAATGTTGTAAAGTGAGCTCGAAAGCTAAAATCCGTGTTGAATTTAGGCATGAGAGTGAAGTTCGGGCGAAGACACAAAAATTAACTATGAAAATGAAAATCTAAATGCGGAGAAAAGTTACAGAAAACCCCCTTTGTAGACACCTCCATTGCTCACGACATTCGGAGAAGACAAATATGAGGCACCAACCTCAAGGCACAAGGCCTTGACTTCCTTTATGTATGCACCATAATAGCTCTAGGTGCTCATGAAAAGATCAACTCCATTGAGAAATGTGTAGTGTCCAAAGAGCAATGCGTCACAAATAGGCCACCAAAGGATAAGGACAAAGATCCTCCATTAAAATCATAGGCTTGGCCACCTCCAACACACCTCACAACAGCCCTATAATGGCCTCCATTGAAGAATTGAAGTGCAAGAAGTCCAACCAACCCAAGTGAACAAAACTAGTGAGTGCAGATAACTTTCAGCAATGACCTTTCTGTCTTCAAATGCCCATATCTCATACTCAGAAAGTGATAAGTAGGTGAGGCCACTTAAAATGGAAAGTATACTCAAAGAGCTTTCTATCCATATAAAGTTAGCCACCTAGCTCCAACTGAGAAGAAATCTATAGCTGGTCAAAGTTGCCAGCTGGTAATGAAGTCTGCTGCTGACCCTCAGTCACCAAAACTGCAATAAGTAGAGCTCCAGAGGTGCAAAGAGGGTGAGGCCAACGGGATATAAAACTAGACTCATAAAGCTACCTGATGGTAAAATTTCACTGAAATATAATTTCTGAGTCAAAAATCGTTGGCCTCCAAACTCACTGTTGTATTCTGCAGTTTCTGCCGTGCCCAGTTTCTGACCTCTGTCACTTGGAACACAATATCTGAAGCTAGGAAGGTTCAAATCAAAAACTGTTTCTCCTGTATATAGAGGACATGTGAAGACACATCTCTGAAAATTTTTAACTCCAAATTGCTTGGGATATAGAAGGTGTAGCTTCCCAAAGTCACTCTACAGTAGCTGTCTCTGTTCTGACCTCCTTGCATTGACTATTAAGTAACTTGAGTTCCAGTGACTCAACAAGGCTGAAATTTTGGCACAAGACAGTAGACACATAGTGGAATGTCTACAGAAAAATTCAGCTCAAAATAACATGTAAATCTGAAAATTTAGTCACCCAAAATGAACTGCAATTTCTGGACAGAAACTGCTCTCTATCACATTCACTCTCCTTCACATTTCCAACTCCGGCCACCTCCCTTCCTCCCAAAAAGATGGCTAAATAGCCTTATTGATGCAAAATAAACCAGGAAATTCCAAAACCACCTAGGGTTGCCTCCCTAGAAGCGCTTGTTTTTAAAGACCCCAAGCCGGTCTTCTTCACTTTTCTTACTCAAGGTGGCTCAAAGGATGTCTTCTTACCACCCACAACAATTGTGCTAGCCTCACTATCATTTCCAAAACATCTAGCAATTGAAGAAGCGAGCTTGTAGCTTGGAGGTGGAGGCCAATCATACCTCTTAGATCCTTCCTTCTTCTTGACAACTCCACAAACCTCCCTTAACTTCTTGATGGACTCCTTTTGTGCCTCACTCAATGGTGGACTTTTCTTCTTGTGTTGCTCATAAGTCTCAAGAGTAGGAGTTGTTTGCTTTTCAAGCTCGATAGTAGGCTCCAAAGTAGGAGTACGAATGGCATCATCATGCTTCAATGGTGGCTCATTGTCATAGCCCCAAATAGGTGAAAAATGATCTTGTGCACGGATTGTAGGCTTGGAAGGATTCAAGGGTCCAAAGATCCGCTCACTCTTGGCTTCATTACCCTTCACCAAATCAATAGAGAATACCTCCTTCATAATGTCCGGCGGATAGAATGGATTGCATACTTTGATCTTCACTTTGTCACCCAACACCTTGAGTCGAATAGTACCCTTCAACACATTAATCTTCACACCCGCCGTTGCCATAAATGGTCGGCCTAGAATGATAGGTAACTCATTATCAAGGTAGGGGTCTTCACCCATATCCAACACTACAAAGTCGGCCGGTAGAATAAACTTATTTACTCTCACTAGCACATCCTCTACAACTCCCACCGGACGCCTTGTGCTACGATCCGCTAATTGCAATCTAATTGATGTGGGCTTCAACTCTCCAATTTGTAGCTTCCGGTATATAGCTAAGGGCATCAAATTGACACTCGCCCCTAAGTCCATGAGAGCTCCTTCAAACACTTTTTCCCCAATAGTACACCCTATTGTAAAGCTCCCCGGATCTTGCATTTTTGGTGGTAGCCTTCGTTGGATAATTGCACTCACTTCCTCCTTCAACTCAAATGTCTCATCGGCTTTGAATTTCTTTTTATTCATGCACAAGCTCTTGAGAAATTGAGCATACACCGGCACTTGATGAATGAGGTCCATCAATGGGATATTGACATCCACTTTCTTAAATATTTCTTGTATCTCCCTCATCAAGCCACTCTTCTTCTTACCCCTCTTTGAATTATCTCTTCTTGCGGCATTAGGATAAGGAAGTGGTGGCTCCGGTGCATTCAAATCAAGAGGTGGATCAAATGTGAGACTTCCGGTAGTGCCCCTAAGGGTAGTCACAGTCCCACTAGGGTTCTTAGCCCTCAAGGCCTCGCCTAGTGATGAGTAGACCGAACCACTCCTATCCCTAGAGCTACCATGTATATGTAGATCCTCCTTATTCCTCCCTTCTTTGTCTCTAGAAGTATATGGCTCAAACTCATGAGTGGTGGGTCTAATGTCATCAAGAACCTTCCTAGAGGTGTCATCGGCCTTAGATGGGTCCCTAGCCTTCATGGCCTCACCATCTAATTTAGGGTCCGAGACATCCTCATCCCTAGAAGTCTTCTTTCTCAACAAAGCTCTTTCCTTGCCACTATCAATCAACCCATATTTGCTTGCATTGTTCTCAAAGGACAAGAAACCATAACCTTTTCCAAGAATAGCTTCTCCGGAGGGTACATTTTCTTCCCCTCCGGCTACCTTATCCACCCCCTTATTTCTTCCTTTGGCATTCAAAGTCACATCACCCACTCCATATTTACCGGAAGGTACATTTTCTTCCCTTCCGGTCCCATCCTCCTTATGATAAAAAGAATCATGATGTATATGCAATTGATCATCAACAACATGGCCAAGAGGTACATTTTCTTCCCTCTTGGCCCCATATGAATGCAAATCAACATCGTCATCAAATAAAGGATTTGTATGGAAACTAGAAGATGTAGGCATGTAAACATGATTATCATATACCTTTCCCGAACGTAGAGTGGTGATGGCATTGCATTCATGAAGTTTTCCTCTTGGGTTTGGCTCCGGTTGTGAAGGTAAGGCTCCTTTTGGTCTCTCACTCATGTTGGTGGCCATTTGGCCCACTTGTACCTCTAGTCTAGCCATGCCTTGTTGTAGAGTTTGATACCCTTGAACTAGTGAAGAGATGCTTTGCTTGGTATCCGCATTAGTAGAAGTTTGAACCTTGAGAAACTCTCCCATCAAATCTTCAAAATTAGGCTTCTTTGGTTCATTTGGAGCTTGAATAGGGATGCCTTGGAGAATAGGAGGGGAATTGTAGTTCTCGCCTTGGTGGGAGCCTTGAAATGAGCTAGGATTGCCTTGAAACTTGCTACCACTATAGCCAACACCTTGTGTAAACCCGGGAGGGGTGTTTTGACCATGAAATCCATGACTTGAGGTTGATTGACCTTGATGATTAGGGCCATATGCTTGCTGTCCATGTTGACCATGTTGTGAAAAATGAGTGCTTCCTTGGTGTGCATTGTCATAATGAGCAACATTTGATGAGTCTTGACCTTGGCCACCTCTAAAGCTTTGCTTTCCACCTTGAAATGCACTAGATGAACCTCCTTGGTCTCTCCAAGAGAAATTGGGATGATTCCTCCAACCGGGGTTATAAGTATTAGAGTAAGGATCATTTCTTTGGTTCCTTGGCACAAAATTACCCACTTGGTTCACTTGTTCTTCAATAAAGTCGGGAAACTTGGATGATAAGTGACACTCTTGAGTGGAATGTGCTAGACTCTCACAAAGCAAACATGATGTAGAAGTTGCCATCTTGACTTGGGCTTGAGTAGGATTCCGGTTCACTTGGTTTAGAAATTGGTCAATCTTGCTTTCTAGCCTCTTGAACTCATGCATAGAAGGCCCGGATGATGTTCCTTGAACCTCATAGATACCACCTCGGCTAGGTGTACTCTCTTTGTTATGCACTTGACGTCTTCTCATATCAAGATCATCCCATTGAAGTGAGTTGAGAGAAAGCTCTTCATATGTGTCCCAAGCGGCATCGGGAAGCTTGCTTGCAATAGTTCCACCACTAAAAGTGTCAACCCTTTGTCTTTGGTCCGCCATCAATCCTCTATAGAACTTGTCCACAAGAAACCACTTCTCTAACCCATGGTGAGGACATGACATCTCAAGATCCTTAAAGCGCTCCCAACACTCATGGAAACTTTCTTGTGGGTGTTGTCGAAATGCAACAAGCTCATCTCTAACATTGGAAGTTCTTGAAGGAGGAAAATATTTTCCCAAAAAAGTCTCTTGCATCTCAACCCAAGTGCGTATGGATCTAGGAGGCAACTTGCTCAACCACTTCCTTGCGTGGTCTTTGAGTGTGAAAGGGAACAATCTAAGCTTCAAGCCATCGGGATTGAGACCATGTAGTTGAACGGTGGTACACACTTCTTCAAACTCCGCAATATGATCATATGGATTATTTGAGGGCATGCCATGGAATGTGGGGAGAATGCTCAAGGTAGTGGGCTTGATCTCAAAATGATGCTCACATGGAGGGAGTACAATGCAAGAAGGGTGATCAACAATAGTTGGGCTAGTATACTCCCTCATGGTCTTGCCTTGAGGAGGATTTTGTGCGTCTCCCATGTTGACTTCTCCTTGTGAATGTCTTAAAGGTACTCTCTCTTGATCAAGAACTCGAGGTGGAGCACTCTCGGTCACTAATGGCCTTCGAATCCTCCTTCTTGATCTCCCTCTAGTGTCCTCACTCAATACCCTTCCGCTTCTAAGAGTGATCGGTTGATATGAAGAAGATACTTTGTTCATACACCTTGGAACAAAAATGAGACCACGTAATGAGTACTCAAAAATTCACAAAATAGGCAATGAGAATCCAATTTCACTTTTCACAATGAATGGGAGGGGTTAAGAAGAGAAAGTAGGATAACAACTAAACAAGAAAATAAAATAACCAAAGCAAAGAAATAGTGAAAATCAACAATTCAAGAAATTAACGACTAAGTAGGAAACCTAATAAAAAACTAACAAACAAGTCAAGGCAAGTGACGATCGCTATCGATGCTCATGTCTTACATGTACTACAAAGTAATACAAGGCCCGTCACTTCGATAGAAATAATCACAATGTCTCAACAAACAAACACACAAGTATGAAATACTCAAAATAAGAAAAGTAAAATAAAGAAACACACTTTTTTTTTTTTTTTTTAATCTAAACAAACTAAGAAAAATTAACTAAAACTAAGAAAATAATGCAAGTGACCTAACAACCGAAAACCCAAGGGATTAAAGCTATTACACTTTAATCCCCGGCAACGGCGCCATTTGACTTGTGTGCTTAAATGCAACTTACGCGCAATAAGGGCACGGTCATCAAAGAAGTGGAAATATTTGAACCCGAAATTATCGTACCACGGGGATTGAAAAGCTAACTCCAATCCTTGGTTATGCCGATTACTAAGTCACTAACAATTCACAAAATCTAGAAAAATAGCACCAAACTATTTACATGCCCGGCTCGGAACAACCAAGCCTAAAATTGGTCAAGAGAACCACAAGTGAATGCGGAAACCCACAACCAAATGGTATGGACAATGAAAGTGATTTGTGAAATTTGATTTTTGATTTTGAAAAATAAATTGACAATTGAAAATTAAAGTAGCTAATAAAACTTGAGATAATAGAAACTAATCAAGAAATGGAAATTAGGTCACTAGGGTATCCTCCTAGCCAAATTTAATGCACAAATATATTCCGACAATGGTCAAACAATTTATAATGGCATCAAGAACCGTACCCAAGGCTTTTCAAGGCTCATGGGTCATTAGATTCCTTAAAGGGTATTCCTACTCCGGATCAAGGGTCGTAGAAACTCAATTGGGACAATCTAGAGCCTTGTTAGGGCCTCTAGTTGCACCAAAAGGCGAAGAGTCCTAGAATCAAGGTTCCCAAGCTAGCCAATACGGCAATCGAAATTGGTATTGTAACTAACCATGTTCTAAACAAGTGTCCTAGCCATAAATTAGAGAAATGATTAGGTCCCCTAATTTGTTCTAGACATGCTCATCTACACATTCAAGAGTTAATCAAGCTCCTAAGCATGCATCTAAGCCAAATATTATAGAATAGAACATATGCCAAACACGAAATTGAAAACCATTAAATCAAAACATATTTATTACATTAAATTCATGCTAGGGCTCAAACCCTAGCTTCCTAAATAGACTACTCACAACCCATCCACAAATCAACAACAATATTCATCAATTAAAGAGGTAAAGGTGAAGAGGAGTGGAAAGTAACAAGAACAAGTCACAAATTGCTATGGAGCAATTATGACAAGCCTTGATTTATAGCTTCCCACTATACCCAATCTCAAGTCTTGATGTAGATGAGATCCTTTGAAGCTCCTTGATATCCCTTTGAGAAATTGATGAGGATTTGATGAAATTTTGGTGAGGTAAATCTTGGTGAGGAGGTAAATGGATCTTGGTGAGGTGATGGTGGATCTTGATAAGGAGGAGAAATGGTGTGGATGGGTGGTTTTGGGTGTGTTGCCGAGAGGAAGAGATAGAATGAAGAAAAGAAAGGAATTATGGTGGTGTGGTCGTGCGGCTACTGTTGCTGTTGGTGTTGATAGGGTTCTCCTCCCCTCTCGGGTGAGAGAGAAGTGTTGAATTTATAATGGGTGGCTGCTCGTCAATGTTCAAGTAGATAAGAGGATCACGTGCAACGTCCGTGGCTAAGAAAGGAATAATAAACTGATGGGAATCTTTGCTTAATTAAAAAGAGAAAATGGGAGGTGACACGTGCAGCACTTTCTACCATTTAGCTAACTTTGTTTAATTAATCAACCATTATGATTGATTAATTAAACGGCCACTTCACTTCATAATTCTTTTTTTTTTTTCTTTTTCTCCGTTCAACAATTCAAAGTTTTTCCTTGCACCCTCGCACTCTCTTGACATTGACCATTGTTTACCGGCACCAACTAAATCGTCTTTTCATTTTGCTTCAATTTCGTGTCATTTTCTCTCATCTCCGCAACTTCGCTTATTCTCTACACAATAAATAAAAATGGATTAATTACATAATAATTAAGTTGAGGATTAACTTATTTCTAGTGTTTTAGATACAATTACATGCATAAAAATGCATGTAATCAACCTGCTAATATATGGGGTCGATGGAATGCCACAAAGTCGCCTGGACCAGATGGAATGCCACCTCTTTTTTTCCAACATTATTGGGAGAGTATAGGTGATGAAATTACTGCTGCTGTACACAATTTTCTACAGACTGGTCAGTTGCTAAAACAGATTAATTACACGCATATTTGTCTGATTCCTAAGACTGCTAACCCTGAGACTGTGGCAGATTTGAGACCAATTGCGTTGTGTAATGTAATTTATAAGTTGTGTTCGAAATAGGTTGAAGTTGATTCTGCCTCAAATTATTTCGCATTTTCAAAGTGCTTTCATTCCAGGCAGGTTGATAACTGATAATACGTTGGCAGCGAATGAGCTAGCTCATTTTATTCATTATAAACGACCTGGCGATGAATTTATGGCATTGAAATTGGATTTGAGTAAAGCCTATGATCGATTAGAGTGGGAGTTTCTGCAGAAAGTGATGGAGCGTATGGGATTTGCTCATAGTTAGGTGCGGATGATTATGCAATGTGTCTCTTCTGTCCGATATTCTTTTCTGGTACAGGGGAAACCTCGGGGTTATGTGATACCTTCTAGAGGATTGCGACAAGGGGACCCATTGTCACCATATTTGTTTCTTCTCGGAGCAGAAGGCCTTTCTGCCTTGTTATAAACAAAGGCTGATCTTGGTGTGTTGCCAGGTATTTCTATTTGTGAGGGAGCTCCCATGGTTAATCATCTTCTTTTCGCAGATGATAGTATGCTGTATGCGAATGCTAGTTTACAGGCTTGTCAGGAAATTAGTAATGTATTGAAGGTATATGGTAAAGCATCTGGTCAGCAAGTTAATTTCCACAAGAGTTCTGTTACGTTTAGTAAAAATGTGGATCATGTTACTCAGTATTTGCTGGCTCATTTTTTGGGAGTTCCGGTAGTGGAATCCCATGAGAAGTATCTTGGTTTGCCTACGTATGTTGGTAGGAATAAAACTAGTACTTTTCATTATATTCAGGAGAGATTGGATCAGAAACTTCAGAATTGGCAAGGTCGGCTTCTTAGTGGTGCTGGCAAAGATATTATGATTAGGGTGGTATCTCAATCTTTACCTACATATGCTATGAGCTGCTTTCAATTAACAAAAAATTTCTGTGATGATCTTCAACAGAGATATGCTCGATTTTGGTGGGGAGGCTCTAATGAACAAAGGAAAATTCATTGGAAGTCTTGGCAATTCCTCTATCGTCCAAGGAAGGTAGGAGGGAAGGTAGGAGGTTTGGGCTTCCGAGATTTACATGCTTTTAATAGGGCTATGTTAGCTAAACAGGGCTGGCGAATTGTTCAACATCCGAATTCATTGATTGCTAGAATGTTTAAGGCTAGATACTTTCCATATTCTTCTTTTTGGGAGGCTGAACATCATCCATCACCTTCGTTTTCTTGGCGGAGTATTTATGAGGCTAGAAGTGTTCTGGTCAAAGGGGCACGTTGGCAAGTGGGAGATGGGAATGATATCTTGCTTTCGGACCCATGGCTACCTAGAGAGGCACCATTTCGATTATTACCGGTTCAGGGAGGCAGAAATGCACTTTGGAAGGTCAGTAACTTGTTGAATGATGAGGGTTGTTGGAATGAAGCATTGATACGACAGGTTTGTCATGCTGATGATATCCCTTTTATTTTGTCTATTCCTTTGAGTAATAGAAGGGTTCAGGATCGTTGGGTGTGGCACTTTGATTCCAAAGGGTTGTTTTCCGTTAAGAGTGCTTACAGGCTCTTAATGGAGGAGGAGATAGTACAAGCGGTGCCTTTGTAGACACAAGATTTATGGAAGAAGCTATGGTCAACCAATGTACCAGGTACGGCTAAAATTTTTCTGTCGAAGGTGTTGAACAATTGTTTACCTACTATAGATAGATAGATTGATTGAGAAACAGGTTCCTCTGGAGATAAGGCCTTGTGTTCTCTGTGGAGTGGGGGAAGAGACAATTGAACACCTATGTAGGCTTTGTCCGTATGTGAGGGGAGTGTTGGATGTCGTGCCTGGTGTAGTACGGACGGCTTTCTCTTCTGATGCTCGGTTGTTCTTGTTTTTGGAGTGGATTGGGGGTTGTGCTTCTCACTTGCCTTCCAATTTATGGGCAGCTTTTGTTTATAATTTGTGGGGTATTTGGAAGGACAGAAATAATAGAGTCTGGGATAATAAACGTATGGAGGTGAACCAGGTGGTGCTACTATTTTCGGCTCGTCTCCAGGAGTACCAGAGGCAGGGTAAGGGTCAGGGTGGAGGGGGTCGGCGAGTAGTCCCCTGGAAACCTCCTGGTGCAGGGTGGGTGAAGATTAATGTTGACGGTGCTTTTCATAAAGATACTGGTACTGGGGGGATTGGAGTCATTATCCGTGATGATATGGGGAAATGTTTGGGAGGTTATTATGCTCCAGTATCTCATGTTTCTTCCCCAGAACAGGTGGAGGCATTAGCAGGGAGGGAGGCAGTCTCACTTGCTATTCAGCAAGGTCTCTCTCTGGTGATTTTTGTTACTGATTCTCTTACTCTTTTTCATGCAACAAAGCAGAGAGTCATTCCCCATACTTCCTTTATTGGTCGTGTGTATGATGACATTACCTTTCATCTTCAACAGATGTCGGGTTCTTACTTTACTCATGCTTATCGTCAAGCCAATGTTGTGGCTCATACTTTAGCTCGTTTTGCTTGTTCTTCTGCTAGTTCTTTGTTTTGGGGCCTAGAGCCTCCATCTTGTATTACTGATGTACTTTCTAAGGAGTTTACCTCCTGATTTATTTGAGTTGACAGTTTCTCTCAAAAAAAAAAAAAAAAAAAAAATCGGGTCGATATCACAATTTTAAGTAATTGTTCGGTAATTTGAGTTAATTATCGAACCAGCCTCGATTGGTCAACTTCGGTCAAAGCATGGTCATTCCTGGTCAAACCAGGAAGGGTTGGCTTTAAATATTTGTTCAACGGATTATTAACGTTAATTATGTCGGAATCTAGGATTTCCAGTTACCCAAGGAACGGAAGGTTCGTGAATCTCGGACAACGTAAAAGGTTAAAGCATCAAAATCCAGGTAGGGGACTCGGGACTCATTCGGTTAGTTGTTTTATGTTTTGAATTAAATGTTTATGCATATTTAAGTTGCTTGGTTTGGTTATTGATGGCTTGAGAGTGAGTGGAACATAGCGATTCCTTGGGCTTCAATCCCCTAAACCTCCGGAGGGGCCGTATGGACGGAATGGTGTCTGACATCCTCTGAGGTGTGGCACTATTTCTAGGTGATATGGCGTAAGTGGACACTCTCACTACGCTTACCTGGTGATGATTTTATTTGAGGTAAGGTCGTGTAGTTGGTCCATGGGACTGGTCATCAGGTACTATGCATTTCTTTGAGTTTCGTGCATTGGATTTTGAGTTCGAAAGATATTTAAAGTTTGTCGTCATTAAAGAAATGGTTTAACTTTTTCATACTAGGATCCCAAATTATTATCTTATGTGTCGTTTTTCAAACCTAGACGGGTGAAGCCCCTATTGAGTAGCGAGGACGAAAGTTCACCCCTACAATAGTGTGGATGCAGGTACTGTGCACTGGTGACGGGGATTGACGGAAGGAGCGGGTGTGCGGAGTCAACTTCGGTAAATGATTGTAATGGGAACAGGTTCCGAAGTTTAATTCCATTTCTTGATTGTTTAGTGTTATCTCAGAAGTAGTTGATTGATCATTTATTCTAAATTCGATACTCTGATATGTCGATTATTTCTTGACTCCTTGTTGACTCAAGCTTTAGACGAACAAATATTTGAAGTAAAAGTTTTAAAGTTTTCACCTCAATATTATTTTGAACGTTTTCGCTGTGCGGTTTACGAAATTATTTAATAAAATGCCTTGCGGGTTTCTGGATTGTAAATCGAACCTTCGGTTTATGTTTCGGGGTCTTGCGGCACTGTGACGTGCTCAAGCTGGTGAGGTGCAGTTTGAGGAGTTACACTCACGCCTTTCCGGCACCCTCGAGCTTCGCGCTCATGCCTTCACGGCATCCCCGAGCTTCTGTTCCCGCCTTCCCGGTAACCCCGAGCTTCCGCTCACGCCTTCACGGCACCCCCGAGCTTCCCGCTCACGCCTTCCCGGCATTCTCGAGCTTTACACTCATATCCCCTCGAAATAGTACACGTTAATGAAACATTGAATCCTTCTACCATTTGTCGTTTGCAACAAATCGAATTCGTTTGGCGTTCCATTAATATGAGCGAAAACCAAAAAAACACAAGCGTTGGCGTAGTCATCGTTCATGAGTTACAAACGCTTGCCTTCACGGCACTCATGCAACTTACACCGAGCGTAACCTCGTCAACTCGACCTCGTTCGTTTTCTTGCGCGCATCACGCATTTATCATATGCAATTCATATGTTCACACAACCACATGCGTGCTCGAGTTTATACGTCATACTCGATCATACTCGGCGCCATTCACATGTATACATCAACATGTATCATGCACCTCGTACATTCGTATATGCCAACGCATATCAATGCAACTCACATTCGTTGCCCAATACAACAAGCATTCTACATCTTTGTTGTGCAGGTTAACGAGTCCCTTCTTGCTTACGGAGTACGGGGACTTGTAGGGGCTAGGCGCCTCTCGGACGTTACTTATGCTTGATAACATCATGTGTATAACTCCCCAACCAAGAAGCTCCTCTTACTTGGGGACTTCGGGGACTTGTACATACCTCAAACAATATGGAGGATTAGCTACATCACCAAGCATAAGTAACACCCTCTTGGGGAGGCCCACAAGCCATGGTGGGACCCAACCAAGACATGCATCCCGTAGCCCGATGTCCAAGCTACGCCACGGTAGTCGGAAACGGCCAATACCTCGCCTGGAAGCCACCTTCCCGGCCTTGCCAACATGCCTCTACAATATGGCTTTCTAGACTAGAATAGTGGTTTCTTATCCCACATTGGAAAACATGTAAAGGAAGGAGCCTCCCTCCCCTATAAAAGGAGACTCCTTCCCACTTACTCAACATCCCATTACATCTCATGTAATCCTCTTGGGCCGCAAGGCCTAACACACATAGTTAAGCTTTCAAGTGGACGTAGTCTCCCGCTAAGGTGGGAGACGAACCACTATACTTCTTGTGTCTTCTCTCTCTCACTCTCTCTTTCTCTAAACGTTAATTAGAGCCTTCGGTTTCTAACATTAACAGTAAATGATGTACATACAAGGTTTCTATGTAATGTCTTGTTCATCAGGTTTTCTAACACGTACAACTGTGTGAAGTAGAAGTATGAGCATCAACAGAAATCTGTAGAAGTCAAAAAAGTATGTTCTTGGTAATGATGATTACACATTCACACTGATCTCCATCTGTGCTACACTTCAGGTTCTGATGTCTGTGTGAGCTATTCACACAGACATCTGTACACTTAAAGTTTCATAGATATATGTTATTTTAAAATATTAACAGTTACAAATACACACAGATGTCTGTATGCAATAGTATGTCGTACTGATATTAGTGTATGAAAATACGATAAATTTTATTGTGGGGTCCATTCAAGCTTATTGTGCACTGATTATCAGTGTGAATTTGGTAATTTTTACAGACAATGCTCATCAGTGTGTAATGCTTCACAAAAGCAACTGAAACAATCAGTGTGAGACTCCGTGAGAATTAAATCAGTGTGAGTTGTTCTTTTTCCTAGTAGTGATGAAGTTCAAGTTTGGACTTGTTGTCTTATCTCTATTAGTTTGATTATATCTATTAGTTTGATTATAATTTGTCTTTTGAATAGTATTTGTTATGATTGTAAACCTTCGTAAATATTTTGAATATGGAGCCTTTGGGTTTAGCTCAAATAGTGAGGGAGGGTAGGAAATTGGGTTAGGAGTGTACTAGATTATGGGTTCGAATTCCCTTCAATATATCATAAAAAACGGTTTTGAATATGGACAATATTGTTTTTAATTAAGTTCTTGTAAAATTTAGAGAATTAACCTCGAGAAAGAACACAAAAATGCATATGAGTATCAAAGGCCTGAAGTGGCCCTGACACCCTCATGATTTTATACTGAATGGACAGTTGATATCTTAACTATTGAAATTGATACGAAAAGTTGATCTGTTTGCTTCTTCCCACCCAGCCATATGAAAAATCGCAACAAAGTCGGATTTAGATTTAGTCACTACTGTGTCTCATAGACGTCCTAAAGTGCAAGTACATAGATGCTAAGGTTAAAGACCGGCAACAAAGCAAGGTATATGTCTTTATTCGGCATTGCAAAAAAGAAGATAACTAGTACGTGCATTATTAACTACGGTTGGGAATGGAAAGTGCCTATCAAGTATGCCAATTTGCCATTATAGGTCCCTCAAAGAGGCTTTGTTTATACAGAAGAGAGCTTGGTAGGGTATTTTTTTTTCTAAGAGTTACGTAATTTATCTTTGTTTATCAAATTAGAGTGAGTGATTGGATTCGACCGGTTATGGTTGCAATTCTGTTAGTAACCAAGTTAGTGGTGGCTTAGATTCAGACCTCGTAACACAGTGTTCTGCGGTGGCGCTAGCTGAAATCTTCTTTCTGGAGGGCGACAGAGAGATTGGGGAGGGCGACAGAGGTTGTGGCTTTGAGTTCGGATTTGGGCTCTTGAGGTGTGTGATTGTGGTGGTGAACGACTTCTGCTTGTTCCCTATCGGCGACAGTGTCGGGATTCAAGTGTGGTGGCAGTGGGACAGGCTTGGAGGTGTGATGGTGGTGGCTGTGCTGCCGGTGTAGAAGTTGTCTTAAGTTGGGAGCTAGGGATGACAATAATCCCCATCGGGTAGGGTACCCATCGGGTATTCGACCCTAATGGGGAGAAATTAGGGGGAAATCGAGTAACGGGGATGGGGATCCCCAATATTCGAATTACGAAATCGGGTACGGGGCGGGGATGGTATTTTGATCCCCATCCCCATACCCACCCAATAAGAATTATCTAATATATATATATATATATATTATATTTTTTTGATATTATTTATAAATAAATATCTATGTAAACTTCATCCTTTTGTCAATATTTAAATTCTGTCAATATATTTTTGATATTATTCAATTCACCTTGTTGGAGTAAATGAGTAAGTTGTTAGGTTACACTAAGTAGTTGATTGTGGAATTTTTTTGTCGAATGCAGACTTTTATTGTTCTTTTTTAAGCGAGACTTGTATTTGTTTTTGTTTAATTGAAATAAAGAATTTATTTTATGTTGATGTTTGATTTTAACTTTATATTTTACAATCAATAATTATTTGTATGAATTTTTATATAATAAATTAATAATATTATTAACGGGGATTGGGGCGGGGACGGCGAATCCCCAGTTTCTTATTATGGGGATTGGGGCGGGTAAGGGGATGGTAATTTAATTTGAAAATTACACATAAGTGTTATTTTGAAACTTTAATTAGCCAAAAGGCCACTTAATTTTTCTTGTACAAATAAGGCCACTTGCATAATCAAATTTCTTCATTCATGACGATTTTGCCCCTCCACCTAACAAAACCTGCTCATATCAGATTAATATATCAGAAGCACGGTGAATAGCAAGCCTTATGAGCTGAACGCCGGCGGTGCTCTTGCCGCTGCGTTCCGGCCCGGGAGAGGATGTTGGTTTGGGTGAATAGCAAGCCTTATGAGCTGAAGCTTGGTCCACGGTGGGAGAAAACTGGTCAGATCTGGTTTTGGGAGGATCCATGTCGACCTGTCCCGTCCGGATCTTGGTCGTGGGTCTGCAGGAGGGGTACTGTGGTGTCTCTGGAGCAGTTGGTGTGGCTCTGGGGCGCCGATGGCCGGCGGCGTGGTTCCGCGGTGTCTCTGGAGCAGTTGGTGTGGCTCTGGGCCGTGGATGGCCGGTGGCGTGGTACCGTGGTGTCTCTGGAGCAGTTGGGGTGGCTCTGGGATGCGGATTGCCGGCGGTGTGGTTCCGTGGTGTCTCTGAAGCAGTTGGTGTGGCTCTGGGACGCGGGTGGCCGACGGCGGTTCGTGGTGGTCCTGCGACATAAGCGGGCTGGGGGGCGGTGGCTGAGATCTCGATCTCAGGGTGGTGTTGAATCCGGCGTGTCGATGCTGGCTTGGTGGGCTTCTGCGTTGGGCCCTTGGGAGAGATGGTGGATGGGTCGGGCTTCAGCTTTTGGGCTTTGCTACTGTTTTTTAATTTCTGTTTGTTTTGTTTTCAGTGGTTGCTTTGTTTATTTAGTTATTTGCAGTTTGTGGGTTGTTTTGCGCTTTTTGCGCGTAATAAGTTCCTATACTCGTTGTGTAGGGATAGTTGGGCTTTTTGCCCGTGGGTGCAATCTTTGTGCCTTGTCTGCTCTAGGTTGGCGGCGATTTACTGGCGTTGTCAAATGGTTGCTGCCTCCTAGTGGCAGGGTGAGACTTCTTGCCACTGGATGTAGTTTCCAGTGGCAACATGATAGGAAAGCTGGGCGAAGTGACATTATGCTTTGCTGTATTAGAGTTACAGATCAAGTAATCTTTCCGTCGTGTCACCGCTTGGTAGCAAATAGAACCGTCTGGAGCGTGTTCTTTGCTAGTTGGTGTGAATTGGAATACAAGTGTTTAGTAGAGTCGTCTATTGACTTATTTTCTGGATGTACTCTTGATGCAGATTGTAATATGGGGTTTAGGCTCTTTGTCCCCCCCTTGTATTCGTCGGTTTCATTTATGAAGGCCTGAGGGCAGCCACATCGGCCCTTGTTTCAAAAAAAAAAAAAAAAAAAGATTAATATATCTCTCTCTCTCTCTCTCCTCGACTCTCCCTTGGAAGTCCTCTTTCTTCGTCTTCATCCTTCGACGAACCACTCGTCGCTTTTGTTTCTCTGGCTTCCGGCGACGACGGTCAAGACGACTACGGCTATGGACGAAACCATTAGTTCTGGTGATGATGCTCGAGCTCTAACTGACCGGATAGCTTCTCGGTCTCACCAACCTCACCTACTGCTAGCCGCTCGATCTCCAGACATTCGTCATTCCCGACGCCAAGCTTAATCTAGCTCTAATCGGCGACTCGTTCGTAATTTCAATCTCATATCCTTTTAGTTTCTACACTTTTTCTCTTTCAATTTATTTATTTTCTTCATAGCGATAGGTCATTACTGGATTCCAGAGTTTTTCATTTTGCTTGTACTCGGTTATGGAAATTGTTACGATTTTGGTTAAGCATTTGCAAAATTGAACACATTGATTTACTGGAACTGCTTGATTTTGATGTTTTGGTGGCCTTATCTCAACGAAGCTCCGCACAACGATCCGATTGGCTTTTCTCCGCCGAATAGGTACGGAGATGTGGATCTTGTGTTCAGTTTTGATTAGTGTTTTTTGATAATGGAGATGAAATTAGGCTATCAAAATCAATGGCCTCCAAGTAGGTGGTTTGGTTAGAATATGTGATTTTCGGTTATTTAAGTAGAAATTGTGCTTCTGCGGTTTCATTTCCTATTCTTTCTTAAGAATCCATGGATTTCATTTGTTCATTGGTTTTGAAATGTAGAAAGCTTTTGCTTGTCGTAATCGTATGCCATGGGTTTGAAGCATGTTGTTCATGTGTTTGCAATAACTGAGAATGTAAAGGCAGTTCGAAAGGCTTATTTAATTTTTTTTGAACGACTAAAATTGCTAAATATCTCTACAAAAGTACAATACAGAGAAATGTCCAACTCTTCATAATCTGAACCACTAGAGCAGCATCTGTTAACTACAGATGCCCTTCCCATCTTCTGATCTGCATAGATACTTTGCTTTAATTTACTCTATGATGATTCTAACAACCTTTTTGGTTCTCCCATCAGAGGTAGTCCCGGTTACACTCGCTGGTCTAATCCTTCTAGAGCTTTGTGGCTGCTCTGAAGATGGAAGGAGGCTAGCACTCCAAGATGCATTGCTCTTCCGTTCACCAAAGGTATTAATTAAAGGCTTATTTAATTGGTTTGTGAACTTTATAAGAGAATGCACTTTATGTATTATATTGCTGTTTGTTTATATTAATGATCCTCAGCCATATTTTATTCTTGTTTTGTTGGCATTCTGTTTCATAGTGTTTTATTCATATTTGTAACATTTTGTTCTTATTAAAGGAAATAAGATGATGAATATTTCAAATTTTAGATGTCGTACATTTGTTATTTTGTATGTCTTCTGGTTATATTATGTTTCTGTAAGTATATAATCTTTTCCCGATGAAAAATGCACAAGGAGAATTAAGAATTAGTACATGGAAACTATATAAGATTCTCCATAGGGCTTTCAATGGTGATTATCTAGTTTTAGATTCATGTGTTTTCATTCACGCCTGCCTACTGATCTTTGTCATATATTTGTTCTTTCAAAAATTCTTTTATTTTTTGTTGCAGTCAGTAGCTCTCTATAACTGTTGTAGTGGCTTTTCAACACAGTGATAGTAGCTTTCTATCCTTAAATTGGTATCTTTTCAAGCTGATGTCAATAGTTTTTCTGTTTTCATTTTGATTAATTTCAAGTCAGTAGCTCTCTATAACTATTATAGTGGTTTTTCAACACAATGATAGTAGCTATCTATGCTTATGCTAGTATCTTTTTAAGCTGATGTCAGTAGCTTTTTTGTTTTCATTTTGATTGATTTTAAATTGTTTTATGTTAATAGCTTATCGTATTGAAAATCTAGGATTCTATATGAAATTTAGTTTTATTTTTGTTGTGATTTTGTATCTGTAGCATTTATTGTTTGAGATTTGTGTTACAGTATCAACATGGATAATCAATTGGTTTTGTTGCAATTAGTATCTATGTTACTAGCTTTTTATTACTAATCCAGTATCTTTCTACATATGTCATAATAGCTTTCTGTATCTATGTTAGTATATTTTAGATTGCTTATACTCGATTATCTAGTTGATAAAGATTGCTTGTTTTGTTGTATTTTTGTTTTTGCAGAATTCTTCCCTTTTGCATTTGTAGTAGTAGATTTCAAAAATCATGTGAATTTGGGTAGTGAAGCTTCCATTGACCAAGATATCATCTGGCCAACCAAATAATGTTGAACTGAAGTCTGGTGCTGAAGGTGGCAAAATATTGCCTCTATGGTTAGTGTAGTGTGGTAGAGCTTGACAATAAGAAACATCAATGGTGGTCATCTAAAAACTGACAGTAGCATTACAACATTGACAATAGCTTTATACAATCATTGTATTAGATTTTCACAACTATGGTAGTGGCTTTTTACAACTATGGACGTAGCTTTTCATAGTTATATCATTGTTGAATCCTGCATACTTTTTGTATCATTGAATATGTTTTCTTGTCTCAATTGCAGTGGCTTTTTTTATTTTGGTTGTATATTGTACATTTTTATAGCTTTGTTAATCTCTGAAAATAGCTTTCTCAGTCTCGAGAGTAGCTTTTGTTCTACGTTGTAGTAGTTTTTGTTCTGCTTAGTTATTGTTTTTGGCGTTGATGAGAGTAGCTTTTGGTGATGGTGAGAGTAGCTTTTGTTACTGGTGAGAGTATCTTTCTGGTGTTGGTGACAATAGCGTTTGTTACTGGTGAGAGTAGTTTTTGGTGTCGGTGACAGTAGCTATTGTTGGTGGGGATAGTAGTTTTTGGTTTTGGGGAGCGTAGTTTTTTTTTTGTGACAGTAGCTTTTGTTGCTGGTGATAGTAGCTTTTGTGACCTCGCCAGAGGTTGCCGGAAATATCACCAGAGTAGCTTTTGTTGCTAGTGACAGTAGCTTTTGTTGCTGGTGATAGTAGCTTTTATGACCTCACCGGAGGTTGTCGGAAATCTCACCAGAGTAGCTTTTGTTGCTAGCGACAGTAGGTTTTGGTGTTAGTGACAGTAGCTTTTGTGGTAACCGGAGTTCGCCTGAAGTCGGCCGGAAACCTGCCGGAGTTGGCCGGAGGTCGACCGGAGACCCGCCGGAGTTGGCCGGAAACCTCACCAGAGAGGAGAGAGAGGATGATTGTTGACTTTTTACTCTAGTGGCATTTATGTAAATATGTTGGTTTTTATATCCAAAATTTAACACCCTTTTTAATCTAGTGGCCTTATGAGGGAAAAAAAAAGTTGGTGGCCTTATGGCTAAAAAAACATTCAAATATGCACTTATATGTAATTAACCCTAATTTAATCCCCTTACCCTACCCTCCCCATTGCCATCTCTACTGGGAGCAGTAATTGGATAGTTTTTTCCCTTGTTCAGTTGTGGGCATGTCTTGGGCCTGGGGGTATCTCTCTAGGCCCAAGATGGTTTTTTTTTCCTTTTAAAGTATTTAAATATTTTTCTGTTTACTTGTTAGTAGCTGGGTTAATAAGTCACTACCAGAATTTGGTAGGGCGAGGTGGGCCTTGTGCCTATTTATGCACTTTGTGTGCCTTGTCTGCTCAAGGTAGGGGGAGAGTTCCTTGCATTGGCAAATGATCCCAACCTCCTAGTGGCAGTAATGTGTTTGCTCTAGCTAGGTAGATGGCAAGTTCTTTACTTGGTCAAATGGTTGTAGCCTCCTAGTGGCAGGGTGAAACTAAGTTTCACCGAATATATATTCTGGTGGAAACATAGTGGGAAAGCTATGCTATTGGTAATGATGCTTCTTCCTTATAGAGTTATCTTTCCGGTATGTTACCACAATTGTATAGCGAAAGAAGTAGCTTGTAGAACACTTTCGCTAGTTGGTGCTCTAGAATACATTGGACGTTTTAGTTGAGACTCTTGTTATTATCTCAGGAAGTTCTTCATTCATATTATAATTCAGGGTTTAGGCACTATGTCCCCCTATGTATTATGCGGTTTTATTAATTAAGGCTTGAAGGCAGCTGTACCGGCCCTTATTAAAAAAAATTAATAAATAAAACTAGCGTGAGTAAATGACTTTTATCCGGTTTAATTAAAAGAAGAACTAATAAATAAATGAACATATGAAGTTATTGACTTTCTGGGTTAGTTATTGACTTGTTTTGAATCCAAATAAAATTTGATCACCTCAATCCTTTCCTCACCATCAAAGTCATGTTAGATTTTCTACATCTATAATTGTCTCTATCTTAAGGCGAAAGGAAGAAAAATGATTAAGGGAAGGGAAGAATATAGGAGGAGGATGGTTTGATTTTTTGTTTCTTTGATTTTGATCTGGAAAAGAGGGCACGAAGATGTTTTGATTGATAGTCTTTGGATTTGATTTTTTCTTGTTTCAGTTACTTGTCATTTTAAAATTTTAATATAAAATAATAGTAGATTTAACATAATTAATATATTTTTGCCGGTGAGCTGTGACCTGTTGGTGAGTTGTAAATCCAACATTGTAAATGTCATGAGTTTCATTCTCACTTACGTTATATAAGGGTGGATGGACTAAGGATTTTTATTTTTTATTTTTTATTTTTTAAATAAAAAATAATTAATAATAATAAACGTGTTTTTTGGAACGTTGTTTTGTTGGGTTCTGTTGTTTGTAATTGTCAGCTTCTTCTCGCCTCCGACGCCTCCAGTGTAATAATGAACGAACCAGAGGATTTTAAAGGGAAATGAGGAAGGAAAAGCAGGTGCAACTGTGCAAGTATCTTGGTGAAGGCCATCAAATCTCATCAACTTTTTGTAAGACATATTTAATGAGTGGGATCCCTGCATTCAATGGGACAGCAAAGTTTTTTGTAGCCACGTACTACTCCAAATGAAAGATGAAACAATGTTAACAAACTAAATATGAAGGTTGCAGGCAATGGGGAGAGTCATGAAGACCATATTTTATCACTGTTTATAAACAATGGTGTTATGGTGGTGACTGGTGAGTGTCATTTTAGTTCTCTTGAACTCCTTTCTGAGTGTTAAATTGTTCAGAATTGGATCCATAGATCAACAATAGCTCATCAAACCTCTAATTTTGCGAATGAAACCAAATAAAATTGATGAAACTAATACAACAGGCTAAAATACTATGATAGAAAAAATGTAGTCAATGAAATTGAGTCGAATGACATTAGCTGTTGGAAATACAACACGTGGCATAAAGTTCATCGATCCATCTGCACCTGTAGTACATAGTGATATCCAACAATCATCTTTAGAACAACAGAGAATTGTGAAGAACAGTGAAAGCGAAACTTTGGTACTACATGTTATTACTCAATGTATTACAATAAGCAATACTAACACAGAACAATAATAATTATTCAGATTATCCAAATACAAACATCCATGAAGATTTTAATCAAATCTAATTTTTAGGAGAAAGAAGCTTCTGGTTGACCAACTCGTCCAAATTCAAGAAAGAGGAACCATTGGGAGCAGTGGTGGCCTCCTCTGCCAATTTCTTCCATTCCAAGGCTTTCTTCCTCATCTCTTTGCCTTCCTTTCCTTCCATTAACTTTCTCGCAAGGCCTTCTATGTAATTCCTTTTAACATCACCATCTATCTCCATGCCTATACCCCATTCTTTGCAACAGAACCTACAATTTGTTTGTTGGTCAGCAAAGAAGGGCCAGCATATCATGGGAACTCCAGCGCACACACTTTCTATCGTAGAGTTCCATCCACTGTGTGTCAAGAACCCTCCTACAGCTGGGTGGTTCAACACTTGTTCTTGAGAGCACCAACTCGCCAACATACTCCTTCCCTTGGTCTCTTCCACAAACTCGGGAGGAAGCACTGCTAATTCCCCAGCAACAAGATCAGGCCTAATTACCCACAAAAAGGTTATGTTGCTATTTGCAAGACCCCAAGCAAACTCAATCAGCTGTTCGTCTTTCATCACTGTGATACTTCCAAAGTTTACGTAAATCACAGAATTTGGTGCTTTGGAGTCGAGCCATTCGAGACACTCTGGTTCTTCTCTCCATAGGTTTGATCCAATTGACTTCAAATCGTTATCTGCTGGGATCTGATTGACTTGTAGGTGTAGAGATCCAATGGAGTAAACAGGTGGTAGCAATCTTGAAAGTGCTTCCAAAACATCATGCTCCAACGCATCGAATGTGTTAATAACGATAGCAGACGCTCTTTGAGCTCTTTCCATCTCAACCACGAGATATTTCAACATAATGTCATCTGGGTCTGTGGTTCTAATGAAGGTCGGTATGTCCCTCAAACGGATACTTCTAATGCCTGGTATCCAATCTATCACAGTGTCCAAATAGCCATTTGTCAAATAACTGGCATCTGCTAATCAAAGAAACACGGTGAAGTTAACCTTGCAGTACGCTACATGTTTAAGACAGAGCTGGTGTTTCCAAAATAGTGAAGACCCATACCTTTAAGAGGAGTAAGACCCTTTTCAATGAGATGGGCATAGTGAAGGTAGCACAAGAAGCCACAAGCACTTTGTGTCTTGAGGAGAACTTCCGGAAGGCCAAGCTCTTGTGCTGCATCAAGCGTGAAGGTCATGCCACCATCAGCAACTATGCAAGTAACAGGCGGGGAGTTTGGCGAAGAATTGAGTTCTGAAAGAAGGTTTCTGAAGGGTGCTAAGCAGTTTTTACTAGTGGAATAAGATAGGGATGGTATGTGTTGGGTGGCATTGGCATCAGTCGGAGGGAGGCCATCCGGAATTGTCTTGAACCTAAAGGAAGGAAGTCCATCAAGGGATTTGGGGCCTCGGGATTTAAGCAGGCGCTCATGGTTGTAGACTGTGTTGACAAAGGTTATATGAAACCCTTTGTAGTGGAGGAATTTAGCCAATTTTAGCATTGGGTTTATGTGACCTTGAGCTGGGTATGGTATGCAAACTGCATGTGGCTTCTCTGAGGCTTTGGAACCCATTCTCTCTCTCTCTCTCTCTCTCTCTCTCTCTCTCTCTCTCAAATGATACTCATAGAGGATGGTGTGTGAAGCAGAATGTGCCATGTACCAATTTTATAGAGTTAAAGCTTGGTTAATTAATTATACAGACTGGAAAATGGAAAATTTACCCTTGAATTATGGGGTGATTTTTAATTTCGTACCAAACTTTCAAATTTTATCATTTGCAGTTTTTCATATGCGAACTTTAATCTGTTAAGACGATTTCATATTCGGATTAACAATTTCTTAAAAAAAAACACCTATTTCGGTTTTTTTTTGGTAAGAAAAATTAAGAGAAAAATAAAACCCAAAACCAAACCTTCCTCTTCCCCTACCTCGAATTTCCAACCCTCTTGTTCCTCCACAAACAAAAAAATAAAAATTCCCAGCCATCTCTACAACATCTTATAAGATTTTTCTTTCACCAACGTAATAGTTGCTTAGAGAGGTAGAGTAGATACTAGGTACTGCAGCTCGTGCGATGCTGAGGGCATCTCCAACAGAGTAGTTAAATTTAATTTTTAGCTATATTTAACTATTTTTGAAGCAAAATTCAACTCCAACAGACTAGCTATAGCTAAGTTAAATTTAACTTTAGCTAAATTGGCGCTATATTTAGCTAGAGAATCCTGCATAGCTAAAGCAAAAGTTATATTTCTCTCTCCTCTTCTGTCCACATGTCAGTCTACGATTTGATGAAACATAATATATCATTTATAAATAGCTACTATTGCTGAAGCAACATTGTTAAATCACTAGCTATAATTCATAAGTTTAGCTAAATTTAACCTAAAAATAAATTCTACTGTTGGAGATGCTCTGAGGGTATATCGCCGATATGGTTCAGCTTAACAATTATAAACATTAGATACATTATACATCTACAAACGATATTGTTTTACATATTCTAAAATATGCAGCACAATGACACTCAAACATAACAAACTACATGTGCATTGATCGCAGGGACATGAACACAAAAGGCACTACTTGGTAATCAAAAGCAAAAACAATTTCTCACTCCGTTAAGAAAAACAAAACATAACAATGACCAAAAGCAAGCCAAAAGAAAGCTGCGTAAAAAAGACAACGCTCTTGCCCTTGAACCTTCCAGCCAAAATAATTGACACAGTTTCAGGGGTAATGCTTGCCCTACGTAATATAACATGGTAGCAATCTCTTCAAGTGCAAAGTAAACACAACAGAAAAATGAAAATTCCATTTCACAATAACTTCTAATCGCTACTATAATTTCATGGTATAAGGGGGTTTGTAGTTTCCCCCAGTTCAATACCAAGTTGAGATTTTTTTGACAATTGAAAAGTTGCTTTGGAATGATACACAACTTTCATGAGTTATTGCATCATTTCTATACCTGGAAGCCATTCACAACATTTCTCCATACATAAAAGTATAGGAGCAAGAGCAAACTTTTACTATATACTAGGGTTGGGCATGGGCCGGGTCCAACTAAAATTTTGCTGGGCCCGGGCCGGACCCTTTTCTTACGGTTCGGGCCCAAACCCCGTTTTGTCACCAACAGGGACCGGCCCGAGACCAGCTCGTTTCATTTCGGGTCGGGCTTCCGGGCTTTCTGGCCCAAATACCTGTTTTCTGCAATTCAAATACGAAGTCCAAACTCTTCAATCAAGAACACCAAGAACATGAATTTACAGTACTGCAATGTGAATCAAAACGTTAACAAAATCAGAATTCTTACAATATCAAAACAATTCAGAATTCTTCACAATACACCAAGAGCATAAATTTACTTCAATCAGATTTCTTCACAAAGTAACAGAATCAAAACAAAATTTTTAAGGACTTCGCAACAACAGTTCAATGTGAAGATCCAAATCCAAATCCCAATCTTTATTCCTTTGTGGGTAATCTTGATCATGACTGGCAGATTTATCCTCTTGAACCTGGTTAGATACTCTTGAGAGATTCAAAGCTCAAGAATACAAGTTATATCTATGGGCTAGTCATACTTACAGGTCATGATAGCAAAGTCATGCATAATTCGACAAAGTCCCCTCAAAAACCTTTTTTTTTTTCCCTCAACCTACACCAAGATTCCAAATCAAAAACCCAATATCCTCTAGAATTTTGGCACCGAATTGAAAAGCGGTGTTCTCTAGCTTCAGATCTCATCAATAGGTGCGAAATCAATGGATGATGAAGTGGTAGCACAAATCGATGGATAATTGAAGCCCTTAGCAGTTAGCACAGATCGATGGATAATGAAGGTACCACCTAGCCTTCTCCATGCTGAGCCTATACCACGATCATGTTGTTATCTTGGAGTTGAGAATCGGAGTGAATTGCTGGAAGTCCAATTTGGTGGAGGGGAGGGAAAAAGATGGAGGCGGCTGAAATTTAGGGCTGATCGTGAAGAATGATAATTGGAGTGGGTTTAGCAATTTGGAGTTGAAGAAAAGGTTTCAGTGAGCTCGACCCTATGATAAGGGTTTTTAGCCTTATCATATGACCAATAAGATAGGAACACAAGTCTCTTTTAAGTAATATGGGCCTGGCGGGCTTTTATGTTTCTGAAATTCAAGGCCCGGGCCTAAACCATTTTCTGAATACCAAGGTCCGACCCTAACCATTTTGACAAAAAAAAAAAAAAAAAAAAATTGGGCCCGGACTGTACGGGTCTGGCCTTTACAGGCTGGTCCGGGTTTTCGGGCTAAAACGCCCAGCCCTACTATATACCGACACACACAGAGGGAGAAAAAAAACAAACACTGATTCTTGGAGACAAAAATACTATGTAATTGCTTAATACAGTAAAACAATAACTACTTGTAGGCCAATAACATTGCCCTTTACAAAGACAGAATCTCTCACTGATATACCGAGTCTCTGTGCGGCATAAGAAGTTAGAGATTAAATAACTGTAGATGCCAAATGAAGGAAGAAGATGTAGATACTGATAGTTGGAAGTTTCAAATTTAGGATGTAGATAGTTCGAGGAAACTACAGATTGTCCCTTAAAACTTAATAAGATCATGTTGAATTGAGAACTAATAGGTCCCATATACATGAACGATCAGCTAATGCAAAGCAAGGTAAGCGAGTAATAAGGAGGAAAAAAAAACTCATAAAACTCAGAGAAAAAAAAAAAAAAAATATATATATATATATATATATATATATATATATATCTTTTTTCACTAAACAACAAAAAAGCTGAATGAAGTTCAAAAACTAATCTCCCTCTGAGAGTGTCAAAGAAACTTGGTTCTCTGAGCTACTTCAATTAGGGATGGTAAAAATCCCAAGTGGGGCGGAACTCCATTGGATTCCTGCCCCTAATGGGTGGAGGATTCGGGGACAAATGGGGAATGGGGATGAGGATCCCCGCTATCTAAGATTGGGGATGGGGCGGGGATGGTGATCAGATGATATTGTGATCACCATCCCCAAACCCGGCCCAATAATATATACATATATTTAATATATATATATATATATATTTTTTTTTTTTTTGATCTACAGAAAACTTCATTAATAATGAATTGATTACAATGAGTTATGGAGTAACAGTCTACACTTATTCCCAAACATGGTAGAAAAGTTAGATAGTTATCCACACTAGACTTTACACTGAAAGTCCATATTGATGCACTCATGGAGCCAAACAGGCCCTGGCTTTAAGCAAAGAAAAGGCTGACTAAGTTTTAAAGCTTCCTTCGCTAAACGGTGGGCAACTTTTGTTAATGTCTAAGATTCAGCGGTAGCTAAATCTCGGTTAACGCTGGTTTGAGGGGCGAATCGCTACTTGTGATATTCTTGCTGCCTCCGCTATCTGTCAAATGAAATACAAAGGGCGTTAGAGGGAGACCGCGGTTGGCGGTCTTCTCTTCTCCGATGCCTAAGTTAGTCAATGTATTTATGTTGACAGAATAACATTAGGTAAGTAGCAAATGCGTAATTAATGATGAGAGAGGAGTGGACCTTTTATAGGTGGGGAAGAGACTGATCTCTTCCTTGTTTTCGATGTGGGACTGATATGCTTCAGCGAGATGATTTTGGCGCGGCGCGTGGCGGCGTGTCAGCGGTGATCTCGGGATGAGCCGGGGCTCGGGTGATAGCCTGTTTGGCTGTGCTTCCGTAGGTCATACCCTCGATGGTAGTTGGCACCGCTGGCGGTGGTATGAGCGTGGCTCATTATAGCTAATTATGCTTGGCAAATGCTCATGTAAGTACAAGTCCCCAAAGTCCTTAGTCAAGGAGGGCAATCTTGGTTGGGGAGTTGCCTAGCGGTTTGAAGCGTTACTTCTGCTAGTCTTGCGAAAGCATAATTAGCGTCAGTGCGTTGTCAACCATGGATTTGTTCTGAGCAAACGCTTTATACCCTTTCGGGTGGGCCCCTGCTAGGCCCTCCAGGGAGTCCCCCACTCCCCAGCTAAGATAGACTTCCGTTTGGCTGGTATATTGTTTTTTGAGGGGAGCTGCGCTGAGCAGTGGGTGTTGGGTAGCTAGACCAATCTTTGATACCCGTGTAGCGGCGGTCAACGTGCTTGATCAAGGTCGTCGAAGACTGTGTTGACGTGTCCCCTTGTCCCGGAGGAACAGAGCTTGACTGCAACGCCACGTGGTGGTCGTTGTCGTTATGAGGCGTTGCCTCGGGAATCGCCGCTGGCAGATGTCCCTCCGTTGGGAGTGAGCGGTGAGGAGCGCTGCAGGGACCTCCTTGTTTGTGAAGTGAAGGGGAGGATTTTCGCTAGAGGTGTTGCGCTGAGCGGAGACTCGCTTGTAAGATGAAAAGAGAGAAGTTCCGCTAGCGGTGTTGCGCTGAGCGGAGACTATCTCACTTGCAAGATGAAAAGAGAGAAGTTCGGCTAGTGGTGTTGCGCTGAGCGGAGACTGTCTCACTTGCAAGATGAACAGAGAGAAGTTCCATTAGCGGTGTTGCGCCGAGCGGAGACTGTCTCGCTTTGTCGATTGGAATGCCTGCTTTCGACTGTTACTTTGGATAGACGTTTCGTTTGATAGCTTCCGACATGTGGCTGTCATGCATTGGGTTGGCGTGTAGGTGTACGTCTTCGCAGCACGCACGTCTCTTCGCCATTAATGCGAGTAAATATCATTTTTGTAACCGAGGCGGTTAATCCGGATATTGGGTTGCGATCGTGGGGCAAGTGTACGGTTCTCGTGTGATGTCGTTTTTCAGCGGACGGCCTGGATTTTGTTAATGTTGACATAAAAGAAGGGGAACTTAGAAGGATTCTATACTTTCTCTGAACTTAAAACCTGAGTCGTCGTCTCAAGCCTGATTCTGTGAGAGCTTTGGAGAGGTCGATTTCTGCAAGTGAAGAGTGAGAGTTTTGGAGAGAGACTACACCAAAGGCAGAAATGAGCATCCTCAAGCGCACACAAATCACATACTTCAGGTTGGTGTTTTGGCCTCCGTATTTCACTACTTGTTTGTGTGTTGTGTGTCTCGATGTTTCTGCTTTGTGAATGTGTTCTTGCCACTGTGATAACATGTTTGAGGGTGTAGATAAAGCTTGTGGGTTTAGGCGTTTTTGGTAGAGGGTTGATGTTTGGTTCTGGGCTAGATGGTCGAATTTGGGTTTCGAGGGATAGACGTGATTTCTGGTTTTTTTTTGCGATTTCTGGGTTTAACTGTTGGTGTTCTTGGATAAAATTTGAAATAGGGCAGCTTAGATCCATTTGGAACTAACTGATTTGGGTTTTAGGGTGTTTTTTTTTTTATGGCTAGCGTCGTAGAGATCTTGAGCAGTGAGGATTTCGGGTCTGACGTGTCGCTCAGCGATTCCGATAGAGTTTTTATTGATTCGTTGCTTCCATCTGCCCCTGCAGGAACCTCACTATCGGAATTGCTAGACATCGAACCGTTACAAACCATACCGTGGGAAGTAGCTATGGCTCGTGTTGGGTACCCCGAAACTGCGACGGCTAGAGCGGAAACTGCCGCCCATAAGCAGCGTAAGGATAGGCTAGCTAGCAACAGTGCTGCTAGAGGTTCCGCTAGCGGGGAAGATGGCGTGGGGTAAGAAGTGGAATCGGCCTGGGTCCTCTGTGACGGTACTCCTGTTGATGAGGCGGGGGGTCCAATGACCATATCTGCTATCAACAGGCTGAAGCGGGTGTTCTGCCTCCCTGGCGTTGTGAAGTTGTGTCCGCCGACGAAGGTTGAGAAATCGTCATTTTTGCCAGCAGGCTACGCCGCTGTTCACAAGGCCGTGTTCCGTCAGGGCATGACGTTTCCGTTGCTGCCGAATCTTCAGATCCTGATTTGTTAGTTTGACCTCGTGTTCGGGCAGATTTGCCCTAATATGTTGAGATTGTTGATGGTACTGAACTCGCTCTGGCGGATGTCTGGCTGTGAAGGTCCGACCGTGGCGGAGGTGCTTCAGTTCTACGAACTTGTCTATGTGAAGCGCCAAGGTTGCAGCGGACAAGTGAATCTTACTCGTCGTCAGGGGGCGTCTAAGTTGATTGAGAACTTGAAGGATTCGATGTCCCCCTGGCGGTCGACCTTTTACGTTGCGACCGAGGGATAGGAGTACAACGCGGGGGTGAACGAGTAGGCGCCGACATTTAGGATTAAGTCGGAGTTTCAACCTATCCGAGGTTGTAGCTAGCCCTGCTGACTAACGCGCTGTGACTTCTTAGTTTTCATCTCTCTCTCTGTTTTTTTTTTTTAATATCATTCCGGTTTTTGTGCAGTGGGCCTGCTTTTTACATTGACGAGCGAGGAGCAGTGCGGCCTAGCAAGGATTAAAGGGTGTTGGCGGAACCGCAACCTGCTTGATCTATGTCTGTTGACCGGATGGGAGCTGTTGGCCGACTTGAAGCTAACCCGTACTCCTGGTAAGTGTCGTATGCTGACCTGTACTTTAACTAGATCCTAACGATACACGGCAGTGCTCCAAGGACACTCGAGACCCACCATGCACAAAAGCGCCAATGCCCTCGGGGCCAAGAGATATTGGGACTCAACCATGGCTGCCATACCCCGCAAGTAGAATGGAACTCGATAGCCTTTAATCGCAGCGAGGATACCATACAAAAGCACCACTACGACCCACTCTTAATCACCATTATCATCGACCACTATCGATGCCACAGCAGTCAGCTGCGTCATGTTCGGCAGCTGCTACGACGGCCTCAATGAACTCACCCAGGACCATGAACCCCTAATCAGTTTTGCAGGAGAAATCACACAGCCCTTGCGATCCGACGATTTGCGGATCACACTAGGCGGCGGCAGTACTATCGCCACCATGATAGCACACTTCATCATTGTTGACTGCCCTTCCTCCTACAACGTCATCCTGGGACGCGACGCCATCTGGGGACTCCATTGCTTTGTGGCAGGGCACATGCTAATGATGAAGATACCTACCCCGGGCGGCATCCTCACCATCAAAGGCGATCAAGAGCTTGCAAGACAATACAACTCCTTGACTGCCGTGAGGGGAAATGGTAGACGAGAGGTACTCCTAACTTCAGACCTACCCTCTCCCTCGGACAAGCCCGATGATCTAAGGGAAGATCCCGAGATTCCAGACGACCGCGATACACGCAGCAAAAAGAAGGACGATAAGCGCAAGCTCAAGCACCCGCGACCAGATGCTTTGGAAGACCTGATACACATTCAGAAATAAAAGTTAAGATCGGATCCAAAACAGATCCACAGTTCCAAGAGGAGCTAATCGCCTTCCTCAAGACCCGGCAGGAAGTGTTTGCCTGGTCGTACGCCGATATGCCAAGGATATCGCCAGACATGCTCACCCACAAACTCACCATCTCACCAGACGTTCCACCGATCCGACAGAAAAGAAGAGCGTTCACGGAAAAAAAATACAAAGCCATCCAGGCCGAGGTCAAGAAACTCCAAGACATCGGATTTGTTAGGGAAGTCTCCTACCCGACATGGCTCTCCAATGTTGTAATGGTAAAGAAACCTAATGGAAAATGGCGCATGTGTGTCGATTACACCAACTTGAACAAGGCTTACCCAAAGGACAGTTTTCCCCTACCACGAATCGATCAGCTAGTTGACTCCACCGCAGGCCACAAGCTAGTCAGCTTTATGGACGCCTTCTCAGGCTACAACCAAATCGCCATGGAACCCTCCGATCAGGAGCACACATCTTTCACCACTGATAAGGATTTGTACTGTTACAAGGTAATGCCATTTGGTCTAAAGAACGCCGGGGCCACTTACCAGAGACTGGTTAACGCCATGTTCGCAGACCATATCGGTAAGATCATGGAGGTATATGTGGACGACATGCTCGTCAAAAGCGTCACCATCGAAGATCACATCAAGAATCTGGGCATCGTCTTCGACATCCTACTCCAATATGGTATGTGACTCAACCCAGACAAGTGCGTGTTTAGCGTACTGGGCGGCAAATTCTTGGGTTTTGTAGTCAGCAAGAGGGGCATCGAGGCCAACCCCGAGAAGGTGCAGGCAATCCTCGATATGGCACCACCGAGAACAAGGAATGAGGTCCAGTCCCTCACTGGGAAGGTTGTCGCTCTTGCACGATTCATATCGCGCTTAACCGACAAGTGCGCCCCATTCTTCAAGCTCCTCAAAACTCACTATACCGAAACGATCAATTGGGGACCCAAGCACGATAAAGCTTTTCAAGGCCTCCGCGACTACCTGACATCAGTACCTACCCTCTCCAAACCCATCCCAGGAGAGATCCTGTACATTTACCTCGCAGTGTCGGTCACCGCGATTAGCGCCGCCCTGGTCAAGCGGGAGGACAGCAATGAACTGCCAGTCTATTACACCGGTAAGGGGTTCAACGATGCTGAGTCCAGGTACTCTGATATTGAGAAATTCACCCTCGCACTCCTCACAGCCGCCCAGCGATTACGGCAGTATTTCCAAGCGCATACCATACATGTTTTGACCAACCAGCCTTTGAAGCAAGTTCTCCAAAAACCGGAATCTTCGGGAAGACTGGTGAAATGGTCCATCGAACTCGGCGAATTCGACATTCACTACATGCCACGTACAGCCATCAAAGGGCAAGCCGCTGCAGACTTCATCGCTGAGTTCATACCTCGAGAAGATACCGCATCATCGGACGAGACTGTCTCGAAACCCCATACCACCCCTACATGGACTCTTCACGTCGACGAATCCTCCAACAGTAAGCTCAGCGGTGCTGGGGTAATCTTAACTGACCCAGAAGGGAACATATACGAGTATGCGCTACAATTCAAGTTCAAAGCCTCAAACAACGCAGCCGAGTACGAAGTGCTGATCGCTGGCATCTAGCTGGCCAAGGAGTTAGGAGTCACGAAACTGGCAATCTTTAGTGATTCCCAACTCGTCGTCAACCAGGTCGGCGGCGATTTCCAAGCCAAGGAACCACATCTATCCCACTACCAATCCCTCGCCAAGGCTTTACTCCAGCGATGTCTCACTAGCCATACAATCGCCTTGATCCCCCAAGCACAGAACAGCAGGGCAGACGTCGTCGCCAAGTTGGCAACATCGCCCCCAAACACCGATATAGGAGACCTCAAGCTGGAAACCCTGGACAAGCTGAGTATCGATAAGCCATTCTTGGAGATATTCCTGACCGAGAGCGAGCGTCCACCTTTATGGATGGACCCATTTATCGACTACCTCTCTAAGGGTATCGAGCCCTAGGACAAAACTATTGCCACCAGGCTCCGCAGAAGAGCAACACTGTACACGGTGCGAGAGGGTAAACTGTACAGGAAGGGAAGGTCCTTCCTCCTGTTGAAGTGCATCTCCTTAAAAGAGGGACATCGAGTCCTGTTATCGCTACATAGCGAAGTTTGCGGCAATCACGTGGGCGCGAGAAACCTGGCGTTTAAGGCACTACGTACGGGGTACTATTGGCCTATAATCGAGCAAGACGCGAAGAGTATCGCTAGCGCCTGCCTTAAGTGACACTAGTTCGCCAACTCCCATCTTGCACCATCAGTACCGCTCTTGATCATCATCGGGTCTGGACTTCATCGGCAAATTCCCAACAGCACTTGGATAGCTCAAATTCACCATTGTCGCAGTGGACTACAACACCAAGTGGGTCGAGGCCGAGGCTTTGGCACGATCACAGTTGCCAAGGTCATCAACTTTCTGTGGAAGAACATATACTACCGATTCAGAATCCCCAAAACAATCATCACCGATAACGGTGCCTAGTTCGATAACGATACTTTCAGGGACTTCGTTGGCCAGTACGGCACGCAGATCCGATATGCCTCCCCCGCACACCCACAGACAAATGGCCAAGTCGAAGCTGTCAATAAGATAATCAAGCAGAACTTGAAGAAGAGGCTTGACGATGCCAAAGGCTTATGGGCCGAAAAACTACCCGAGGTGCTATGGGCGATAAGAACGACCCCGACAGAGGCCAATGACGAGTCCCCTTTCTGCTTGTCATTCGGCACCGAGGTCGTGATTCCTGTCGAGTAGGAGGTGCATCTTGAGAGGGTCGCATGTTTCGACCCACTCACCAACTTGGAAGGGTTGAACCTCGACTCTGACCTCTTGGAAGAGCGCTGCGAGCGAGCCCACCTCCGGAATATCAACAACAAGCAGCGTATCGCTAGCTACTATAACGCCAGGGTCATGCCCCGCCTCCTCTCCATCGGGGACTGGCTGATGAAGGGGAAGATGCCAACCCCAACGGGGCTCAAGGCCACCTGGGAAGTGCCGTACGAAATCATCGAGGTCGTTGGACCCACTACCTTCTACTTGAGGAGAGCAAATGGTATCACCCTACCACATCCGTGGAACATCCAGCATCTCTGATACTACCCCAAGTAGAGCAAGGGATCCAAGCTTGCCTCCGCAACACTATCGCACCCCCCCCCCATGCTTGTAAGCATCAATATTATGTCCTTTTACCTGTTAGTCAAATGTATTTTCCAGCTACCTCCGCGCAGTATTGAATGCCATGATCTTACGTATGCATTAAATGCTCTCGAATGAATACAACACTCCTACTTGCCATAACCACCCACTGAATTAAACAAATGCTAACGATTATCGCCTTTCGACCTATGCTCGGTCACATTTTCGTTCATCATCGCCATAGGCCTTACGATGGCCATCATAACACGCAAAATGTAAGGGCACACTGTATAGCAATCCTAACTTATTGCCTACGCGCTTTATAATGTCAATGCGATATCGCTCACGGCCGGGTCCGCTGATACAGCACAATGCTGTCCCTCGCAAACCCTTGCGTTTCCAGTTGCGATCAAATGAATGAATGTTACACGATACGCCAATGAACAAATGAATGAATGTTACGCGATACGCCAACGAAAGAATGAATGAATTTTACGCGATACGCCAACGAATGAATGTTACACGATACGCCAACAAATGAATGAATGAATATTATGCGATACGCCAACGAATGAATGAATGAATATTACTCCATACGCCAACGAATGAATGCATGAATAAGTGTTACGCGATACGCCAGAGAATGAATAAATGAATGCTACACGATACGCCAACAAAGGTCTGAATAAATGTTCCTCAACGAATCAACATTAACGATATGCGATACTCCACCACCAATGCATGCTCCTATACTTGAATTACATAAACGCTACGCCATACTTCGCCATGAAGCAACTAAATAAATGGTGGCCAACACATCGCCACGAACATAGTTATCACCACGCGACACATCGCGATTCATAGGTCCCTCACATGAAGGGCAGCGAAGGCTAGCGTCGACGAGACGCCACGTCAAATGACTTCGTCCAATGTCAAAAATTTGCCACTCGCTATCGCCACAAATATCGATATCATACTGTTAATGTCTAAAAGTTCGGCGGTAGCTGAACCTTTGATAACGCTGATCCGGTGGGCGGATCGATACTTAGTGTTCTCAGAGCCTCCGTTGCCTGTCAAGTAAAATACAAAGGGGCGTCAGAGGGAGACCGCGCTGGGCGGTCTTCAACTCTCCGATGCCTAAGTTAGTCAATGTATTTATGTTGACAGAGTAACAGTAGGTAAAGTATTGAATGCGTAATTAATGAGGAGAGAGGAGAGGACCTTTTATAGGTGAGGAAGAGGTTGATCTTCTCTTTGTTTTCGATGTGGGACTGATATGCTTCAGTTCCCAGTTTCAGAAGCTTCTGACGCCATCTTGGCGCGGCGCGTGGCGGCGCGTCGTCGCCGATCTGGAGGTGGTCCGACGTTGGCGCTGTAGCCCGCCTGGCGGTGTGTCTGCATGTTATTCCTTTGGTTGGAATTAGCACCTTTGGCGGTACAATGAGCGTAGCCCATTAGAGCTAATTATGCTTGCAAATGTACATGTATGTACAAGTCCCCCAAGTCCCCAGTCAAGGAGGGCAATCTTGGTTGGGGAGTTGTTCGGCGGTTTGAAGCGTTTTCTTCCGCTAGACTTGCAAGAGCATAATTAGCGTCAGTGCGTTGTCAACCGTTGGTTTTATCGAGCAAACGCTTTATACCCTTTCGGGTGGGCCCCTGCTAGGCCCTCCAGGGAGTCCCCCACTCCCCGGCTAAGATAGACCTCCGGATGGTCGGGAAATTGTTTGTTGAGGGGGAGCTGCACGGAGCAGAGGGTGTTGGGTAGCGAGCCCAAGCTTTAGGACCCAAATGACGGGGGTCAACGTGCCTGATCAGGGCCGTCGTAGACTGTTGACCAGTCCCCGTGTCCCGTAGGGACGATCTGACGGTAACGCCGCGTGGCGGTCGTTGTCAGAGTGAGGCGTGGCCTCGGGATTCGCCGTTTGGCGGATATCCCCCCGCTAAATGCAGTAAGAGGCGGTGTCCGGTAGGCGTGCCTAGCGGTATTTTGTAGAGTGATATTGCTGAACATACGCGGCTAGCAAGCTGAAAAGGAGGTTCCGCTAGATGTTCATAGCGGAAGATGCCCAGCTTGCAGGATGGTAAGGGAGAAGTTCCGCTGGCGGGGTTTCGCTCAGCGGAGACTTCGTAACTTGGCCGATGACAAGTGAGAAGTTCCGCTGGCGGGGTTCCGCTCAGCGGAGACTTCGTCACTTGGCAGTTGATAAGTGAGAAGTTCCGCTGGCGGGGTTTCGCTCAGCGGAGACTTCGTCACTTGGCCGATGACAAGTGAGAAGTTCCGCTGGCGGGGTTCCGCTCAGCGGAGACTTCGTCACTTGGCAGTTGACAAGTGAGAAGTTCCGCTGGCGGGGTTCCGCTCAGCGGAGACTTCGTCACTTGGCAATTGACAAGTGGGAAGTTCCGCTGGCGGGGTTCCGCTCAGCGGAGACTTCGTCACTTGGCAGATGACAAGTGGGAAGTTCCGCTGGCGGGGTTTCGCTCAGCGGAGACTTCGTCACTTGGCAGTTGACAAGTGGGAAGTTCCGCTGGCGGGGTTTCGCTCAGCGGAGCCTTCGTCACTTGGCAGTTGACAAGTGGGAAGTTCCGCTGGCGGGGTTTCGCTCAGCGGAGCCTTCGGACGATTGGGGAATTCTGCCCAAACGGTTGCTCCCACCGGACGCTTCGTCTGGTGGTAGTTGACACGTGTTGAACCCGTAGAGGGTTAGCGTGTGCAGGCCTGTCCCCTAAGCGTAGCCGTCTTCTCGCCATTAATGATAGTAATGATGGATTTCGTAACCGAGGCGACGCCTCGGTTAATCCGGAGAGTAAGTGAAAAGTGATGACACGTGTACGGCTGGTGTGTGATGTCGTATTTCAGCGGACGGCTTAGAACGCGTTGATGTTGACATAAAAGGGGGGGAACCTTAGCGAGATTTGACACTTTGTGAAAACTTCAAACCCGAGTCGTCGTCTTCAAGCTCCCTGCGATTTGCGAATAGAGTTCTTCAGGGAGAAAACTGTGGAGTTACCGGGTCTTGGGAACGAGGTTTCTATTGGTGAGGACACGCGCTTGCAATCACAACAAGGGTTTCATCAGTAAGGTTGGTTCTCTGAATCTTATCCCTGTTCCATTGAATTTCTGTTTATTTGTTGTTGTCAGTGTTCTGGGTTTTGTGAAGTGGGTTTTTCGGGGGATGGGTTTTGGTGTTTTTTGACAGTCGGGATTTCTGGGTTTGCTAGATGGTCGAATCTGGGTTCAGTGTTGGTTATTTGTTCTTGTTTTTGTGATTTCTGGGTAAACTGTGACTCATGTTCTTGTCGATACTGATGTACGAATAGGCTAGATCTGTTTGTGCTAACTGGTGTGGGTTTTAGGGTTTGGGATGGCTAACGTCATAGAGATATCGAGCAGTGAGGATTCCGGGTCTGACGTGTCGTTCAGCGCGGCGGATAGGATATTTATTGACTCGTTGCGTCCGTCTGCCCATGCAGGAACCTCACTGCCGGAACCGCTAGAGGTTGAGCCGCTACAGACCATACCTTGGGAAATAGCCATGGGTCGTACGTCACGTCCGGAGAGCTTTAAGGCGGGTGAGGTGGCGGCGGCCAAAGGTAGGCGCGACGAGCGCTTGGCGAGCAACAGTGCCGCCAGCGGATCCGCCGGGGATGAGGAAACAGCGGGGGAAGACGCTGAGTCCGCGTGGTTCCTCCGGGATGGCACTCCCGTCGATGAGGCGGGAGGGCGGATGACCGTCGCCGCTGTTGGCAAGATGAAGCGGACGTTCCGGCTGCCGGGCTCTGTGAAGCTGCGCCCGCCGACTGCGGATGAGAGAGCGTCAATTCTCCCGGCGGGATTTGCGGCCGTTCACGAAGCGATACTCCGCCAAGGGGTGACATTACCGCTGGTGCCAAATCTGCAAATCCTGGTGTGTGAATTCGGCCTTGCGTTCGGTCAGATTTGTCCCAACATGTGGCGCCTGCTGCTGGCGATGAACTCCTTGTGGCGGTTGTCCGGATGCGAGGGGCCTACCGTGGCGGAAGTGCTTCACTTCTACGAACTGGTGTACGTGAAGCGCCAGGGTTGCAGAGGGCAAGTGAACCTGAGCCGCCGGCAGGGAGCGCCAAAGTTGATAGAAAACCTAAGGGATTCAATGTCCTATTGGCGGGGGACCTTCTGTGTCGCCATGGAGGGATGGGAGTACCAGGCTGGAGCGAACGAAGAAGGGCCGACGTTTAGGATTAAGTCGGAATTCCAACCTATCCGAGGTTGGTGACCAATTTCCGCTGGCGGTAGCCGGCGGGGTTTTTATGTTGAAGGCTTTGTATTCTTACTAATCGAATTGTGTTTGTGCAGCGGGACTGTGGTACAACCTAACGCGGGAAGAGGAGTGTCGCATTGCTCGTATCAGAGGCTGTTGGCGGAACCGTAACCTGCTGGACTTCAGACTTCTGACTGGTTGGGATTTGCTGGTCGACCAGAAACTTACTCGCTCCATTAGTAAGAAATTTCAGTCAGATCGATGTTTCGTTTGTAACTAGTCGAGACTGACTGGCTTGTGTATTTTCCCAGAAACTCCGCCAGGAAATAAGTCGAGTCGCGACGCTTTCGAAAAAGCAATGGACCGCGCCGAGGTGGACAACTATCTGGAGACCATGTATGCCGAAGGGCTGGCAGCCCAACAGACGCTGGTGAACCCCGAGACACTGGCGCTGAGCCAGTCAGAAGTTCCGGTAGTGCTGCCAATGCCACATCACTCCCATCTTGGTGAGGATGGCCTGCCGGTAGTGCAGGCGGGAGTTTCAGTGTGTGGCGGGAAGAAGGGAGGCGCTGCGGCTGGGCAGCAGAAGGATCGGATGCCCGCCAATAGGCGTGGTCCTCAAAAGGAAAAGGCGGTGCCGCCGGCGGATGCTGTCATTGCAGCAAGGGAGGAACCGCCGGTGAGGGTGACAAAGACCGCCGCCGGGAACCAGAGGGCGCCGGAGAGAAAACGTCGGCAGGCCGACTCCCCTGACGAGGAAGAGGGGGAGGACGTGGAGGTGATCGGCTCGCGCCAACAGAAGAGGGCCCGAGGAGCTCCGTCGAAGACTGCTGTGGTGGAGGGAGAAGAGCCCGCCGCCAACGAGCTAGACTCGTTTGCCGAGTACGCACCGTTCATGACAGGCGGGGAGCGGGAGTTTCTCTTCCACCTATGCGAACTGCTAGGGTTCGGCGGCCTAGCGGGTATCTCACGCCCGACAGCAATTGACCAATCGCCCTTCAACTTGGCGTTTGGGCAAATATCGGCGGGACTGTACGACATGTTTGCGGCAGCGTCGAAGCAGCCCATGGTCGAGGGGGAGCTGCGGGAGGAAATTCAAAGTCTCCAGAGGGAGTTGGCGGAGGCTAAGGAGAAGCTGGCGGAAGCAGAGCGGCGCCTGACTAAGGCAGAGAGTGACCTTGCCGATGCCCGCGGTAAGCTCCGCGTGGCCATCGAGCGCGACCTGGAGAGGAATGACCGCGTCTCCAAGTTGGAGCGGGACGTTGCGTTGCTGGAGGAGCGGATTGCCGCCAAGGATAAAAAACTTATTATCGTCCAGCGGGAGTCTGCCGGTCGGGTGACGGAGTTGAAGCGGTTAGAAGGTGAGGTTGCTCGTCTGAGAGCTGAAGGGAATACCGCTGCGGCAGCCGCTGTCGAGGCATTCAAGCAGTCTGCCGAGTTTAAGAAGGCGATGACTGAGTCGGCGAAGGCCGGGGCCCTGGCAAACATAGATATGCTGAAGCGGAAGGGTGCCATCGACTTTGCCAAAGCGTCGCAGCCTGATGTGCCGCCAACCAGGAGTACGCCGCCGGTGAAAACTGTCGTGGCAGCCCCAGTGGGAGGCGCTCGGTCAGGGAGCGGGGAAAGTGGTGCTCATCCGGCGGAAGACTCCCAGCAGACTCCCAACCCCACCCCATCAGAGGTGTTGCGCGCTGGTTTCTTGGCGGCGCACACCCGTGCAGATGGTACCATAGAGACCCCGAGCCCGACAGCGCGAGGGTCCGATCAGACTAGTCGAGCGGTCGTGCCGCCGCCCGCCGGAGCAAAAGATGCCGAAGAGCACCCCTGAGGCCAGTTGGACCGCTCTAGATTTTGCAACTTCCCTATTTCCGTTGTAGCCGTTGAGGCATATCATTTTGTAACGTTTTTGCTGAATAGTATGAAATTCTGAGTTTGTTTGCCCCATGTGTTTGTGCCGTTAGTACTCTGAATTACATTTTGCTTTTGTCAATCAATGACACATTAAAGGAATTAAAATTGGTCCAAGTGCACTTCGTAGCGGACGAGGTCCGCTGACGATTGCTGGCGTTGCCAGTTGCCCTCAGTGCTAGACTTGGTAACAATGGTTTGAATAATTCCTCGTTTCATTGATAGCTGATTGATCAGCGTACAAAAGTGGGGTAGTACCCGTCGGGTAGCTTCCCTTAGCTAAATATTAAACAAAAATTTAGCTAAGTCAAGATGCTCCTGGGTAGCGGTCTGACTATTTGTAATAATACCGAAGGTGTTCGGTATTCCAAGGGTGGGCCGATTTGACGCCATCCTTGTCCATTAAGTAGAAGGTGCCTGGGCTCACGACTTCCACAATGTTGTATGGGCCCTCCCAAGTTGGGCGGAGCCTGGTCGGAGGTGGAATGACTTCTTTCATTACCCAGTCCCCCAGTTGGAGGTTCCGGGCCTTGACTCTGGCGTTATAGAAACGCGATACGAGCCTTTTGTTTTGCAAGTTGCGCAAATGGGCCTTGAGTCTTTTCTCTTCTAGGAGGTCCCTGTCCAGATTGATGCCGTCGCCGTTGGTGTCTGGGCAGTAGCCCTCGACCCTAGCGGTAGGCTGAGTTACTTCAATAGGTAGGACCGCCTCTGCGCCGAACATCATGCAGAAAGGAGTTTCGCCGGTGGCGGTAGTTGGAGTTGTCCGGATGGCCCATAGGACTTCTGGGAGCTTCTCCGCCCATAAACCCTTGGCGCTGTCGAGCTTCTTTTTTAGCAGCTTCTTGATTATCTTGTTTGCTGCTTCGACCTGGCCGTTGGTTTGGGGGTGGGCGACAGATGCAAAACTTAGCTTGGCGCCCAAGTTGGCGGTGAACGATATGAGTTCCTTGTTGTTGAACTGTGTACCGTTGTCTGTAATGATTGCGTGCGGGACACCATAGCGGCAGTAGATGTTCTTCCAGAGGAAACGAATGACCTTGGCGGTAGTAATCGCCGTTAGTGGCTCCGCCTCTATCCATTTACTGTTGTAGTCGATGGCTACAATGATGTACTTGAACTGGCCCTTGGCGGTTTGGAATTTTCCCATCAAATCAAGGCCCCACGTGGAGTGAACCCAAGGGCCGATGATTACTGACAGAGGTTCCGCCGGCGCGTGTGGGAGATCTGCGAACTGTTGGCATTTGTGGCAAGACCTCGAGATCTTTCGGGCGTCATCACCCAGTGTGGGCCAGAAGTAGCCTTGTCGCAATGTGCGGTTGGCTAATGATCTGGCGCCTGAGTGGTTTCCACATTCTCCGCCGTGGATTTCCATCAGGACGGTCCTTCCCTCCTCTGGGGTTAGACAGCGGAGGTTGGGGTAGGTGAACCCCTGGCGGTACAGCTTGCCATTCTGAATGTTGTAGCGGGTTGCTCGCCGCTTGAGCTGTCTTGCCTGGATCTTGTCCTCTGGCAATGTGCCGTTGCGCTTATATGCAATGATCTCGTCCATCCAGCTGGAGTTGACGTCAATGTTGAAGATCTCCGCCAGGGTCCTTGTGATGCTTGGCTTGTCAAGGTATTCTACCCTTGTGTCAGCTGGACTCTGATGTGGCTGGGCGGTTGCCAGTCTCGCCAGTGAATCAGGCTTGGCGTTCTTTTCCCTGGGGATTTGTGTGATGTTGTGGAATTTGAACTTTTTTAGTAACGTTTTGACGTACCCCAAATATGCCGCTAACTGCTGGTCCTTGGCCTGGTTAACGACTAGCTGGGAGTCGCTGAATATGTTGACGCTGTCAGCCCCTGAGTCAATGGCGAGGAGTAGACCGGCGATGAGTGCCTCGTACTCCGCCATGTTGTTCGAAGCTTTGAAGTTGAACTTTAACGCATATTCCGCGTTCAGTCCCCCGGGTCCTGTTAAGATGATTCCGGCGCCGCTGGCCTTGGCGCTGGCGGAGCCGTCCACATGCAGGTTCCAGTCTGACTGTGGGGGAGCTGGCTCCTCAACGGTTACTATATCTGTTCCGGGACTTGTCTCAACACCGGGCTCCGGCCGTCGCTCGGTTAACTCAGCGATGAAGTCCGCCACTGCCTGGCCTTTCATGGCGGTTCTTGGCTTGTAATCTATGTCGAATTCGCTGAGCTCGATGGCCCACTTGCTGAGGCGCCCCGAGTGTTCAGGGTTCTGCATCACCTGCCGCAGCGGCTGATTGGTTAACACATGGATAGTGTGAGCCTGGAAGTATTGTAGGAGGCGTCTGGCAGCAACGATAAGTGCGAGGGCCAGCTGCTCCAAGGGGGGATACCTTGTTTCTGCACCGTTCATGCCTCTGCCGGCGTAAAACACTGGAAGCTCATCTTGGCCTTCCCGCCGGACAATGGCGCAACTTACCGCCGATGCAGAAACCGCCAGGTAGATGAATAGTGTTTCTCCTTGCACAGGAACAGAAAGGAGAGGGACTGCCGCCAGGTATTCCTTTAAGCCCTGGAACGCCGCTTGGCACTCCGGGTTCCAGTCGATGACCTTCTTGTGCGTTGTTTTGAGGAGTTTGAAGAATGGGGCGCACTTATCAGTGAGTCGAGAGATGAACCGGGAAAGGGCGGTTAACTTGCCCTGGAGGCACTGGACGTGTACCTTATACTCAGGGTCCGCCAGGTCAAGGATGGCCTGGACCTTGTCTGGGTTAGCTTCGATGCCTCGCTCGCTGACGATGTATCCCAAGAATTTGCTAGCGGTGACCGCAAAGAAACACTTCTCTGGGTTGAGGCGCATGCCGTAGGCCAAGAGAATGGTTACTATGACCTTGAGGTTTGCCACATGTCCGCTGGCCTTTACGCTTTTGACTAACATGTCGTCCACGTAGACCTCGATGATTTTTCCCAGATGCTCAGCGAACATGGCATTCATCAACCGCTGGTAAGTTGCACCGGCGTTCTTCAGACCGAAAGGCATGACATTGTAGCAGTAGAGGCCTTTGTCGGTGGTGAAGGTGGTGCATTCCTGGTCGCTGGGGTGCATCTTGATCTGATTGTATCCGGAGAAAGCGTCCATCATGCTGAGGAGCTCATGTCCGGCCGTTGCATCGACTAGTTGATCGATACGAGGTAGCGGGAAGCTATCCTTTGGGCATGCCTTGTTGAGATTTTTGAAGTCGACACACATCCGCCACTTGCCGCTGGCCTTCTTAACCATTACCAGGTTTGAGATCCACTGGGGATAGATAACTTGGCGGATGAACCCAATGTCTTGGAGTTTCGCGACCTCCTCTCTGATTGCCCGGTATTTTTCCTCATCAAAGGCCCTTCGCTTCTGCTTGATGGGATAAAAGGAGGGTTTGATGGTCAGTTTATGAGTGATAATGTCAGGAGAGATACCTGGCATGTCCGCGTATGACCATGCAAAGACGGCGGCGTTATCACGTAGGAACTGAGTGAGCTCTGCCTCCACCTCTGGGATTAGATGGGCGCCTATGCGGACTGTCCGCTCAGGGTGTTCATCCGAGAGGCAGACAACCTTTAGTGACGTGTCAGGGTCGACCGGCTCCTTCCTTACATACTTCTCTTCTTCATCCCTAGGATCCTCAAAGATATTTGGTGGCGGTGCCTCATTACCCACTGTCAGAATTTCATGGCGGCGCGTCGACCGCGCTAAAGTTGTCGAGTAACACTCTCGTGCCAGCTGTTGACTTCCCCTGACACAGCCCGTGCCGTTGGGCGTGGGGAACTTCATAAGGAGCATGTACCCGGCAATGATGCACTTGAGCTTGTTAAGTGCAGGTCGACCGATGATGGCGTTGTACGAACTGAAACAGTCGACAATAATGAATTCTGTATGTACCTCCGCCATACAAGGGCTAGTACCAATAACCAGCCGCATGTAATCTGACCCTAGCGGTTGTGTGACGTCACCGGAGAAGCTGAGCAGTGGCTCGTGATCCTGGAGCAGTTTTTTGTTCCGCTTGAGATGGTCGTAGCAACCATTGAAGATGACGTTGACGGCGGATCCGCTATCCACCAAAATTCTCCCCACCGAGAATTTGCCCAGAATGGCATCGACCAAGAATGGGTCGTCATGGGATAAATGCACTCCGCGCTCTTCCTCCTCCGAAAAGGGAATAGGTTCCCAACCTGATTTCGGGAGTTTGGCGGATCTTTCGTAGCGGATATTGCAGACTTCCTTTGGGTGATTAGCGCGTGCATAGCGCTTCCTTGCCCTGTGAGACATGCTGGTGATTGGGGCGCCGCCATCGATGGTATTGATGCGGCCCAAGGTCTCAACGTTGGCAATTACTGGTGGTGGCTGACGCACCTTGAACTGGTCCATCTTGCCGTCACGGTATAGGGTCTCAACGGCCGTTTTGAGAGCATTGCAACTGTTGGTATTGTGGCCGCTGTCTTCGTGGTATTTGCACCACTTGCCGGTCTTCCTGGGCTTGCCTGTTTTTGGGTATTTTGGAGGGGGTGGCGGGGTTTCTCCGTATGTGATGAATTCCGCCTGGGCGTGAATGACCGCCTCACTCATGACGTGGTCATACGTCGCATTGGGATGATTGTAGTTGAGGTGATAGAGGAACGGTCCCTTGAGCAGTCCCTTCCTGAAGGCCGCCGACGCCATCGTTTTGTCTAGGTCACGGCACTGAGATGCTGCCGCCCGCCACCTTGTGACGAAGGCCTTCAGTGACTCGTCCTCCCCCTGCTTGACGCTGAACAGCTGACTTGTGTTGTGATGACCAGCGGACAATAAGATGAACCGGGAAAGGAAAGCATGGGATAGTGCATTGAATGAACTGACAGACCCCGGCGGACACTCAAAGAACCAGTTCATTGCCTCGCCATCCAACGTTTCGCTAAACAAGTGGCACAAGGTGGCGTCGTCGAATCCCTTGTTGTTGGTGACCTTCTTGAAGGTGTCCATGTGGACGAAGGGATCGGACATTCCACCGTAATGCGCCATCTTTGGGGTTTTTGCATATGCCGGTCTGACAGCCTGCAGAATGGCAGCGGTGAAGGGCCCGGGTCTGGAAGCGAAAAGCGGATTCTGAGTTGGCGCTGGGACGCCTGACTCCGCCCGGATCAACCTCTGCTCCAACTGGTGCATCCTTTCCAATATCTGGGCGGTTGCATCGTTGGTGGAATCAGCCTGAACAACCCGCTGGGACAGCCCGCGCCTCGGCACAGGCGGGACGTTCGCGGTCCCCGTCTCCGAGCGGTTGGTGTGCGGGAGTGATTCCACCTCTTGCTCTAACATGGGTTGGGGTATGGGCGGTGGTCCCATTCCCAATAACTCGGGCGGGTTCAGCGGCACCTGCATCTGTATGACCGGCCCCGGTCCCAACGCTCCGGTGCCGGGTCGGCTATGCCTGGTGCTATGTGACTGCTCGCCCTGTGCTGGGTGGGCGGTGGCCCCCAGTGTCTTCTTTAATTCCTCGAAACGTGTCATGAGCGTAGCCACCTGCCGCTGGGCTTCAGCCTTTTCCTTGCGTTCCGCCTCACGCTCCTTGTTTGCCTTGTGAAGATCCGCCAGTGCCAGCTCGTACATAGTGACGAGATCTTGGACCGGCGGACGGCTGCTGCTTGGATTTGCCTCACCGCCGGGGTTGGCCGGGGTTGTGAATAGTGCGCGGTTAACGCCTACTGCTGGGTCGGGAAGTTGGGGGACGGCGGGATGGTCTGCTTGCTCTTCAGCGTTTCCCCCGCTACCGTTAGTCATGGTGATTGTGGTGGGATGGCCTTTTGTTCAAGGGTTCCCACAGACGGCGCCAATGTTAATGTCTAAAAGTTCGGCGGTAGCTGTACCTTTGATAACGCTGATCCGGTGGGCGGATCGATACTTAGTGTTCTCAGAGCCTCCGTTGCCTGTCAAGTAAAATACAAAGGGGCGTCAGAGGGAGACCGCGCTGGGCGGTCTTCAACTCTCCGATGCCTAAGTTAGTCAATGTATTTATGTTGACAGAGTAACAGTAGGTAAAGTATTGAATGCGTAATTAATGAGGAGAGAGGAGAGGACCTTTTATAGGTGAGGAAGAGGTTGATCTTCTCTTTGTTTTCGATGTGGGACTGATATGCTTCAGTTCCCAGTTTCAGAAGCTTCTGACGCCATCTTGGCGCGGCGCGTGGCGGCGCGTCGTCGCCGATCTGGAGGTGGTCCGACGTTGGGGCTGTAGCCCGCCTGGCGGTGTGTCTGCATGTCATTCCTTTGGTTGGAATTAGCACCTTTGGCGGTACAATGAGCGTAGCCCATTAGAGCTAATTATGCTTGCAAATGTACATGTATGTACACATACTACACCCCATAATGCGGCGCCCACACTCGCACTTCACCGCGGTGCCAAGTGATACACTGAAAAGCTCATGTAGAAATAAAAGGGCGATAGCACAACAAAAGAAGATACATACTCCAAAAAGAATGTTTATTACAAAGGGCTTTGCGGCCAATAGCGATACACCAATCGATACTTCGCACAAACGCGATACACAATGACAACTTTACATATTCCTACAAATGTGATACACATGCAACTATCCTCGCTTGTCCTCCCGAGTCTGATACAGGCTGGCTCCAATCAAGTCTGATTCTTTGGAATTTGAGGAGCTTCAGCAGAAGATTGAAGAGGATTGATAGGCTGGCCGGGCAATGGTGGGAAAGACTAGGGGGCAGTACCGGTTCACCACTCTCCGTTGTATCACCACCCGATCTCTATCATTGTAGCCCACCGTACCTCCAACAATCTTGGTCCTTGGGTTTCTCACTTGGACGGGTTTTCAGTTTCGCAGGGGCACAGATTGCGCAATCCGCAAACGGGTGATGAAGCTGAGTCCTTGTGAGATTAGGCTATAAAGCCCATAACCCAAGATGAGATTAAGCTATAAAGTCCAGAAATCTGGAAACACACACTGCCTAAAGGGAGGAAAAGATTTCAGAAGCAGAAGCACAATGAAAAACAAGGAAAACGCCATGTTGAAAATATGATCAACCCATCTTCTTACCCTTGCCTATTTATAGGGGAATGCCACCGCCACCAACCGACTCCAGATGACCAATCGTCACGTCGCCTTAATGACAAGGCAACCAATCGACAAAGCAATAAATATATACAACGTACGGGGGACTATCGCCCAACAATATCTCTTCTCCATAAACTTGAAAGGAAAACCTATCGCTAGCAGAAAATGAAGAAATATAGAAGCTAAGTCTCGTCCTCTGCGCTACGTGCCTGCTCTTCTACTCGATCTCGCTGCTCCACCCTATATCGCTTTCCAACATTCTCGCCTTGCACCTCACCCTCGGCATCCACGCGGGCCCCCTGCTCATCTGTAACACCCTCCGCCTCGCGATTGCCAACTTTGGTCCGACACATGCTCCGATACAGCCTGCTCCCGGATCACAATCCCAGGACCTCGACCACCACTTGCAGCACTGGCTTGCGATCTCGCTGCCTTCTTGGCCTGCATATCCCATACCATCTTTTCCTGGTCGATCCAACCCGCAGCGATACCATCCTGAATCGAGTGCAAGGCCCCATCCGAGAAGGCTTTGTTCATCTTCTCTTGAAAGTGGGCTGAATGAAGATAGAGATCTACCGCCTTGTCCGCGTCATCCAACCTAGCCTTCCGGAGCTTGTCAAAATGTTTCCCAGCAGCGGCACGCAAGCTAATGTACTCCTCGGCAAAGTTACTTGCCCGAGCCTGTTGCTCCGCTAACTCCTTCCTGAGCTGCTCCATCTCTACCTCCCTCTCGCCCGCTTCAAGCTCAACGTCTCACAAGCGGTTAACCTCCTTTTGCAGAGTACCAACTTGCCCTTCCAATTCCACCACACGATCAGGAAAAGGAGCCAAACTTTCCAGAGCAGCCGCACGAAGTTCCAACTCGGCATTGCGATCCTGGACTTGCCTCTCCAACTGTCGCAGGTGCTCTTCAGCCTCGGTAACCCGAGCCTTCACCTGATCCACAGCTTTCAGTGGATCCTCCGCCTGTTGTAGCCTCCCAGTCAGATCCAGGTTGGCCTCCCTTAGCGGGGCAATAGCATTCTTGGCCTCTTGACGCCGAGCCTCCTCCACCGCTAGTGATCGCTCCAACTCCATCCTTCTCGCGATCCCGTCATCGATTGCTCGCCTCATATTCTCATGTTCCACCTGCCCTTGGTCTAATGCACTCTGAAGCTCACGTGCCCGCTCCCTCTTGATATTCAGCTCCCCCTGCAACTGGGCTATCTCCCGATAAAAATGAGCAACCAACTCGCCGGAGGCATGATAATTCATGTTCACAGCCTGCATCGCACAACAATATCAATATACCTACGAGAAAGAAATAACGAACTAGCAAACCCATAACGATACATACCCTCATCAACCTCTCCTGAGCCTCCCGATACCCCAGGCGCAGATCTTTGGCATTCACGCGACTGCGGTCGCGATGACAGTTCCGCGGGTCGGCCACCATATGAAGAATGGCGCATCAATAATCCCAATATCGCCCAAGGTGCGCGTGAGACCCCCGGCAACCTCATCGCGAGAACCTCGCTAGCCCCCACTCGTAGATCTCGAGCGCGATACATTATTAACTCGAGAACGTTTCCTACCGCGAGTATCGATACCAACACCAACCGGGGGACTCCCGAGACGTAGCTGCGAGGCAGTCCTTTTCTTCGACCCAACCCCATCCGTATGGGCACACGTGCCCGACACTCGGATCCTATCCCCCTCGCCTTCCTGGCCATGGGTCCCCGTCTCGGTAACCTGGGCAATCCCAGCCACGACCTCTCAAGACTCGGGTTGCACCTCACACACTTCAACTGCCAACCATGTCTCGCCAACGGCTTGGCTGGTCACCTCCGCTTCCCCACTGTCAACAGTGATGTACATACCTCCAATAATATGGAGTATTTGCTATCTCACCAAGCATAAGTAACTCCTACTTTGGGACATCCACGAGACATGGCAAGGCCCAACCACGACATCCATCGTGTAGCCCTATGTTCAGGCTACACCACGGTATCCGGAAGTCTCAAATCCGCCTCCGGGAAGCCACGTTCCCGCCCTTGCCAAGATGCCCTCACAACTAGGCTTTCTAGACTAGAATTGTGTGGTTGCTTGTCCCACATCGAAAAACATGTAAAGGAAGAGCATTCCTTCACCTATAAAAGGAACTCTCCTCCCACTTAGAACAGGATTCCATTACATACTTTGTAATCTTGTTAGGCCGCAAGGCTCGACACACTAGTATAGCTTTCAAGTGGACGTAGTCTCCCGCTCATGCGGAGGCGAACCACTATACATCTCGTGTCAATCTCTCTCTCTCTCTCTCTCACTTAAGCTAACTAGAGACCCCCTCGGTCACTAACGTTAACATTTGGCGCCGTCTGTGGGAAGCCGGCACACAAAGGCTTCATAACCTACCACGAGCTTTGGCCCGTCAGTGTTCGGTCAACGCCCGGCGGGGTTGGTCAACACCCATTGGGGCCGATCAACATTCGGTCAACGCCAGTCAAGCACTGGTCAACGCCCAACCCATGAAAGTCAACGCTGGCACTACCAAAAAAAAAAAAAATCTGGGCGGCCAAAATTTCTCTGGACACCCAGAAATCTTCTCTGGGCACCCCTCCAATTTTCAAATTTCCCGCCAGACTTCATCTCCGCTGAACTTCAACCTGCAGCTCCGCCGAACTCTTCGATCTCCACTGAACTCAAGCACCGGCGAACTCCTCCGCCAAGCGGACACCGCCGACCTTGCACCACCGCCCTTCCTTCAGGCGGCTTCCAAGCTCAAATCTGGGTACCATTTCTGGGCTTCGGTCAGCAGCAGCGCCAAGATCCATCAGCGCCCCCACTGACCAGCTCCGTCAAAACAAGCTCCGCTCCGCCGACCGGGAAACTCCACCCAGGAAACTCGGACTCTCCCCCGCACTTCGCTCCTCCGCTGGGCTAGCTCTCCACCAAGCTCCGCCAGCCACAAGCAGCGCTCCTGCTCGGCAACTCCGAGTTCCGCCAAACTGCGGTCGTCAACGCTGCATTCTTCGCTGCACTCTGCTGCACAATAGGTCGGGGACTGCTGGCATCACCCCCACCGCCGGGCACCATGCTCCGCTCCGCCAGACTTTTCACCGCCGGCTGTCCTCCGCCCAACTACAATGACAGCTCGGCAACCTCATCTAGACAACACCACCGCTGGGTAACATCACTAGCATTCTCCGCTGGCAGCAACCGCCGGCCAGGAACTCCGCCACCCAAGAACTCCGCTCCGCTGGACAGGGGCTCCGTCGGCCAAAGAGTTCCGCCGAACTCATACCCTTCGCTGCAATCCAGCTTCCTCCGTTCAACTGCTCCGCTCACTGCAGCGGCCCTACCTCCTGAGCTCCGAGTTCCGCCGGCCTTCTTTCTCCGCTGGCGAGTTTTCTCCTCCAGACTTCTCAGCTGGACGAGTTTCCTCCGCCGGCCTTCCACCTCCGCTGGACTGGTCACCGCTGAGCACCAATGCCTCCTCTACCGCTGGACAACATTCTCCTCACACCCAGAAATCCAATCTGGGCAACCAGAAACTCTCTCCCTCACCGGCACCATGCATTCTGGCTTCTCAAGGGACCGTCAATAGCATATCAAATTGCCGCTGACCACCCTTGACGCTCATCCCTGTGTTCTTCTCTGAGCATCTAATTTGAATCCCTCTGATATGAACACCTGGGTTCTGCCCGAGGCTTGCAGCAAAGCCAACAATCCAGATAAGAAATTCAACTATTTCTATTGAGCATTCAACCCAAACTACGAGTTGACGGACATTATCGGAGTGCTTTATCCGCCACAAGCAATGGACCGTCATGCTCGGCCAACTCCGCTAGCCTCCAAATCGACATAAGATAAGTAACTACATCTTATCTCTTACGCTCTTGCAATTTGAGCTACCGCCGATGCCATGTCTATACATGTCTCCATGACCCTTACGCATGCCTACGATATGTTCTTGGCCACTTTACTACTTGTACATGCTAGCTCTATGTGTTTGTCATTTTTTCGTGCAGATACAAACTTTACGAGTCCACGGTCTACGACCAAACCGCCAAGCGGTCAGGCAACGCCTCATAATAGCCTACGGCAGCCATTGATCCGGCAGCAAGGGACTAGTTAACACAGCCTACGGCAGCCATTGATCCGCAGTTAACCCCGACGCTTGGGTACCAAAGATTGGGATCGCTACCCAACACCCTCTGCTCCGTGCAGCTCCCCCTCAACAAACAAATTACCGACCATCCGGAGGTCCGTCATGGCTGGGGAGTCGGGGACTCTCTAGCGGGCCTAGCAGGGGCCCACCCCATTGAGCTTCCGCTCATGCCTTCCCGGCATCCCATTGAGCTTCCGCTCATGCCTTCCCGGCAACCCATTGAGCTTCCGCTCATGCCTTCCCGGCAACCCATTGAGCTTCCGCTCATGCCTTCCCGGCATCCCATTGAGCTTCCGCTCATGCCTTCCCGGCATCCCACATGTCTACTCGACACACCACACGTTAATGGAACATTGAATTCTTCTACCATTTGTCATTTGCGACAAATTGAATTCTTTTCGCGTTCCATTAATACGAGCGACGACCAAACCAACACAAGCGTTCACGTACTCATCATTTACACGTTACAAACGCTTACCTTCGCAGCGCTCATACAACTTACATTTATCATATGCAATCCATATGCTCACACGGCCATACGCGCTCTCGAGTTTGTACGTCATAATCGATCGTACTCGGCGCCATTCGCGTATATACATCAACATGTATCACGCACCCCATACGTTTATATATGCCAACCCATATCGATGCAACTCACATTTGTTGCCCAATGCAACGCGCATTCTACATATGCCTGTCTTCTTGTCTTTGATTGTACAGGTTAGCGAGTCCCTTCTTGCTTACGGAGTTCGGGGACTTGTAGGGGCTCCGTACCGCCCGGTTACTTATGCTTGATGACTTCATGATTTGAACTCCCCAACCAAGAAGCTCCTCTTACTTGGGGACTTCGGGGACTTGTACATACCTCCAATAATATGGAGTATTTGCTATCTCACCAAGCATAAGTTACTCCTACTTTGGGACATCCACGAGACATGGCAAGGCCCAACCACGACATCCATCGTGTAGCCCTATGTTCAGGCTACACCACGGTATCCGGAAGTCGCAAATCCGCCTCCGGGAAGCCACGTTCCCGCCCTTGCCAAGATGCCCTCACAACTAGGCTTTCTAGACTAGAATTGTGTGGTTGCTTGTCCCACATCGAAAAACATGTAAAGGAAGAGCATTCCTTCACCTATAAAAGGAACTCTCCTCCCACTTAGAACAGGATTCCATTACATACTTTGTAATCTTGTTAGGCCGCAAGGCTCGACACACTAGTATAGCTTTCAAGTGGACGTAGTCTCCCGCTCATGCGGAGGCGAACCACTATACATCTCGTGTCAATCTCTCTCTCTCTCTCTCACTTAAGCTAACTAGAGACCCCCACGGTCACTAACGTTAACAAGTGATGACATCCAGCGAGATTGGAGCGCCAACATCCTCGCCAAAGCCTGCATCTAGCTGTTCCAACATTGCATCCTGCACCAGCCGAGCACGAGCGCTGGTATAGCTTTGACGCCGCTCCACCTTTTCCAGCAAATCCTCAACGGAAATCTCCACTTCAACTGTGGGCTCCGAGGCCCGAGCCACGTCACCAAGATCTTCCCCTCCTGCCGAGACCTGGGGGGACTGTCTCACCACTTCCCGAGTCTCGGGGGACTGACGCTCCCCAACATGCACTTCAAGGCGCTCGCCCTCTTCACCCACCTGCATTGGCGGCCCCTGGGGATTTTGCACCAGTCCCCGAACGTCCCGAGTCTCCTGTCCCTCGACACCGGCTTCCTCCTCAGCTCGCTGGTTAAGATACTCCAGCACGGTATCAGAAAAACTCAGATACACCTCGTCAGGCAACAACATGTTCACCCGGTGATCAGTTAAGCGCACATTATCTTGCAGGTCCACATCCACTCGCCTCGCCGTCACCGATTCTCGCAACAACCCCTCATTAATTGTAGCAGGATCGACATGGGCGTACGGGGCGTCGCTCTTGGTCGGAGCCTCGCTCGGCATATCTGCTACAAAACAAACATACACCGTTAGCGAGGATACAACACAGCATACGACCAAACACCAAACAAACAGAGAACCCCTCACTCGGAAACCTCCCCAGCTCAAACCTCTCGTATATCGGGAGCCTACACAGACGATAGAACCCCCTCGTCCCCTTGAGAAATGCACCCATCACCCTCACCACATGCTTTCGCTCCAACGTGGTCAAATTAACCTCACTACGATGCAAAAACACGCTGTTAGTACACACCAGAGACAAAAACCCACCAAAAATGCAATCACGATACTCACAGATGGGTTGGAAACGGATCGGAGCCCGATGCACCATATCCGGATTCTGCCACCGGCTGCCTACCAAGCAAGGCCTCCCCCGCCAGCGCGCATAAATGTTCGACGGCAAGTCCTCGATAACAGCACGGCCGCGCGCCCTAAAATTTACACATCCACTATCGCCGGTTTTCGTCGAGTACTGCATCTTGAACATAGAATTGAACTCGCCGATACTGGGACACAACAACTTGCTAAGCTTCCATAGCAGCAGTACTCCCATTATTTGCCTCAACGCATTTGGCGATAGCTGCCCTACCGATATATTCAGGCACGACAGTAGATACTGCAACTCCTCCGGTATAGGGAACGTCAACCCACACCTGAGCTGATATTCGTAAAAGCATGCCCACCCCAACTCGGGGTGGCTAAAAATTTCACCATCCCTCAACAGACGCAACAGGATGTTGTCTGGAATCGCCCAAGTGGTCCTCATCTCGGCGATCTGCTCCTCCGTCATACTCGGACCAGGTTGATCAATAGTCATATTGCCAAGGAGCAACCGCCCTCGTGGCGAACGCGGGAGTTCCAATACATCGACATCTTCCACGTCAGGTATATCAGACACCACAGATTGCTCAACCCTACTCGGAACTCCACGAGACGAACCCTCGCCACTTCCTCGCGAAACACCCTCGCCGCCTCCTCGGGAACTCTCTGCGATACTCCTACGAGGAGCTCCTCCACCACGTCCTCGGGAAGCGCCATCGCCACCTACCCGGGAACCACCTGTGGCGCCCTCGCGGGGACCACCTCCACTGCGACAGTGAGAAGCGCCCTCTCCCCCGCCACGAGGGGCACCGACGCCACCACGAGAGGTTCCTTCCCCTCCGCGAGAGGAACCCTCTCGCCTACTGCGACTGCGATTCTCCCGCGTCATACTAAGAATGATACAGATAACTGGTCAATCATTTTTATATCGCCTTCCTCAAGACTCGCCCGCAAAATTTCAAATCTTCAAAACCTACCTGGAGCAACCACAAGAGGTTTAGCTCGACCCGAAATTCAAACCCTCCAAATCTCGCCGGACCTACCGTAACCTAGAACCTGCGGGTAAATCTCACTCCCCGAGTACGACCCCCCTAATAAGACCCATGCACACCAACGACCCCAGATGAACCCAGAAAAGTCAAGAGACGGCGTACCTGTTCACTCCTCCGATCGAAACACAGAGACAACGACGACCACTTCAAGACAAGTTCTGAGCTTTCCGCACACCAACGGCCCCAACTTCACCCACTTCTTATCTGAATCTCCAACACGAACACAGGAACAGTAACCATCTCCATATCTCCCCTCTGCCCTTATATAAGGACCTCGAGAACACCGGGACCGTTAGATGTGCAAGGATGACGACCCCAGATCTCACCACGTGTCCGACATCCCTGAGCGTTACAGAAGTCATGCGTCGTCACCTCGGCTCCTCACCACTACGCCATTTTACACGTTACGGACTCTAGTACACCGGTCTTCCCGCACACAAAAACAAATAAGATCACCACACGTGTCACAGGGGCATAGCCTATGCGCCAAAAGACGCATGCAACCCCACCACTGATTCGCGATAGCGACACAACGTCGAAAGCCAGCATGACCTACTCACCCCAGCCAAGACTCCTCTTAAGTGGGGACTTGGGGGACTAGGGGTAATGGCTGTACGGAAGCCACGTGGCATAAACTCGCCTTGAACTTCGGATACTTTTACCAACGACAAACTCCCCACCCAAGAGAACTCTTGACCGGGGACTTGGGGGACTTGTTGGTATGCACATACCTCCTAAGCACAAGTATCGGAAGCACAAGACTCGTATCGCCCATACACCAGCGAGGTAAGCTCCCAGCCGAGGGTTCCGATACCCCTCGGGGCGATATCGGGATCCCGAGCGTCCCACACCGAAAGAAACGAAACCAAGCTCCCACACACCTACTACATTAAGGTCAACCCCAACAACCTAAAGAGGTAACTGTTTACTATCACTTTCCATTATCATTATCTTATTCGATACTGACTTAGGCATTGGAGCGTTGAAGGCCGGCACACCCGGTCTTCCCCCTGACCTTTGTCTGTTTTGCAGATAAGTAAGACCGATAGCGATAGTAACAGACCGATACAACCCGTGTTTAGCTGGGTCAGACTCCTCTCGACACAACTGAAACAATAGTAATGCATCATAATGGGCAGGATATGGTTTCAGATACCCAGAAACTGGGGGATTTTGAGACAACTGGAATTCTCTGATCCCTTCAGCTACCATAGTCTTGACGTCATGTAGCGTGAACACATTTGAATTAGAATGACCAAATTTCTTGTCATCCTTTTTCTTTTTGTCCTTTTCATTCATAAGGAGAGCATAGTTTGCCACAAGGTTGGCAATTTCAGCATCTTTTGTGGCTAGTTGTTTAACTATTTCAGCTTCAACATCAGCACGCTTCTTGGCTTCCAGTTCTTTGTCAGCTTGCCTTTGAGCTACTGCTGCTTCAACTTGAGTTATTCTTGCTTGCAGTTGTTGCGTTTGCTCCTCAAGTGTTGATGTATTAGTCATCATAACTGACATAGTCTCAGGCTTTATGTCTGTATTTTTCTTGGACCTTTTAGATGTCTCTGTTGACCGAGTATGAGGTCTTATTTTGACTTGAAACTCGGGAAATGCCCCCTGTGATATATTAGGTTGAAGTGCCCCCACCATTTTTCGGGCTTGGAATGCCCCCTGTGATATTACAACATTCTCTCCTTCGCTCGACGAACTGTCAGAAGTCGAAATGAACTTAACAGTTTGAGATCGTTTAGAAGTTTTATTAGTTGTCGATGCTTGTTGTGGGGACTTGAGGGTCTGAGCTTCCAGCCTTGTTAGAACCTCATCTTCTTCCTTAGTGGATGTCACCATTACATTTTTTGTGGAAAACATACCAATTTGAGTATCCACGTTTGTTGATGGTGTAGTGATCAAATTAATTGGGATTGAGCCAATCATAATTTGAGTGATGATAGGGGCACAATATGTCTCAACTGTTGAAGCCCGGATGACTTTCAAAGTTGTTGATGTATTTTGAGTAGCTACTATTGATTGGACTGCTTGAGTAGCTTCCTCTGATTGAGCCTTAGCGGCATTTTCCTTAGAGCTCTTGCAACCCTCCTCCTTGCATTTCTGAGGGCATTCTTCGAAGGTGCTCTCTTCAATTGGGTCTTGTCAATCATCAAAGAAGTCTTTTTCACTTTGCATCTAGATTATTTGATTCCAGATTGCCTACATACCCTTGCGGGATCAAACCACATGTAGTTCCAGGCATTTGAGAATTAAATGGGTGGATGACCCATTTATTTTTAGATTTGTGTTTGAGATATTTGTGAGGGTTTAGAGCCCTTGAATTTGCTTGTGGGTAATTTGGGAATGGCTTGATTTTTCTAGTGTTTGGGTGAATTTGACTAGTGGAGTCAGCGATTCGGATTGGCTGAATTTGACTGGCAGAGTCAGGGATTCGATTTGAATTTGTGGTTGCATCTAGTGGGTCGCTAGATTGCCTACATACCCTGTGAAGGGATCAAACCATTGTAGTTCATAATTGTATTTTGGATTGTTCTTGGTTTTGTACCAAAAAGATATTTTTTAGGTTCCAAAGTATTTTTAACGAAACCAAAGTTTGGGTATTTTGAAATGGACACGTGTAGTATCATGGTTTGCCGAATTCTTCCAATGGACCCAAATATATAAATGGGCCTCTTTTGTATCCTCGCGAATCATATTCCTCGATCCATGAAGCTTTCTCGGCCCCAAATTTATCACAGGGACCCACAATGTACCGAGTGAACTCCGAGTCACAATTTTCTTGTCTAGAATTCGGAGAGATGTATCAAACTTTTATTTTGGGTATCAAATTTTGTTATGGACACCCATAAACTTCTTAGAAACCCAAAGCTTCTCAGAGGCCCAAACTGCTTAGAAGCTTATTTCTCCACCTTAGGTGTTCAATTTGGCTACCGCGTTTATCGAGAACAGGTATTGTATTATCATTTATACATCAAACATGTTAGCTCCACTTTGACTGCAGGTGTAATAAATAGAGAACTACTCGGCCTACGCTTTTTTTTTTTTTTTCGGTTTCAACAGACCCTCAATGAGCCTTTGTTTCTCCAAAGAGAGCTTAAAAAGAAGTACGTTGGTTTATATAATTAGATCAGTAAATGACTTCCGGTTTAGTGAAACAAAGACCTAAAAAAATTTTGTCAAAACAAAAAATACCTAATAGAAGAGTTCGTCCATGGTACATTAATGTACCAATACATCAAGTAGATTAGTTCGATACAGATTGAATACTATAGATACAGATCGAGGTAGACTAATTTAAGATCATGTCAAGCTAGTCTAATTATGCATGGAGTCAGTTTACCTTTATATCAAATTTAATCTACTTAATGTATTACTACATTAATGTACCGTATAATTTTTCATAAAAGATTAGTTTAGTTAGGTTTTCTTATTTATAATGACTCGCAAACGAGAGGATTTAAAAGAACATAATAAAAATGTATAAGAATAAATGTACGTGGAGGCCATCACATGCAGCTCTTCAGCTTTGAATCGCTGTAAACAAGATATACATCATTCCATCTTCAGAATTGATGGAAACAGACTGAGAATCTGAGATGAAAAGTTGCAGGTATATATCTGGCAAGTGATCCTGAAGACCATATTTTATTACTGTTTATAAACAGGATCTTCATAGCCATAAACAATGGTGTGTCTGCTTTCAGTTTTCTCTTAAAACTCCTTTTTGACTCTTAATTCATCGTTGGATCCATATGTGAACAATAGCTGAAATGTTTAAATTTTTGCCACTGTAACCCAATAAAATCTATGAAATCGGCTAAAATACTATGATGTAATACCTTTCTAAGGCACTATTGCACTAATAACCTACTCAATCAAAGATGGAAACTAAAGTAATCATGAAATTGAATCGCATGACATTAGCTGTGGGAAACACAACATAAATGCTGGTCCAGACGAGATAAAGTTCATGGGGCCATCTTCAATCAATAGACGTCTGCATCCGTATTAATAATATCGACAAAGCTGTTGCATCTTTCCTAACTTTCTCAAGCTGTAAAACTTGAATCCAAACGTACTATCATCAAAACAAGAAGAAAGCAAAGTGAAATTCGCATTGCATGCTATTATTATAATAACAGAGATTACCATGCAAGATGACTATCACAGAACAATGATCATTATTTAGATTATCCAAATACACAATATGCATGTTGATTTTAATCGAATCTAATTTTTAGGAGAAAGAAGCACCTGGTTCACCATCTTGTCCAAATTCAAGAAAGATGAACCATTAGGAGCTGTGTTAGCCTCCTCGGTCAACTTCTTCCATTCCACGGCTTTCTTCCTCATCTCTTTGCCTTCCTCTCCCTTTATTAATTTCCTCACAAGATCCTCTATGCAATTCCTTTTAACATCACCCTCTATCTCCATGGCTACACCCCACTCTCTGCAACAGAACCTACAATTCGTTTGTTGGTCAGCAAAGAAGGGCCAACAGATCATGGGAACTCCTGCACACACACTTTCAATTGTAGAGTTCCATCCACTGTCTCAAGAACCCTCCTACAGCTGGGTGGCTCAAAACTAGTTGTTGAGGGCACCAACTAGCCAACAAACTCCTTCCCTTGGTCTCTTCCACAAACTCTTCAGGAACCACAGCTGATTTCCCAGCAACAAGATCAGGCCTAATCACCCACAAAAAGGTTATGTTGCTATTTGCGAGACCCCAAGCAAACTCTATCAGCTGCTCGTCTGTCATGACTGTGATACTTCCAAAGTTTACATAAACCACAGAATTTGGTTCTTTTGAGTCTAACCATTCAAGACAATCTGGTTCTTCTCTCCAAAGGTTTGACCCAATCGTCTCCGAGTCCTCATCTTCTCGGATATGACTGAGTTGTAGATGAAGAGGTCCAATGGAGTACACAGTGGTAGCAAACTTGAAAATGCCTCTAAAACTTCATGCTCCAAGGCATAGAATGTGTTCATAATGATAGCAGATGCTCTTTGAGCTTGTTCAGTCTCAACCAGAAGATATTTCAGCATGACATCATCTGGATCTGTGGTTCTAATGAAGGTCGGCATGTCCCTCAAACGTATACTGCTCAGGCCTGGTATCCGATCTATGACAGTGTCCAAATAGCCATTCATCAAACAACTGGCATCTGCAAATAAAAAAAAAGACAAGATGAAGCTAACCTTCTAGTACTCTACATTTTTAGGACAGAGTCGGTGTTTCCAAAATAGTTATGACCCATACCTTTGAGAGGAGCAAGACCCTTTTCAATGAGATGGGCATAGTGAAGAAAGCACATGAATGCACAAGCACTCGTTGTCTGGAAGAGAACTTCTGGAAGTCCAAGTTCTTGGGCCGCATCAAGAGTGAAGGTCATGCCACCATCAGAAACTATGCAAGTAACAGAAGGGGAATTAGGTGAAGAATTGAGTTCTGAAAGAAGGCGCCTGAAGGGTGCTAAGAAGTTTTTTTCTAGTGGAATCACATAGGGATGGTATGTCTTGGGTAGCATTGGCATCAGTAGGAGGGAGACCATCGGGAATCGATTTGAACCTAAAGGAAGGCAAGCCATCAAGAGAGTTGGGACCTCGGGATTTAAGCAGACGCTCATGGTTGTACTCTGTGTTGACAAAGGTTATATCCTCTGCAGTGAAGGATTTTAGCCCATTTTAGCATTGGATTTATGTGACCCTGAGCAGGGTATGGTACACAAACTGCGTGTGGCTTCTCCAAGGCTTCGGAACCCATTCTCTCTCTCAAAATGATATACAAAGGGGATGATTTGGGAAAGAGGATGTGCTACCAATTTTATAGGGAAAGAGAATGTCTTACCAGTTTTAACATGGAAAATGTCAATAATTTTTCCAATTTCATCTTCCTAATATTTACATCCAGTAAAAATAAATCCAAGATAAATATGAATGTCTATAAATATGGGGATGTTTAAGGAAAGAGAATTGTAAAGAGAATTGGGAAAATAGTTGTGTCTTTTATTGATAATAGGAGCCTCTATATATAGAGGATACAAGTACATAATCTTTGAGTACAAGGAATCCTATTCTAAACAGAACTAGGAATCTAGAACATTCTCTCCTATTACAATAATAGAAAGTAATCCTAGTTTGACAAGGCACACAAAAGTCAAATATTCTTCAACACTCACCCTTGTGCCGCTCTAACTTGGTGTCGCTTTTGACATCGTGACGCTTCAAATGTTGCCTCGTTAAAAACCTTGCTCGAGTAATAAAAACCCTATAGGACAAAAACAATCTCGAAGAAGAGAAAAAGAGTACAGCATGTCCTTCCAACTTTGAGATCAAACATGTAGACATCATAAGTCCCCTTGATGTCAATATCTCCCCCTGATTGTTACAATCATGGGAGTTCGGATAATTTCCTCATTCCGATGCTCTTCACATGTTTCTCGAAGGCGGATTTAGGTAACGACTTAGCAAATAAGTCTGCTACATTATCCTCTGATCGGTTTTGATTCACTTCAATCTTTAGAAGTGTTTGTTGTTGCTGATTGTAAAAAAATTTAGGCGACATATGCTTGGTGTGGTCTCCTTTGATGAAACCTTGCTTCATTTATTCAATGCAAACTATATTATCCTCATAAATGCAGGTAGGTTCATATGTGGTAGACTTCAAACCACAAGTTCTTCGAATATGTGCAACTATGGACCTCAACCATATGCATTCATGAATTGCTTCATGAAGAGTAATAATCTCTGCATGATTCGAAGAAGTAGCGATAAGGGTCTATTTTGTAGATCTCCAAGATATCGCAGTGCTTCCCATGGTAAAGACATAACCAGTTTGGGAACAACCTTTGTGAGGATCAAAGAGGTACCTTGCATCAGCAAAACTCATCAAAACGTCACCATTATTGTGATGGAGGGAGGGAGGACGCCGACCACCTACTGTGGCAGCGGCGGTGACGGCGGCGCGCGGTGTTGACGACGGCCTTTTGGCCAATGGAGTCGGATTCCATTCTTTCGTCCTTTGTTTTCTCTCTGTAAGGATAAAACAAGCTCATATCGTACCTTTTAAGTATCGAAATATAGTCTTTACACCAGTCCAATGGCGTTGCGTTGGCACAGGGCTACATCTAGCCAACAAGTTCACAACAAATGAGGTGTCCGGTATTGTATTGTGTTAAGTACAAGTTTGCGCCTATTGTACTTAGGTAAGCACTTCTGCTATTAACACATCTTCGTTATCATCCCTGGGACGAAACGGATCCCTCTTAGGGTCAAGACTATGGACGACCATGGGAGTGCTTCTTGACTTTATCAAAATGCCTAAGCATCCATTAACATGGTATATAAGTTCTGAATCTAGACAAAATCGTGTTCTCCCAAGGTCCTTCATCTCAAACTCGGATTTCAGATGTTCAGCAGTTTCCCTTCACTCATCAAGGGTTCTAATTATGTTCAAACCGCGACAATTGCAAATCTGGAACTTGTCATGAAAACGCGCGGGCATAGTTCATCATATCCCTTCCCAATCAAGTAGTCACATAGTGAGCATTGCATCCTCATTGCAAATGCGCTCCGTGGCCTAGAGCCATTTGATTTGGGTAAATGAGTCCATCAGGGACCTTCATGTATATTTTTGTATCTCGATCCTCATAAAGATACGTAATGACCACATTCATAAGCTGCATGTTCAGTTATTTGGAAACTACCAAACTGACAAGGTAGTGGAGTGCAATGACATCCATTACGGGAGAATATGTCTCCTCGTTGTCAATTCCAGGGCGTTATGAGAAGCCTTGCGCCATGAGGCGAGTCTATAATCTCTTTTTTTCTCATCACGCTTTCTAACAAAGACCTATTTATGTCAACAGGCTTTATGTTAGGAGGTATCGGCATCTCCGGCCCGAAATCCTTCATCTTTGTTAGTGAATCCAATTCTATCTGGATCGCATCTTTCTATTTAGGCCAATTTTCTCTATGTTGGCATTCTTCAACCGAGCAAGGTTCGATGTCATTGGTCTCAATATTCCACGTCCTCATGTACACCAGTGTAATTTGGAGAGATCTCTATATTCGCAGGAATTGGTTCTAACCACAATCTAGAATATTCTCATAAGACGGATTTTGAGTATCAATGATCAATGGATCAGGTTGTGCCAAACTCTTTCTCTTCCTAGGGTGAGAATCCATTGAACCTATGGGTCACCCTAGCGGAACCCACGGCCTGTGATGCCATTATGCCACCTTGTGGCATCACCATGCCACCATCTATGATGGCGGCGCTGTGCTCAGCTCCTTTGTGTGGCGCCATGTCCTCTTAAGGGGACATCAATCCTTGCAGGCATGTTTGCAGCAGGTATATGTGATCTCGTCACTTTTAGGGATTGAGATGAGACATAGTGGGGACAGACCACGACAATTCCTGTCATTCCTGTTGAATGTTGACGTTTTAATCTCTCTCTAACGACGGGAATACTATCTCATCAAAGTGACAATCCACAATCTAGCGGTAAAGAGATCGTCTGTCAAAGTTCTACATAACGGACTGATAGTTGGATATTTATATCCAACACATGTATGCATTCGTTGCTAATGACCCATTTTGATAGGCTGTGATGGCGCGATTGGTATATAAAACGCGAACTCAAATATGCTTAAGTATGAGATATCAGGTTCGCACCCAGTCACTAGCTGTAACGCAAAGAGTGGCAGTGGGTTGTAGACGAATTAGCATAGCTACATGCCATATTGCATAACTCCAAGCGAAAATCTTGGTGCCATTACCAGTGTCTGGGCTACCATCATAGTTGTTTAATGATGGCTTTCCGCGAGACCATTTGGGTGTGTACATAGGGATATGATGCCCAACATGAATCCTTAATAATATGCAATAGTCACCGAAAGTCTTCGATGAAACTCTCTGGCATTATCAAGTTAAATTAACTGAATGGGATGATCCTGGTAGTGAGCTTGTAGCCATATGATTTGGGCCAGAATTTTATCATAAGCAGCATTATGAGTGGACGGTAGAGCGACATGTGACCAGCATGTTTGCGCGTCAACCAATACCATAAACGATCTGCAAGTTGGTTGAATCGGTCCACAGAATTCCCTTCGATTCTTTGTAAGAATGGAATTATTTCCTTAGTGTCCTTTGCATGGGATGGTCTCGATCCTAATTTAGCTAAAGAGTAAGCTTTACAGAACAAAAGATGGGCCTTAGAATCAACCAATGAGGATTTTGGTTGAGCCACAAAGTGACAATTGACTTGAGAAGTGGAGAGGGGAGTCAAAACTCCTCCTTTTGAGTCAAAGCCATGGAATTTCCGCAGGGGTAGGCGGCGCCGGGGTTAGCCGGCTGGTGGTGGAAGGCAACGGCATCGGTCCGTGGCTCTCCAACTTTTGATTCTTACTTCTCTTCATTCTGAAGAAAGGATGTCTGTGTGAAGTCTTTACTAGACGGATCATCAAGTCACGACCTGGGCGTCCCAAACTGTCATGCCAAAGCGTGTATGTGTTGGAATCCCAAAAGGTCATCTCTTATGACATTGTTGGATTCAATTACTCGAATAGTGGTTACATATAACCCACTAGAATGACACATAAGCTTCTCTAATACTTGTTTTCGTCCGTAGTCATTAGAGGTAATGCAAAGGAACTTATGCCCATTCTCACTATGTGTTTCCATATGAAAACAGTTGGTTCTAATATGTCTAAAGCTCAAAAGGTTCTTTCGGACCCAGGAGCGTAGAGAGCTTTAGTGACATTAATCAATGTGTCATTAGGCAACAGAAATTGAGTTGGTCCTCGACCATGGATCAATTTAGATGGCCCTGCCATCGTAGTCACAGAAGATCGAGTAGGCATCATCTCAAGAAATAATTGTCTATGTCAAAGTATGGTGTGCATAGTAGATATATCCGCGAGTCATTCTAGCTCTCCGGGAAATATACCTAAGTAAATAAAGCTCGAATTAAAAGAATCGATATTTTATTAATAACAGCCAACGATTACATCAAAATCAATACTCGACTAATAGTCGTTACTCAATCCTTTCGGTAACTCCATTAGTCGAGTATTGATTTTGATGTAATCCATTAGTCGAGTACACAATCCTTTCGGTGTTAGTCGAGTACTCAATCCTTTCAGAATACTAAAGTAATCCTAGTTTGACAAGGTACACAAAAGTCAAATAGTCTTCAACATGGGAGTGAATTTCACAATCCCCATTTTACAATCCACACTTCATGTTTCTTTTTTTAGTATCTTAAGTTTTGTATTTTTATAGTGTAGATTGTAAAAATGTAACTAAAAAATGAAACATGAAATGTGAATTGTAAAATGAAGAGTGTGAATTTCACTCCCCATAAATATTTATATCCATATGAGGTGAGTTTCACATAGCACACTCCCAAATTTGAATTGCTAAAGTGTCAAACCTTTTTTCTTTTTATTTTGGTGGATGGGGAGTTCATATTAGAGATTCAAATGCCACTAGACTAATAACATGCATAGCAAAATTCATTGCCTGCTCTATCCAACACAGTGAAGTAAACAGGATTGTATAGTACGTGTTCATCCTCCTCCATAAACACAAGAACCAACCCTTCAACTCACTCACCAATCTCCTTCATATTCCAAATATTATTTCCCTCATAGAAATAGAACGGTTCAAACTCTCTCTCTACAAACGAGAGCTCCTCACTCTAGAATGAGTGATGCCCCACCCCACCTTGTGTCCAGTACCTGCTCATCCCTTACTTTTCCCTTAGCTCTAAGTTTAGCTAGGCCCACCGCCCTACCACCGCCCATCGGTCATTTCAACTGCCAATTCTTACCTCACAAACCCAAAAATCGCTTACTATCATCATCACTCTGCCCGTAACTACCATCTAATCACTCTTTTCCACCGTCATTACTACCCTCTCATAACCCCAGTTATCCAGTTTCTGACATATCTTCACAATTAAACTGATCCTCCACCATGCAACACTTATTCATCCTAGCTACTCTTCCTGACCATCTTGCATTTTCTGGCAAAATCCTTTTGGTTTGCAACACCCCCGTTGCCATCTGTTACCACCCCAAAATCCCCATTCTGCAATCTACGAACTTAGACTCACTTTTCACCGCCCTTTCACTGTGTTCCACAAGTTTCTCGACCATCGAACCCGTTTCCATCTCTACTTAAAGGTTGATCATGCAGACTGGAAAGAAATACAATCTCCGACTATACTTGTTCCAACCAACTGCCTTCTAGTTTTACTACAATCCCACTCTTTACCCCTCTGTTGTTCCCTCATTTCCCCAGTGGCAGAACCTCAAGATAACATAGATTTAGACCTGTTGGATTTGGCTGAGCTTGAAGAATTCCCTTACCAACTTATTGGTTATGTCATCTCAGATAAGCCACTCAATGTCCCTACGATCATTTGAATCCTTTGCTAAGCTTGGCACGAAATTGGTTGGTTTCATCAGGAACCCCATCTAGGACTTTCGAATCATCACCATCACGGTGGAAGATGAGGCAGCTGGTCAACGCCTCATTGATAGTGGACCTTGGTCAGTCATGGGATGCAACTTCAGCATTCATCACTGGTCTCTGGAGAGCCACAGTGACCTCCCCCTCCATCTCCTTCCTATATGGATTCAGGTGCATGGGCTTCCGTTGACTCTCATGACCATTGGGAATGCCAATATTATCGGCGCGGCAATTGGATCTATTATCATCGCAGAAGATCCCCACAGCCCTGAGGGGTGGAGAGGCTTTCTTAGGATCAGGGTGCAAATCGATTCTCAGCGTCCTCTCATATCAACCTTTGGTTTCTAACGTCCAAACCAAACTGCCATGAGAGCCCAGATTCGATACGAACGCCTCTCGGAGTTCTACCATAGCTGTGGCCGGCTTGGCCATGTTGCTAGAGCTTGCCCTCATGCAAGCTCTTCTCCCACTCTGTCAGCAGAAGACTCTTCACCAAAGTACGGAGTTTGGATGAAGGCCAAAATGGCAAGACCTATCCTCGCCCCCTTGCTTCCCATCCCGGCTCCGCCTCCGGCCCCTGAGCAGCCTACCATCCAAAACGGGGGCCCTAATCTACCCCAGATAGTGCCAGATTTAATGATCATTCAAGCTTTAGAAGCTCAATCTCCTATACCTGACCGACTAACACCCACTATCCCATCTGCATATGTATTGCTTCTCTCCCCGATAGTGGTAGAACTTCCACCACCACTTCTCCCATTCATATCTTCTCCCCCTCCCCATCAACCCCATGCCTTAACTATCAATGAACCACCACAAAATCCAAACCATGAAGGAGATGCCAGTATGCTCGATGAAAATTTGGATGGCACAGTGTCGGAAGATCAGGTTTTTTTTTGCCCTAAGGAAAAAGGGAAAGCCAAACTCTTTGATGAACAAATGGAGGCTATCCTTGTTGCAAACCCATTTCTCAGGCCTAATCCACCATCTATCCCTCCTGATGTCTTCCTCGAATATCAGTCCAGTCATATTCTTAACCAATACTCTGCCCTCCCCACCGCAAACCCAAGTACTGATATGGCTGGCCTATCGAATTGGCACTAAGAGACCCAAATCCAATACCTCCATCCTATCTCCCCCATTGAATCACCCTCTAACCATCCCACTATTCTCTCATATCCTGATGTTGAACACACTGATAGTTTCAATCCTTACCTACATCTCACACCAACCCCTCTCCACCCCCTCCCTCCCATCCCCAATCCCTTACCTAACCCCAATATCATTGAATACCCCTCCATCAATTCCAATCCAAACTACCCCAATTCCATCTCCCTTACCCCAACTCCTAACCCACCATCACCTTTATATCTGCTACTTTCTAGCAGCTCAATCTTAAACGTCTTGCTCCCGAAATTGAAGAATTCCCCTCTTCTAAACGCCCTTGTCATGAAGAGGGCCTGGGTGAAGCAACTGATGCTTCCCTTTCTATTTCTCCCCCTTCAGTGAATTCGGATTCTGCCCCCTCAGGTAGGGGCTGTGGTCATGGCCAGGCTGGCTCCTCTACTTCTTCATCAAGCTGAGGTGGTCAAGGCAGGGGTAGGGGTCGTAATAATACTAGAGGTGGTGGCCGAAATAGTGGAAGGGTTGCTTCTACCTTCCAAGCTTCCTTCTCTCAGGATCGAGCAACTCAAATTCACGGAACCATCATCCAGGAGGAGACTCTATTTGAAGTTCAGATTCAGGTTGCACATCAGGTACAGGTAATTCTTCATGATATCCCAAACAATCCAATCCCTCATTCTGCTTGTATTGAGGAAATCCTTGATCCGGTGGTGGATAATGGCGGTGGTGGCTGGCCTGGGGCAGCCACAGACCAGTCATGAAAATCATATCTTGGAATTGTCAGGGCCTTGGATCCCCCCTGACAAAACAAGCCCTCCCGAGATTGTGTAGAAGACAATCTCCTCAAATCCTGTTTTTGACGGAGACAAGACAACCTGAAGCTCAAATCCTATCCTGGAAAAAGAAACTCAAATTCCACGATCATCTTGCAATTGATCCCATCAATACTGGTGGTGGGTTAGCTCTATTTTGGGATGATACTGTTACTGTCTCTGTTATTGACTACTCAGTCAACTTTGTAGATACTCTGGTGTGTTTTGTTTCTAAAGGTTTTGTGTGTAAAATAACTTTCATGTATGGTAATCCCCATGACAATGAAAAGAAAGTCTTTTGGCGTTTGATGTATAATCGGTTTCACTCTCAAAATTCTCCTTGGCTTTGTATTGGAGATTTCAATGAGATACAGTGGTCTTTTGAAAAATGGGGAGGCTCTGCTCCAGAGTTGTGGAGACTCAAACTTTTCCAGTCATTCATTTCAAATGCACAATTACGGGACCTAAACTTCCAAGGCCCTGAGTATACTTGGTTCTCTATGAGGAATGATAGATTTTACATCAAGGAAAGATTGGATAGAGCAATGGCAAATATGGAGTGGTGTTCTGTCTAAGATCGTGCCCAAGTCTTTCACCTCCCCAAGATTGGTTCTGATCACAGGCCCATTCTCCTTGATACTCTTCCTACAAAGGTACGAGGTCGTCCCCTGTTTCGATTTGAACAATTCTGGAATTCACACATCGATTATGCATCAGTAATAAAAAATTCTTGGAACCTTAGTTCTCCTGCATCTCCTATGCATACTTGGCTTGTGAATCTGGCTAAAGTTCACACAACTCAACAGACATGGAGTGTGTAGGGGCACTTTTGATCGGGGTTATACGGCAGTGAAATCTCCATGACCGAGCCCAAAATCTATCCCCTTTGTTTGAGTTAGCGAAGACTAGGTCCAGCAAACTTCAAAGGACTTGAGAATCCTAGGAAGCTTGCTGTTGTGTTCTTCCCGGCAGCTCCTTGTATATGCACAGCAGTGAATTGAACATTCCAAAAGAGGCTTGGCAAGATGCGTGTGGCGTGGGAGCTAGAAAAGCATGAGTTTGAGAAGAAGAGGTCCCAGCAGTGTTGTATACTGGTTCAGATTTGTGAGATAAGGGGGTTTGGACAGAAGGTGAGTTTGAAAGGATGGAAAACTATGGATGGATGTGGGAGAGAGGAAGCATGGGAGAAGAAGAGTGCTAGAGAGCTTGCTAGCACACTCCATTCTGATCCCCTCTTGGTTAATAACATATCTATTTATATGCAATTCCAGCAGCCAAAGGAATCTCGGTGGAAGGTCTCTACTGCTAGGTAAAGAGATGGCTTGGGTTAAATGCATGTACTAGATTTTGTATTGCCTCTTGATCTGTCAGGTTTTGTCTAAAGAAGATTATGGAATAGGTTTGGCAGATTTTTTGCCGTGAAATCTGCTGCTAGGATTACTATTGCAGGATTCCCGCTGCTTAATTGCAATCCCAGAATTTCTGCTGTGCTGCTGGGATTATGTTCCTCTATGGGATTATGTTATGCGGCTGCTGGGATCAAGAATCCTATGTTTAGCATTTACTGTTTTGTTTGGCTCTAAAGGATTTGGGCTTAGGCTTTTGGGCTCTCTCTTCTTCACTTACCCGTATTAAGAGTTAGGCCGTTGGGCATGAATTTTGGTCCCAAGTCCAAAATTATCAACGAGCCTAAAACTAATAACGGGCCTCATGCAATTCCCTTACCTTCCACACCACACCCATTCTTGTAAGCCCCAAGTGCGTGGCGTGATGTTTGCGGGTGTAATTTGCCTCGAAATATGAATTGGGCTTAAAGCATGAATTGGGCTTGTTAGCTGGATTTTTTGGTGTCAACATTAGCCCCCTTGATTATGTAGGTCGTGCAAGCATGTTGCGGGCTACATAATCAAATCTGAAGACTCATTGCATGATATATTGGCTTGATAGATATGTTGGCTTGCAAATCTTCCAAATATGAGCTACGACTTATTCAGCTTGAAAAACAAATGCTAGTCATCATCGAACTCCTAGAAGGAAAGAGTTCAGCCTCCAATCACCTTTCTTTTAGGAAAGTGGTCTTGGCCCGTGAAATCCATTAGGCTTTTCTCATCTTTTTGTTTCACAAGACGTCTTTCTCCTCAAAAGTCAGTTTTTTAATTTTGAGGGAAAGGAGCTTGTCTTCCTTCACAGTCTTTTGATATGAGAAATCATGTTCACGACCTCCTTAGCCTCTTACAGAACAGATTGATTGTGTCAAGCATGTGGTAGAGTATCTTTAGGCTTCTTGATCAGATTTTGCGCCTGGAAGAAAGGAATGGAATGAAGATTGCTCTATAGGCTTGCTGGGTCAAACTTCCTTCTGCTGGGTATAGGCTTCTTATTCCTCTGCTATCTCTATCTTTCCCCCTTCTCTATTTTAGCGATGATAATAGCTGTGTTATAGCGTATTTTGGTTCTCGCGTTATCAATTTGCTACTGTGATTGCTTGTTGCTTCAGCGACATTGATTTGTTGCTGTGATTGATTTGCTGCGTTTCGCGTATTTTGGTTTTTGCATCAATTTGCTGCCGTGATTGCTTGTTGCTTCAGCGACATTGATTTGTTGCTGTGATTGATTTGCTACGTTTCGCGTATTTTGGTTTTTGCATCAATTTGCTGCAGTGATTGCTTGTTGCTTCAGCGACATTGATTTGTTGTTGTGATTGATTTGCTGGGTTTCGCGTATTTTGGTTTTTGCATCAATTTGTTGCCGTGACTGCTTGTTGCTTCAGCGACATTGATTTGCTGCTGTGATGTGAATTTGCTCAACAATGTCGGCAACTAACTGAATGAGAATAACTCTTGATACTGCATTTGAATTTCTTGTCATCAAGCCCTACCACTTAAATATACCATCTTGGGAACAAAACTGTGAACCGGTTAGCTGGAAATCCGGAAATTTTATGCTTCCTCTAACACTTTGCTGATTCACTTCACTCTTATGTATGGCTGAATTGCTTGACTTTGATTATAGGCATCACTTTGTATAGTATGCTTTGCCATGGCTGATATATTTTTTTAATGCTGTGATTGCAATAAAGCATGATGCAGCATGGTATTAATTGGCTTTATTTACCATGTAAATCATGTTTCTTAGCTTGGCTTGGCCATATTAATTCAATGGTTTTAGTTTTGCTTGGTTTCTTGCTTGGAGTGTGAACGGCATGTAGTAGCTTTGCTTGGGTGTGTGCTTTGGTAGCTTGAGCTTGTGGCCATCTTAAGTATTTTTAGAGGGAGTCAGTATTAAAAAGAATGAGCTTGGTCGCTTGGCATGGCCCTCATATGTTCTATGGTAGATGCACGACCTTAAGAGAGGAGCTTGGCATGGCTTGTGTATGCATGTCGGATGCTTGTATGCTTAAATTACTTTTGCTTGGCGTAAGCTTGTTTAAGTATTGGCGTGTTCCTCTTGGTCATGGATCTGCTTGGCTTGAGCATGATCTTAGCATGAGCATGTGCTTGGCATGATGTTCGAGTGGCATGAGCACAAGCTTGGTATTAGCATGGACTTGGCATGATATATTGGTTCATAAAGTTAGAATAAGTGCCATGTATTAAGCATGAAATTTCTCGTGATTCCTCCTTATAAAGGGTTTGGACATATTTGGACTCAGATTTCATTGATTTCTTGTTTGCCTCTACACCTTATAGATCCATCTCATCAATGATTTTTTTTTTTATCTAGAAAATCAGGTATGATTTTCTTTGTGATGCTTTGAGGGAGAAATTAATAGCTTGGGTTCAAGATTTTTGGCCTTTAATCAAAATATGTACGGGACATTTAAATGGTAATATTTGCTGTGAAGAATGGGCACTAAATTTGGTGATAGATCGGATATGTAGATGCTTGTATAGAGTAATAAAGGCTTAAAGTATATGGCTGTACGTAGATGCTTGTGTAGGGTAATGAAGGCTTAAAGTATGACTTTGGTTGCTGAATTTTGTATGGGTAGCAATATTTGGATCTGTATATGCATGGGTATTAGAGCAAAAATCTATCGCGGGTTGGAACTTGAGCTAAGAGTATGCCTGATGTTGAAATCATAGCATGTTTGTTGGATCGTAAATGCTTGCGCTTATGACTTATCCACATTTTTTTGCTTCAGATTAGATACTCTGTGCTTAAGCTCTTACTTGATAAAGTTGATTATGGCAGCTTTTGTTTCAACAGTGGAGTAGTAGAGGCCAATGACACAAGATATGAGAGTATCACTTCCAATGATAAACTAGATGTAAGTAAATGGTGGAAGCTTTGAACACAACAATGAAGTGAGTTTTAACTTGATCGCGGTAATTGAAATTTTTTTTGCTTGAATTGCTTAGCTTGCTTTTCCTTCATTGTCACAGATTTGCATGATCATGTGCTTGACTAGCATATCTGAGTCATATACATTTTTTTTTGCTGTATATTGCTTGGTATTATCTTCCATATCAATGAATGCTTTCATGTAGAATTTTCATTTGTATAGGATTTCTTTGTGGCTTGGCTTTGGCTTGCTTACTTATTTGAGCATGCTCTCTGTGGATTTGTATGACTTATGGTTGCTGTGGTAACGCACTGACCACACACAACCTTCACTTTATTGCGGTGGTGCTAGCTTTGTCGTTGCTTTAATTGGCTGCTGGGAATTAGCATACTGGGCTAAATCGCTGCATTGTGGTTCTTCATGATATCCAGGTGAGCATCAATATAAGAATCTTCTCGTGAGATACGCTTGCATTTGATTATTCAAAGTTGTATTCTTGAATGCAATTGAAACATCGGTCGATCTTTTCTCTGGTGGTGAACTCTTTATGCTTGCTGCTGGGATTTGCATTTGCTCATCAATAATCACAAGGGTTGATTGACAATATATGAATATGGATATTGCTTGTCAGGAATTGAATTTGACAATGATATAACATGAATTTGCATGGCATGTTGTGCAGTGGCTTGTTTTAATTGCTGCGGTTATCACATAACATACTTTGCTTTATTGCTGGGATTGTGAGGTAACCTGCCTTTGTGAGCCCTCTTTTTCTTTACAAGCCGTTTGTGAGCCTCTTCTATTTTACTGCTGTAATTGTGAAAATGAATGATATAGCATGGCATTGCTTGGCTTGGTATATTTAAATTTTAGTTTCTTAGCTTGGCCTGAACATGTTACTGATACTTACATCAGTAAATTGCTTGGCTTGGATTTATTTGCTTGGCTTGGATTTGCTTTGGTTTGCATGGCTTGGTCTTGCTTGATTAGCTTTGATATTGAAAACAAAAATATCTTTGCTTCGCTTGATTGAACTTGTGACAGTCATGCTTGGGCATATTCTAGGCATGAGCTTTTGATGGCTTGAGCTAGCAGCTACATGATTATTTCAGTTATCCAGGGAGAGCACATTGGCATTGAAAAGAATGAGTTCAGTTGTTTTGCATGGTTCTCACATGGTTACTTGGTGGAAGCACTAGTTTGAAAGATAGAAGTTTGTTTGCTTGGCATGGTTGTCTTGGTCGTGATCCGATTGGCATATGCATGAGGTGTTCTAGGTATTAGCTTGGCATGATGGTTGTTTAAAGGGCTAGAAGTATTTGTTGCTTGATAGGAAGGTGCTTTTGGTTATTGAAATTTGGTCTAGTCATTTTAAGAAGAATCGAGATTTGGTCTAGCTAGCATGATAAGAGGTTGTCACAATAGCAAGAAATTGTTTAGAAAAATTTGGTATGGATAAGGTTAAAAATAGGTTAGCATGTTGGTTTAACGAAGTAAGATTATCACAAAATGGTTTGGAAAAGACTATTGATTTGAATCATATAGCATGGCAGTAGTTTGTGTTGCTTTTACAGCAGCTTTTGGCAATCTAGTTTTTCAGATTGTCTTGCTTAACTCTCCAAGCATATACGTCTTGATTAACTTCTTGTCTTGTAAGGTATTTGGCTTGGAAAGAGAATGAGCTTGTATGATGTCCGCTTGCTTGTTTTGGTTTGATTGATTCAATTAATGACTGTTATGCTTGGGCATGTCTTGGGCATGTGCTTTGATGGTATGAGTTTGTGACTTCCTCAAGTTTCTTTAATGGCCAAATGAGAGTGCATTAGCATTGGCAAACATGAGCTTGGATGTATTGGCTTGGCGTGACTCTCATTTGGTTTTCGATGCATATAAGATCTTGCAAGATAAGAGCTTGGAGAAACTTGCCTTCGTATGCTTCTTGTTAGTTCTTTAATGGATGCACGACCGTAGAAAGAACCTTGGCATAATTGGTGTTTGTATGCTTATATGCTTAAAAATATTTTTGCTTGACATAAGCTTGTTTAAGTATTGACTTGTTACTCTTGGTCGTGAATCCGCTTGGCTTGACAATGAACTTGGCATGAGCATGAGTATGGCATGAGCATGAGTTTGGCATTGTGTGGATGAATGTTTGATAATTCGAACATCATAAGAACTTTGACTCTTTCTATTTCTTTTTTCTTTTTTTTTCTTTTTTTTTCTTTTTTTTTTCAAAGTCATGATGCCTTGAATGGGTAGAAAGTAATTAGAACTGATCCAGCAGTAGTGTGCTTGGAAGCCTTAAATTCTAGTTCGTATTTTCCAATGAATCAATAGACTATAGGCCTGTGCTTTTCATCATGAATCATCTTTCACCAAGCCCCCAAGTATACCTTACTTGAAACAAAACCAATCTTTTGCATGTAACACAGCAGTAACACAATACCGCAGATGTGCATGCATAAATGCTGTCATGTTTGATCGCAGGTCGTGATTCTTGCTTGAGTTACATAATAGAGATTTAAGCTCAGGTCTAATTTGATATAGCTAGCATGTTCCGGCTATACTCTCATGTCGATCGATTACTTGTCGACTAATCACTGGCTTGGCATGGCTTGAAATTGTTGAATTAGGATTTAGTAGGAATTGCAGCTACTGTATGAACTTCTGCTGGAATTGCTTTAGTACAAGTTTTAATAACTTGTGTGTATGCTTGGTTGATTATGATGGTGAGCTGTTTTGGCTTAGAGGACATAAAGACAACGTGTAATGAAAAATGGTTAGAAGTATTTATTTTCTTCATCTAACAAAAATGAAGGGGAAGGACACTAGATGTTTGATTTTGATAATGGATTTAGTAAAGGAGGTGGATTGGGATACTGAAGGGAAGATGGTGCAGTGTTTGGATTTGATAATAGATATACTTGATTGTCCGAAATCAATAGCATATGGAGGCTTGAATCTTGAATAAGTGCGTGTTGATTGAATACTTTGCTTGCTCAATTTCCTGAATTTGATTGACTTTCTTCTGTAGTTAAATTGGATTAGCATGCTAAAGCTTCAGTTTCTCACGTGCGTATTTGAACGTTGGCTTTATTCCCAGCAGTAAAATGGGTCTGCTACTTGTTGATGGCAGAGCTTGAGGCTTGGTATTTTAGTGGATTTAAGACACATGAAAATGCTTCATGGAATTTATAGCATCTTATCAAGCATGTTGCAATGCTTAGAATCATCGAATGCTTTGTTATTAACAGCAACAGAATGGATCTCCCCTCTCTTTTCTTTTTGCATGTTGTTAAGGCAACGAAATAGCTTGGAACATTTGAATCCCTTGGATATGAAGCCTTGTTTTTCTGAGTTCATTTTAGCATGGCGGTGAGTGGTGACTTGCATGGTTTAGCAACAACTTGATCATGAATAGGCAATGTATGTAGTCTTGGCTTGGTTCCAGCAATGGATTTTTTACTTTTCTCTTTGTTAAAGCACCTAAGCAGTTTGGAGTGCTTAAATTGCTTTAGGCGTTGCTTGAGTAGCATGATGTTTAGCCCATTTTGCTTGTGATCTCCTGTCTTCATACATGAACTTTTTTTTTTTTTAACAGAGTGAATGTTGTGCTTGAAGTTTCTTTTCACTTCTTCTGTATGCTTGAAAGACTTATTCTCAAATTAAAATTGTAGATTTTGCATGTGTGTGCCTGATATGAATATGCACGAGATCTGTCAGTAATATAGTAGTTCTTCTTTTCTTCAAACTTGCTTGTTGCTGGTTGGTTTGGCGTATGGATCTGAAAAGGTGCTCTTGAGTGATGGAATAGATATGGTAAAAGCCTGATTATAAGAGTGCCTATGCTTGATGTATTGATTCTGGTTTAAATCAGTATGCTTGAGTTATATAATAAATTGAAATGGTATGGCTGATTGTGGAGAGTGGATTGGATTCAAATTTGCTCACCATTTTTATTTTGTGGTGATATCACCATCCAATTAAAACTTGCCACGTCATGTAGAATTAATTTAATACTTAAAATTTATTTGCTTAATAAAACATCATGATTAACTATAATTATGTTTTATAACATATGACAGTTTTATATTGAGTGGTGGTATCACCACCAAAATATTGGTGGTGAGCAAATTTAAATCCGAGTGGATTTTCTTGAGGTGTTGTCAAGATTTGCTAGTTATGGTATGTAAAGGGAATGATTTTGCCTGATTTGAATATTTTTTTCTTTCAGATGGATCAGCTTGATGCATGAATATGAGGCTAAAAAGTTTAGGATGGATGAGCTGCTGTTAAGGTAATAAACCAACTCATCAGCCCCCAAGTGCAGTAGCCTGATTAAAAGTACAAGATTTAACTTTTGCTTGCATGTTCTCCGGCAATGAATATCGCTTGAGAAGTGTGAGGGGCATGTGCTTAGGACCACTGCTGTGAAATGTTTGGGTTTTAGATTAGAAAACATATGCATGTTGCTTTTGTGAGAGTAATTCTCTCTAGAATTGTAGCTTCACATTTATGTTAGCTAGACATATAGATTGATATAGGTATAAGATATCTAGAATATCATTATTGCTTGGTATAAGCATCAACAATGAAGAGGTTATCGTTTATGCTTCCTGGTAAGGTTCAGTGAAAAGGTATGTTCAAATAGGCTTGAAATGCTCAAGAAGTGGCTAAACAATAGTAAGATTGTTATGCATGTAGATTTAATGGTTGTAATGCTTGCAGGGGCGTTAATAAACTGCTCCCAGCAGTGATTGTAAAGATCAAGAACAGAGATTAGCTTAATATATGTTGCAACAAGGGGGAAGCTAGCTGCTGGAATCATAGCCTAGTCCTCAGGTAAACGGTTCAACCTTGTAGGGACATGATGATTTGAGATAAGAGATAAATATTTTCAGGAAAGAGGTAGTGTCAGAGTATGAGAGGAAGAGGGAAAAAATGTGATTTCTTTAATTTTCAATAGCTAGATTTGGCCTTTTGAGGAGAAAAACAAAACTTACTTTCACTGATATCCTTTTCTGGTGTAAATCAGAGGTTCACAAAAGAGTAAGTAAACATGAAATTGAATCCGGATTTTTCAAAAGTGAAGAACAAAAAAGTCTCTTCTTACTAAGCTTGTTTGCATCACTTTGACCTTTTGCTGCTGTTTTGCTTGACTGTATCTGTCGGTGTTGTGACAATAAAAGCATGGATAGTTTCAAGAAAATTATCATCCTACCATGGAATAAGAGCATGATTTTTTTTTTTCAAAGCATAGAGCACTGCTATGAAATTGAGGAGCCGTAGTTAAATCGCAGCATGTTTTTTAACTTCATTAAGCAAAGCCCCCAATTATTCTTGCATGATGCTTGAAATTACTTTTGCAAAAAAGGATAGCTTTGAGGTTGAGTATACTGAGCTGATTTAGGCCTGGGATTAGCACAAATAAGGACTGATATTTTGTCTTCCATGTTGTTTGTAAGGTTTATGAAAAATATGGTAAATAGGCTCGAAATGCTTGAAAAATGGCTAAACAAAAGTAAGTTAGTTTTGTGGCACTAATGGTTATGATGCTTGCAGGATGTTTATATATTGCTCCCAGCAGTGGTAGTCAAGATTCAGCATGACATATATTCAGCAAGGAAGAAGTTAGCCGCTGGAATCATGACCTAGTTCCCAGGCAGAAGGTTCAAACCTTATCAGATCTGGAAGAAATGCATCAGCTGGTGATGAGGTTATTTGTGGTGGCTTGTTTGGTTTTGTTGAAGTCTCAAGGTGAGATAGCTTTTTATAGATTGAGTAATAGAACTCTTAATTTGTTCACTCAATATTGAAGCTTGAATAATGAGTGAATAAATTTGATTTTGACATCTTTCATGATTCCTGTATCAGAAACTCATGGATTAAAGTCTCATAGTCAATGCAATAAGCAACAAGCTTGTGTGGTAATGAGTATTTACATGTTCATCAAGAGAGCTCCCATTGATTGCATCTGATACATATTGTCAGTGGTAAAGCATGAGTGGTTTGAAGCGAGCATGAAAAATTTATGGAGTAAAGAATGCTGCTGTTAAGGAAGCTGAGGTGGAAACACAACCTAGTCCCCAGTGAAGTCGCCAAAAATGTAGGGGAACTTTTGATCGGGGTTGTACGGCAGTGAAATCACCATGACTGAGCCCAAAATCTATCCCCTTTGTCTGAGTTAGCGAAGACTAGACCCAGCAAACTTCAAAGGACTTGAGAATCCTAGGAAGCTTGCTGTTATGTTCTTCCCGGCAGCTCCTTGTATATGCACAGCAGTGAATTGAACATTCCAAAAGAGGCTTGGCAAGATGCGTGTGGCGTGGGAGCTAGAAAAGCATGAGTTTGAGAAGAAGAGGTCCCAGCAGTGTTGTATACTGGTTGAGATTTGTGAGATAAGGGGGTTTGGACAGAAGGTGAGTTTGAAAGGATGGAAACCTATGAATGGATGTGGGAGAGAGGAAGCATGGGAGAAGAAGAGTGCTAGAGAGCTTGCTAGCACACTCCGTTCTGATCCCCTCTTGGTTAATAACATATCTATTTATATGCAATTCTAGCAGCCAAAGGAATCTCGGTGGAAGGTCTCTACTGCTGGGTAAAGAGATGGCTTGGGTTAAATGCATGTACTGGATTTTATATTGCCTCTTGATCTGTCAGGTTTTGTCTAAAGAAGATTATGGAATAGGTTTGGCAGATTTTTTGCCGTGAAATCTGCTGCTAGGATAACTATTGCAGGATTCCCGCTGCTTAATTGCAATCCCAGAATTTCTGCTGTGCTGCTGGGATTATGTTCCTCTATGGGATTATGTTATGCGGCTGCTGGGATCAAGAATCCTATGTTTAGCATTTACTGTTTTGTTTGGCTCTAAAGGATTTGGGCTTAGGCTTTTGGGCTCTCTCTTCTTCACTTACCCGTATTAAGAGTTAGGCCGTTGGGCATGAATTTTGGTCCCAAGTCCAAAATTATCAACGAGCCTAAAACTAATAACGGGCCTCATGCAATTCCCTTACCTTCCACACCACACCCATTCTTGTAAGTCCCAAGTGCGTGAATGTGGCTTGGGTCCATGTGCGTGGCGTGATGTTTACGGGTGTAATTTTCCTCGAAATATGAATTGGGCTTAAAGCATGAATTGGGCTTGTTAGCTGGATTTTTGGGTGTCAACAAAGTGAAATGGCATTCCCTACATCTCATGCTCAAGTCAGATCCTTAATCCAAGACCTCGAAGCTCTCCATGATTCTGACGCTCCAGACTCTCTCCCTCAAATTAATGACATCACTGAAAATATTTATTCTCTTTGGAAACGGGATGAGATGTTCTGGCAACAACGGTCTAAGGTCAACTGGCTTCAATCGGGAGATCGAAATTTTTCACCAAACGACATTGCAACGTTGCCAATTCAATAAAATCCTCATATTACAGGAAGATTCCGGATCGTGGCTTAAAAATGAACGGGATATTAGAGACAATTTTCTTGCTTATTTCAAGGCTTTGTTTACTTCTTCGGGTCCTCAGCAGTGGTCAGAAGTTCTGGAATTTATTGATCCTCTTGTAACTGATGAAATGAATCAATCTCTTGCACAAGATATCTCCATTGAAGAAGTCAAAGCTGCAGCCTTTGACCTGGGAGCTCTGAAAGATCCAGGTCCTGATGGATTCTCAGGTACTTTGTATCAATCTCATTGGGAAACTGTTCAAACTGTTGTTCTCCAATCGGCCTCCTATCACCATTCAACAAACCACATCCTACATTCTTTGAACCAAACACACATAGCTCTAATTCCCAAAGTCAAGAATCCAAAAAATGCTTCCCAATTTAGACCAATTGCCCTATGTAACTTCTCCTACAAGATTTCAGCAAAATTTTTAGCTAAACGTTTGAAACCTCTCATTCCCTCCCTCATAACCTCAAACCAGTTTCCTTTTGTTAATGATAGACTGATCCAAGATAACATAATGGTGGCTCACAAGGTGTTCCATTACCTCAAAATGCTCCGAGCTGGTTCTAATGGCTCATTTGCTTTGAAACTAGACATGAATAAGGCTTACAATCGGGTCGAATGGTCTTTTCTCGAATGTGTTCTTTTCCAACTCGGCTTCTCTTCATCTTGGACTCAATTGATTATGAGTTGTGTGCATTCTGTCACATACTCAGTTCTACTCAACGGAAAGCCGGGAGCTTGGTTTGTTCCGTCAAGAGGTTTGAGACAGGGAGATCCCCTCTCCCCATTCATTTTTCTCTTTGTTAATGATGTGTTGTCAAAAATGATGCTAAAAGCTGTTGAGTCCATGCTACTGAAGCCTGTTTGTCTAGGTCCTGCTCAAATTCCTATCAGTCATCTCTTGTTTGCGGATGACTCACTCTTTTTTCTGTACTCCACTTTGGATAATTGCCTGCATCTGTCTAATTTACTACATACTTTTTGCACAGCCTCGAGACAAAGGATTAATATGGAGAAATCCTTTTATTTATTTTAGTCCGAATACTCCTCTGCCTATTGTTCAGGTTAGTTCAGTATTACAAATGAAAGTGGTGGATGATTCGGGCAGGTATTTGGAGTTGCCTACAATTTGGGGTCGTTCAAAAAGAAAGGCTTTGAGTTTTGTTAAAGATGCTATTTTGAAGAAAGTGGATGGCTGGAAGCAATCTCTTTTGAGCCAAGCCGAAAAAGAAACCATGATTAAGGGAGTAGCCAGTGCTATTCCCACATACACCATGGCTTGCTTCAAATTTCCCGCTTCTACTTGCAAAGAAATCAATTCGATCCTAAGTGACTTTTGGTGGGGAAGTACAGCCTCTTCTGGTATTCACTGGAAAGCTTGGGATTTTCTTGGTCTCCCAAAATCAGAAGGTGGAATGGGTTTCCGCAATTTTCAGGAGTTTAATGATGCCCTCCTTGCAAAGCAAGTCTGGAGGTTGATTCAATCTCCAAATTCCCTTTGTGCTCAAGTTATCAAGAAGATTTACCACCCTTTCTCCAACATTCTTAAAGCTAAACGAGGTGCTGCACCTTCTTGGCTTTGGTCTAGCCTTCTAGTTGGAAGAAAGGTTGTCCAAGCTGGCTCTTTATGGAACATTGGCAATGACACTTCGGTTAATCTGTGGTCAGATAATTGGATACCGACAGTCCCTCCAACTCCTCTCAGTTTAGCTAAAGCTAATTAATCTAAACATTGCAGTTTCTTCCTTGATTGATTGGAACCTCAAAAGTTGGGATCTCAGCTTCATTCACACGGAACTCTCTCCCATTCAGTGCAGTAAGATTTTGTCCATCCATCTGGTGGCCCGATATTGTTAAGATAAGCTCATATGGCCTTTCTCCAAGAATGGGAGCTATAGTGTCAAATCAGGTTATCATTTTCTAGCTTCTCATAATTGCACCGCTTCTTCCACTCATCCTCATCACTCTCACTCCACCTCCTTATTCATCTGGAGGTGGATTCACAATATTCATACTCTCCCCAAAGTCAAACTTTTCTTTTGGAGAATTGCTCACAACATTTTTTGTAAACACATTGCTCAGCATCCCACTTGTACTCATTGCAATCTGTTTCCTGAGACAGTGGAACACGTTCTATTTTCTTGCCCCTGGGTTGTAGCTACTTGGTTCACCCACCCACTAGGATACAAAGTCTCCGTGCAATCCATCTCTTCAATGGTCAATTGGTTTGATATGATCCGTCAATTTTCTGCTCCTAAAGATTTTTTCACTCATATTTCTTTCTTGATGTGGAATATTTGGAAGCATAGGTGTTGGTGTGTATTTAACCACCAGACCCCAAATCCTATCAAGGTTGCTATGAAAGCTTATTCTCATGCTTTGGAGTTCTTGGATTCTGTTCCTCCAAAGGAAGTTCTTAAACCCCCCATCATATTGGTTCCTCTGACCACTGCAGCCCATACATGGAATCCCCCATGTTCACTACCTTAAGTTAAATAGTGATGCTTCGTTTTCTACATCCTTTTCTACTTGTGGTATTTTCGTTGTTGTTCATAACGATTTGGGCAAATTAATGGATGGTTTTGCTGGAGTTCTTCCTGCTCTTTCGCCGCTTGCGGCAGAACTCCTTGCCATATGTGAAGCTCTGTCTATTGTGGCAAGACTACCTCCTGGTCTTGTCATCATCGCTTCCGATTCTCTCATCTTGATTCAAGCCCTCAAATCTGGAATGGCTCCTCAAGATTGGTCTGCCCAAAATCTATTTTCAAAAGCCCGGTACCTATCCTTAAACGTGCAAATCAGCTGGGTTTGGTCCAGCAGGAAAGTTAACCAAGCAGCCGATCACGTTGCTGCTTTAGCTCTGAGAGGAATGTGCCCTTTAGATTGGATGATCAATCCTCCTTCCTCTTTGCTTAGTGTTTTGTTGTATGATGGGCTTCCCTGCCCTCCTTAGGCCCTTTACTTTCGGGGTGCAGGTTATAGTCTTGCCTGCCTCTCCCTGGTCCTTGTTCTTTGCTTTTCTGTTATTGTAATCTTTCCGCCAAAATATATATATATATATGTGTGTGTGTGTGTGTGTGTGTGTGTGTGTGTGTGTGTGTGTGTGTGTGTGTGTGTGTTAAAGGAAAAGCATATTATGTGCCTTCGTCAAAGTGACTGATAAAGAGGGAATCAAAGAATTAGCAATTATCGATCAATCAGCATCGATTACAAATCAATCAGCATTTAATGTCATTATTGTAATTGATATTTCCGTTGTAATTCCCTCTCTATATAAAGGGACTATGAAATGAAATGAGTAATTTCAATTCTCATTTTACTTTTACACGTTATCAGCACGCTCAGAGCTAAAAGTAAAAAAAAAAAAAAAAACCATAGAAAAAAAAAATTTCTTTGCCGCCACCCTAAACAAAAAAAAAATTCTAGCCTCTTCCTTCAGCCGCCAGCCACACTGGCCTCACACCCCAACCCACCTGCACACGGCATCCCCTAGTAGTCCCCCACGAGGAGCAAGCCTAGCAATGTCCTCGCAGGCCAAACCGGCCTCTAGTGCGCGCTCCACAGCCCACCGGCCTCCAGTGCGCGTCCCACAGCCAACCAGACCGGCCAGCACGCACAGATCCTTCTTCCGACCGCCAGCTCTTCCAGACCCTTCTTCTAAAACCCCGTCCAGATCAGCCTTAATCACCCTTCACCGTCCAAACTGAGCGCCATCCACCGATCTCGATCTCGAACCAGATTGCCTGCAGCCTCGACCCGCCTGCAGCACGACACCACGTTCAGGCCTGCCTTGCAGAGCCCAGCCCCGCGTCAGTCCACCACGAGCAGCAACTGGGATTGTCGGCAAACCAGAAGGAAATGAGGAGCAAGAAAAGAAAAGAAAAAAAAAACAAACAAAGAGGAAAAAAGGTGACCCGGCCCAAAGAAAAGGACCGGCCCAGAGAAAAAAAAGAAGGGACCCGGCCCAAAAGAAAACCCGGCCCAAAGTAAAGACCCGGCCCAAAAGAAAAATAGCAGGCCCTGCGGCCCAGAAAGAAAACAAAACAGAAAAAAAAAAAAAAAAAAAAAAAAAAAAAAAAAAAAACAAACAAACAACAAGGCCCACTGCTGAAAAGAGAGAAGAAGCGGCCCAGTTTTCTCAAGCCCAAAAACATCGCTACGCACGCCTGCATCAACACGCGTGTGCGCTAGGATTGTTTTATTTTCTCGAAACCAAGTATGCTTTTATTTATTTAATTTCGTACTACGGTATATTTAATTCTTTATAATTAGAACTTTTGAGCATGTTTAGTTAGATAATATTGATTTTTTTAAGCATGCCTTGTTATTTATGTTTTACATAATTATGTTTAAGCATGTTTTAATTATGCTATGGTTTATACTTTATTTTGAACATGCCATATATATTTTGTTATATATTATTTATGCAAATTTGAGCATGTTTTGTGAATTTTACTACGCTTATATAATTATTTCTAAGCATGCCTTTATATTATGCTATCGTTTATATTTTTTTACGCATGATATATTATTACTATTATTATGTGTAGCATATATTTTGTTGTATATTTGAGCATGCCATGTAATTTATTTTTATATATGCTATGTTTTATTCTTTATTACGTGCTATGGATATTTCTTATTTAGAATGCTATACATAAATTGCGTTTTGCCATGATAATGAAAATTCATGCGCATTATAAATACATACCTACCGTGATAAAGCATTTTCACATAGCATCGAAAAGAAAGAAAAAATGTGACCATTACGAATCTTGGTCATGAAATCTAATTCATTTCTTTGGAAAATAATTTACGTTGATGTCTTTATGACTGCGTAATTTATATTTTCTCTCTTGTTTATGTAGATGGCTGATCCAACTCAACCTGAATTTGACATTTTGGACTCAGAAGGACTTGAGTACCATTGTTGGATTTCCGATGTAGAAACTGCCTTTGTCGCAAAAGACTACACTACCACCATTACCGACTCCAAAGATGATGTACTGTCTAATAAGGTGAAAGCAAATGCCTTAATGTTTCTGAGGCGACATATTGATCCTAGCCTACGCTGGGAGTACCTTCAATTGAAGACACCCAAAGAACTGTGGGATGCCCTTAAGGGACGTTTTGGAAACATTCATGACACTTTGCTCCCAGAACTGACCGTTCAATGGAATGAAATCCGCTTGCTTGACTACAAAAGGGTCAATGACTTCAACAAGGACATGTTGCGCCTCAAGACACGTCTCAACTTCTGTGGAAAGGAACTCACAGAAAATGATATGATTGAAAAAACTCTTTCCACCTTTCCTACTTCAGCACTTATACTAGCGAACCAGTATAGGCTGGAGTATGACAACAAATGAATCACAACCTTCAATAAGATGATCAACCTACTGCAAGTGGTTGAGAGGCATAATAAGGTTCTTTTGAACAACAATGCCAGGCCTGTTGGGACAAAGAAAATTCCCGAAACTAATTATGGCAAAGTGAAAGGTGGAAAGAACCCCAAAGCAAAAGGGGTTGAACGTGATGATCCCTACCCACGTGGTAAAGGACGTGGGGGTCGTGGTATGGGCCGTGGAGGCCCTCCCAATGTATGGCGCAAAGATGGTGGTGCTGGCCATAGTGGTCTTGGAAACAAGGTGCAAAGGGCACTTAGGAACCCTTCAGTCAAATAGGAAAGAGTTGGCAATGAACCATGCTGTAGGTGTGGAGTCATTGGGCATTGGTACAAGAACTGCCAAGCAAGCAACATAGTTGCAGCCACTTACAAGAGGTATAGTAAGTCTAAAGAACAAGAGGCTCACTATATGGAAGAAGAGGGCCATGACCCAAACGTCAGCCTCACAATTGCAGACTTCAATGACAACAAGGAACTTGCTCAGTCAATGGATGCTCCAGATTTTGACTGATCTGCTTTATTTATCTTATTTTCCAAAGACAGTTGTGAAGGCATAATGCCTCATTTTTAATTAGACTATCGTTTAGTCTTAAAGAATGGTTTGATGAATTAGATTTCTGAACAAAACCTTAATTTGATTATCGTTGGCTTATTAATAAATTTCGAATTTTATTCTGAAGCACTAAATTTATTCAAATTTATTTACTACACATATTTACATGGTTCGAAATAGCACTATAAAGATGTAAATTAAAGCAATACACCTAGAAAAAGAAAAATTATTAGAATGAAAAGATTGTCATTCTACCCAAATAGAAATACTTACCAAGAGCTAATCGAACCTTGTTAAGTTTTCAAAGATATTTGTGCCAACGGTTATCATGTAGAAACACATTGTGAGAATGGAACTGAATACCTTTCTATTACCTCTAATGAATGTGGAAGGAAACACATTTTAGAGAAACTTATGAGTCAATCTAGTGGACTATATCTCACTACGATTCAGATCATTGAATCCTATGCTGTCACAAACAATGAAATGTGGGACACTGACTCATACAGGCTTTGGCATGACCGCCTAGGGCACCCTAGTCGTGACATGATGATCCGTATTTAAAAGAACTCACACGGACATCCCTTCGTTCGAGTGACAAATAAAATGGGATAAAAATCCGTCACACTGCAAGGTGTCGATTCTAGTACTGCTCAAATGCAGTCATTGCCTTCTGAAGTACCAGAAGCACTACCTCCCTCCCATTATGCCTTATTAACTATTTCAAAGGCACATCACTCGTTTTGCAAAGCCAGCTCTTTAGCAAAAACAAGATCGAGACCTTCCTATGCTAAAGACACAAAACAAAACATTCCATTCTTACAAAGGATATAAGGAGAAAATACACAAAACAAAACATTCCATTCTTACAAAGGATACAAGGAGAAATCTATGGACCTATCCATCCAGAATGCGAACCATTCAAGTACTTTATGGTTCTGGTGGATGCTTCGACACACTGGTCACATGTCACTTTATTGTCCACAAGAAATGATGCACTTGCAAAACTCCTACCACAGATTATACGTCTAAGGGCTCACCACCCTGATCACCCTATCAAGTCTATATGGCTTGATAACGCTGGAGCGTTTACATCAAAAGCATTTGATGATTATTGCATGTCTATTGGGATCGATGTAGAGCATCCTGTACCCCATGTGCACACACAAAATGGTCTCGCAAAAGCCGGCTACGGATGGTGGCTAGGGCATTGGTTATGCGCACCAACCTGCCTATATCTACATGGGGTTCTGCAATATTGCATGCAGCTTTACTTATTCGTTTCAGACTCACAGCTAGCCAACCATTTTCTGCGTACCAGTTGGTAACTGGATATGAGCCTGACATTTCACACTTACGCATATTTGGTTGCGCAGTATATGTGCCTATTGCGCCCCCACAACGCACCAAAATGGGTCCTCAGAGACGATTAAGTATTTATGTTGGATACGAATCTCCAACAATTATCCCCTACTTGGAACCCTTGACAGGCGATCTCTTTACCGCTAGATTTGCGGATAGTCACTTTGATGAGACAGTCTTCCCGTCGTTAGGGGGAGATAGGAAAAAGGATTTTCCAAGGGAACGACAGGAATTGTCGTGGTTTATTCCCACTCTGTCTCATTTTGATCCCCGCACTTCACAAAGTGAAAATGAAGTGAAAAGAATAATCAATCTTCAGAACGTAGCAGATTCGATGCCTGATGCGTTTACTGATATCGCAAAAGTGACAAGATCACATATACCAGCTGCAAATGTGCCTGCAAGGTTAGAAGTTCCCAACAAGGGGCACGGTGCCGCAGATATAGGCACTACAGCCACACTTAGTGGAGGTGTGGTTGAGGTCGTGGCTCTCCAAAGGAAGAGGGGGAGGCCACCTGGTTCGATTGATACTCATCCAAGGAACAAGCGGGCAAGTAAGGCACAAACCGATCCATTAATCATCAATGTAGAGAATCCCTCTCATGAGATTGTCTCTTATTATAGTTATGTCCATGAATCAATACTGGAGGACGCTCCGATGTTTGAAATGATTCCAGAGAACAAAGAAATCTCAATGGATTATGAGAGTGTGTATGAGTTGATAGAAAGATCTTCCATACACATTGATGATGTATTTATATACACTGTTGCTCAAGAAACCATAGAGCACGATGATATCGAACCACGCTCTGTTGCAAAATTCAACAAAGAGCAGATTGGCCTAAATGGAAAGAAGCAATCCAGGCAGAACTAGATTCTCTGGCAAAGAGACAGGTATTTGGTCCGGTAGTGCTAACCCCACCAAGTGTAAAGCCTGTAGGACGTAAATAGGTCTTTGTTAGAAAGCGTAATGAGAAGAATGAAGTCCTGAGGTACAAGGCTTGCCTTGTGGCTCAAGGTTTCTCACAACGCCCTGGAATTGACTACGAGGAGACATACTTTCCCGTAATGAACGTTATAACGTTCCGCTACTTAGTTAGCTTGGTAGTTTTCGAAAGACTGGAAATGCAGCTCATGGATGTGGTTACTGCATATCTCTATGGGGATCTAGAATCAGAGATATATATGAAAGTGCCTGATGGCCTTACATTACCCAAGTCAAGTGACTCTAAACCACAGAGTGCGTTTGCAATTAGGTTGAAACGCTCACTTTACGGATTGAAACAATCCGAGCGGATGTGGTATACGCGTCTAAGTGACTACTTGATTGGGAAGGGATATAAGAACGATGAATTGTGCCTCTGCGTATTCATAAAGAAAACAAGTTCCGGATTTGCAAATTGTAGCTGTATATGTCGATGATATGAACATAATAGGTACTCTTGATGAAATAAGAGAAACCGCGAGCTACTTGAAATCTGAATTTGAGATGAAGGATCTTGGGAAAACTCAATTCTGTCTAAGCCTTGAACTAGAACACTGAGTTTGTGGAATACTAATCCACCAGTTTGCGTATGTCCAAAAGTCAGGCGATTTAACATGGACAAAGCGCATCCTGCTAGCACTCCCATGATCGGTCGAAGTTTAGATGCAAAGAAAGATCCATTTCATCTAAAGGAAGATGACGAAGCGGTGTTGGGAGCAAAAATTCCTTATCTAAGTACAATAGGCGCATTATTGTACTTAACCCAATGTACTCGACCAGACATTACGTTCTCAGTGAACTTGTTAGCTAGATTTAGCTCAGCGCCAATGCAGCGTCAATGGTATCAAGAACATTTTCCGATTCCTAAAAGGAACCATTAACTTGGGGCTGTTCTTTCCCTACAGAGAGACAAGAGGGACCGCAGATGGTGCTGATGGCGAAAGCGCCACTTACTACACCCAAACACCAAATGACGTTTTGGTTGGTTTTGCTAATGCTGGGTACCTCTCTGACCCACATAAAGGTCGTTCCCAAACTGGTTATGTATTTACCATTGGGAACACGGTGATATCTTGGAGATCAACCAAGCAAACCCTTGTGGCTACCTCCTCGAACCACTCAAAGATCATTGCTCTACATGAGGCGGTTCGTGAGTGTATATGGTTAAGAGCTATCATTACACATATTCGAGGGACAAGTACGTGGTTTGAGTTCTACAACTGAAGAGCCTACTTGCATTTATGAAGATTATACAGCTTGCATTGAACAGATGAAGTTAGGATATATCAAGGGTGATAATACAAAACACATATCGCCAAAGTTTTTCTACAATCAGCAACAATAGGCTCTCCTCAAGATTCAAGTGAATCAAGTTGACTCAACTCATATACTCTCGCAAGCGTATGAATCGTTGTCAAGTAAGGGAAATATTAGAACCTTGATTATCGTACCTCGGGGATTAGGTGTTGGACCTAACCGAGGTAATTGGCGCTAGAATAACTTAAAAGCATACAATGAAAAAGTAAAAATAAAAATAAAATAAAGTAAAATAAAATATTCACAAGGCACCAAGCTTCGGCAATGCTCGGCTTAGCTCACACTAAGCCTAATCAAAGCCACTAACTTGTAGCCCAAATGAGTTATGCACAATGGAAGGTAGAATTTTGTTTGGGAGTTTTGAATTGGGAATTAACTAAATTAAATGCAAACTAAAGAACAAGCAAACAACTGATTATCAAGCAAGAAATTAAATTTGGATTTTCAAATTAATGGAAATATGGGAGTGTCGGGTGATTCACACTAACTATCTTGTAAACATCGATGCCAATTTCACAAATGCATGTATTTCCTATATGTGTCGAGTCCCATATCTAGTACCGGTTAAGGCTACTAAACCAATTATCCTTTCGGTGTATTGACTATGCCGGTTAAGGCCACAATCAACTCTCTAATTTGGGCATTACGCCGGTTAAGGCCGCAATATCCAAAATTAGAGGCCTAGAGAGCAAGATAATAGAGACCCAAGCAAGCTTAGCTACAATTAAGCTAGCTAATGGTTACCACACTTAAATCCTAGATGCCACAAGATTAATAAGTTGTCAATTTATCAATCTATTCATCACAATTGCCCACAACATAATTTCAAAGAGTGACTAAGCCTAGAAACATGCTTCTAAGGACCAATAAATTCGGATTTAAAGCATACACAATGGAAATTGCATTTATTAAAATTAAAGCATCAATATTTATACAAGATGAGTTAGGGCTTCACAACCCTAACTCCCAAAATTGAACTACTCACAACCCATTATCAAATACATCATCAAATACATAAGAAATTAGGAGAAATGATAGAGGAGAGAGGGAACACAAGCTAAGCTCACAATTTGCTATAGGCAAATATGAACCCAACTTGAAATTAAGCCCCCACTCTTTACCAAAGCCAAAATCCCTTGTGGTGATGAAGCCTTGATGATGTGAAGTGAAAATCCCTTAATTACTCCTTCCAATTTTTGAGAGAAAATGATGAGAGAGAGAGAGTGGGGAGGTGGGTTTCGGTGAACAAAGAAAATAAAAGATGGAATTGGGGGTGGTTGCGGCACTGTTGGAGAAAAGAGAGGATTTAGGGGTGTGTGGCCACTGTAGGGTTTGGATGAATATATATATATATATATATATATATATATATGTGGTCTCCGTGTGTGGTTGTTTTGCAAGGGAGAACTGGATGGTGAATATATGGCTGTGATTAAAGGAGAAATATGATGGCGTATGGCTAGGATTGAATGGACTAATGGAGAGGAGCAGTACGTGATGGGCTGCTAGCTTTCAACTAATGGTTTAATTAAGAAAATAGTTGCCATGTGTCAAGGCTGGATTCGGCACCAAACAATTAAACAACAATCAAAGATTGCTGCACCTGCACGTCATGGCTGGGGTTAATTAGTCAAACCATTGGTTAATTAATCTAATCATTGGTTAATTAAATAAATCAGCCAATGATTAATTAATTAAGCCAATGATTAGTCAATTAATTGTTTCTTTTCTTCATCCCCTTCTTTCCTTCTTTGATCATAAAGCACATTAGAAGACATCATCTTGAAATACTCGGATTCGGCTTTCTCACTCATGTTGACTATGGTTGACCGGCATCGACTATTTCGTCATTTTGTCGGAATACTCCAATTTGCACAATTTCACACCATTTCCACTTGATTTCCGCAATTCTACTTATTTCCTATAAAATAAATAAAAATGCATTAACTATATATTAATTAACTTGAGGATTAGCTTAATTCTAGGATTTTAGATATAATTACACGTATAAAAATGTGTGTAATCATAAGGCCTGAAAATGTGTGCAATTTTCAGGGATTATAGAGGTGGCTTTCTTGGAGCTTTTGCAGCTAATATTGACATTCCTAGCTCCGTGGCGGCAGAGGTTATGGCATTATCAAGGCAATTGAGATAGCTTGGGTTCGTGAGTGGAAGCATATTTGGCTAGAAGTTGACTCATCCTTGGTACTTGATTATTTTCGTAATCCTTCTCTTGTGCCTTGGAATCTTCGAGTTAGGTGGAATAATTGTTTGTTCAAGGTCTCTATGATGACATTTCGGTCTTCTCACATCTTCCGTGAAGGGAATAAAGTAGCTGATGCTTTAGCAAACTATGGTTCATCTTCTTCCGAAACGGTGTGGTGGGATTCTCCTCCTTCTTTTATCCTATCGCACTATGAGAATGATAGGTTGGGTCTTCCTCAGTTTCGTTTTCGTTAACTAGCTAGGATTTCATTATGCTTGTTTTTCTTATTGGGAGGTTTTGGTTTTTGATCCCCCTCCTTTGTATTCTTTATTCCTTTAATCTCATGGAGTGATGGAGAAGGCCTGAGGAGAATGTGGCAGATTTGTTCACCAAATCATTGCCTAAGGCTACATTTGAGAAACATGTGAAAAACATAGAAATGCGAAGACTTTCCAAGCTCCCTTAATTAATGTAAGGATCAGGGGGAGGTGTAGACGTCAGGGGGAGTCTAACACACACATGTCATCCTCAAATGTAAAAGGTGCGTTGTGCTCTTTTCCTTCGACCAAGGTGTATTTTTTGTCTCACAGAGTTTTTATTGTTACTTGACAAGATTTTTAGTGAGGCAACAACTCATGCACCATTTCGTCTTTGACTTGGCACAAGGGGGAGTGTACGTTAAAGGAAAAACACATTATGTGTCTTCGTCAAAGTGACTAACAAAGAGAGAATCAAGGATTTAGCGATTATCGATCAATCAGCATCGATTACAGATCAATCAGCATTTAATGTCATCATTGTAATTGATATTTCCGTTGTAATTCCCTCCCTATATAAAGGGATTATGAAATAAAATGAAATGAGTAGACCAATTCTAATTCTCATTTTACTTTTACAATATATTATTTCCCTCAGAGTCACAGACACCTTCCAGTCTCCCACCACTTTTGTCTCCCCTCTTTACCCCTCAACAGCCTTGTCTCCTCTCACTTCTACCTTTCTATGAGTGGAACTGAAGTCGGCACATTTTCTATCCTGAAGCTGGCAGTTAATTACCTATTTTTTTTTTTGGTTACAAGTTAATTACCTATTTTGATAGGTGACAACTTCAATACTAGTCCGATCACCATCCTGCCCTGTAAATAATTTTTTGGTTGCTTTTTTATGTTTTAATCTGCTTTACTGAATCCACTAACTTTTCGATGTGGTAGAGTACAGTAAATATCCCCTAGATATATAAGTCCTGAACTGGGATTCTTCAGCTGACCTATATCATTAACACTTTTGGATATTAAGCTAAAGGGAAAGAATCAAAGACTGAAAAAGCAAAAGTGACCATTTTGTTTAATTTCTTTTCCGGTTGAACCCATTTATCAAAACCCAAATGGAAACTGAACCTCTTTATCAGTTGATAATCCTATATCCTTAAGGTGACTGAAAATCAAACACCTCAATACTCAAAAAGGCAGTAAAGACTAACTAGGGAGAGAGTATTGAGCAAAAAAAAAAAAAGTGAGAGCTTTTGATTCTTAAGAGGGGCAGCTGAGCTTCGTGGAGGAGTGGAGAAGATGAGTCAGCTTCACTCATTCTTTGCTCTCCCGCCATTGCTCTCTCTGCGTACAGTATTATAGAAGGGTTTCTGGGGTTTATGAAACTGGCTTAGTTTTCAGCAATGCCCCCATAGTTTTACAAATTTCCATATTTTGTTCTTAAACTTTTAAAATTTATCAATTTGCCTCAAAATTGCCACGTCGGCGTTATTTTTATTTTGTTTGTTTTCAGAGGATGAATAACGGAATAACCTACTCATTCATGTTCATCGTCTTCAATCTTTTCTTTACCCCAAATTCTGCAACTGGGTTTTTGACTGTTTAGAGCTCTTTCTGATTTTTATGACTATTACATCCAATTTTATTTTTTCTTGATTTAATTTTGTTTCTGATATGCAGAGAAAGCTGGAGTCTTGAAAGGTGGCCAGTCTCTATATGTTGTTCCTGAAACAGAGTTATCAGGTATTTGAAGTCTTCATTCCAATACATGAAAAGCTGCTATATGTGTTAGTGCCTATATGCTTCCTGACATGCACCATGTTTTATACCTTGATCTTTTTTGGGGGTGAATCAAAAGTTTACAAGTGATAAAGATGATAAATTTACAACATATACTTCAAAGAGGACAAGAAAATGGAGTTTCCTAGTGCTATCAAATACAGTATGTGTGGGAAAATGGGAATTTGAAGTAGGAAGAAGCTTGGCTTTCAATGTTAATCGAGTAAAGTTTAGAATGCTAATAGCATATTGTACTTTTAGCTAAGGGGAATCTCCTTAGCTTTATCACTGCTCTGCTTCATCTAAACCAAACATCCTATATTCCCAGTCCAAGTCTTCCACCAAAAACTGAGCTTTGCCTAAATTAGATTTGGATAAAAAAGTGAGATTCTTTCAGACATATATGCCAGTAAGATTAGCGCTACATGGAGATGATAAAAGAGTCACAACCAGGGAACAGAAAATGATATGATCGAGATACAAAGTATCGTTGATTAAAACTATGATATACAATTATACATACAAAAAAGTAGTACAGTTCATCAATTCTAATCTTTTGGAGATAGCAGCACCTGATTAACCATTTTGTCCAAATCCAAGAAAGATGATCCATGAGGACCTGTAGTGGCCTTCTCTGCCAACTTCTTCCATTCCATGGATTTCTTCCTCATCTCTTTTCCCTCCTTTTCCTCCATTAACTTCCTCACAAGGCTTTCTATGTAGTTTCTTTTAACATCACCCTCCATCTCCATGCCTATGCCCCATTCTTTGCAACAGTACCTACAGTTGGTTTGTTGCTCGCCGTTGAAGGGCCAACAGATCATCGGCACTCCACCGCACACACTTTCAATGGTTGAGTTCCACCCACTATGCGTCAAGAACCCTCCTATAGCTGGGTGGCTCAAGACTTGTTCTTGACAGCACCAGCTTGCCAGTAGACCCCTGTCTTTAGTCTGTTCTATAAACTCTGGTGGTACCACAGGTGATTCTCCCCCAACAAGGTTAGGCCTAATGACCCAAAAAAAAGTGATGCTGCTGTCTGCAAGGCCCCAAGCGAATTCAATTAGCTGCTCATCTGTCATGACTGTGCTGCTTCCAAAGTTGACATAAATCACAGAACTAGGTTCTTTAGAGTCAAGCCATTCAAAACAGTCTGGTTCTTCTCTCCATAGACTTGCTCCAGTCAACTTGAAGGTGTTATCTTCAGCTGGTATCTGATTAAGTTGTAGGTCCAGGGGTCCAATGGAGTATATAGGTGGTAGCAAATGCGAAATTGCCTCGAGAACTTCATGCTCTAAGGCATCAAACGTATTCAAAATGATAGCAGAAGCTCTTTGAACTTGTTCTGTATCGTGCAAAATCACGTGCAGAATGGGGTCATTTGGGTCAGTGGTTCTAATGAAGGTTGGGATATCCTTCAATTGGATTCCTTTCATTCCTGGAATCCAATCTATTACTGTATCCAAATACCCATTTGTTAAATAACTGTCGTCTGCAAGTCAACAAAGAACATAATACTATTGAAGTGAGTCAACATTTCTAATGCAATAGATTTAGAACAAGTTAAAACAAGCAGGTTAATATTTCTAATGCAAAAGATTTAGAACAAGTTAAAACAAGCAGGTTAATAACAATATTAACATTTCCAAATGTCCTGTGATGAGAGATTTAAAGTCATTTGCAGATCTGTGTGAAATCTATAATATGTCACTAGCTGCATAATATCCACTTTTTTTTTCGTAAAACCAAAAGAGATTTCACCAAGTAGTGATATCCTCTCTTTTTATAATTAGTGTTCAATAGTTCAATACCTTTAAGAGGAACTAAACCCTTTTCAATGAGATTGCGATATTGAAGGTAGCCCATGAAACCACAGGCACTTGTTGTCCAGAAAATAACTTCAGGAAGGCCTAGTTCTTGGGCTGCATCAAGAGTGAAGTTCATGATACCATCAGCAACTATGCAGGTTACTGGAGGCGAATTTGGTGAAGAATTGAGCTTCAAAAGAAGGTCTCTGAAGGGTGCTAGGCAGTTTTTCCTTGTGGATTCGCATAGCGATGGCATGTGTTGGGTGGCAACATTCGCATCAGTTGGAGGAAGACCATCTGGAATTGTCTCGAATCTAAAGGAAGGGAAACCATCAAGAGAATTTGGACCTCGAGATTTCAGCAGGCGTTTATGTATGAACTCTGTGTTGACAAAGGTTATATGAAAACCTTTGAAGTGGAGGAGTTTAACCAATTTTAGCATTGGGTTTATGTGGCCTTGAGCTGGGAATGGGATGCAGACTGCATGTGGCTTCTGCGACGTTAAGGCAATGCAATCCATTTCCTCTCTCTCTCTCTCTCTCTCTCTATGGGATGCTCTGGGATACAGAGTTCTTACCAGTTTTATAGCTAGTGTGGCCACCATCCACTACTTTTCATTGAGTATATTCCCTCATCTTTTAATCTTAGCCTTGCACATTTTCAAAGAGAGAATATGAAGGTTAAGATTAAAAACTACTGGTCATATCAGCACATAGCTTTCGATGTTCAGAAGATAAGGCTTTTGAGCTGCCAACAATGTTTTTATATTCCTTTCTCTTGACCTTCTCATGCCATATACACCCTTTCCTTTCTTTTGTCATTCAGGCAGAAAACAGGATTCAAGACCCTCCAAAGACATCTTTCTGTGATCCCAAAACCTACAGAATTTTACAGCGGTTGCTAGTACCAAAAATTCATGGCTAGATGAAATACCTGAAAACAACAAACATATTTTGCCACTGCATAGATGGAGATTAAATGGTTCTATATGATGACTAGTTCCTGGACACAGAAGCAGTAAACTTGTCGATACATTTGTGCGAATTGTTAGTTTCGAGTGAGGATTTGGTTTGTTACAAACAATTTGGATATGATGTTCTTCGTAGAATTACAGTTGGAATATGAGATTAAGGGGATTTTCCATTTCATATTTGAGTGAGCTAGCTGCTCTTAAATAAAACAGAGGATACTTTTTTTTTTGGGTGATACATATTCATTGTTTCAAGTGAGGATTTTGGTTTGTTACTTTCTTACAAACAATTTGTTTGGATATGATGTTCTTTTTAGAATTATAGTTGGAATATGTGATTAAAGAAATTTTCCATGTCATATTGGAGTGAACGTTTTTCTGGAGAAAATAGAAACATTGGAGTGAGCTAGCTGCTCAAAAATTAATAAAACAGAGGATACTTTTGTTTTTTTTTTGATACATAAAACAGAGGATACTGCTCAATAAGGAATATAATATTTTCCCATTGATTCACTCATTCTAAATTCTGGGAGACAGAAGCACCTGGTTAACCAGCTTCTCCAAATTCAAAAATGATAACCCATTAGGACCACTAGAGGCCTCCTCTGCCAACCTCTTCAATTCCTTGGCTTTCTTCCTCATCTCATTGCCCTCCTCTCCCTCCATCAACTCTCTCACAAGCCCTTCTATGTAATTTCTCCTGACCTCACCCTCTATCTCCATGCCTATGCCCCATTCTTTACAACAGTACATACAATTCATTTGTTGCTCAGCAAAGAAAGGCCAACAAATCATGGGCACTCCACCACTCACACTTTCAATAGTAGAGTTCCATCCACCATGTGTCAAGAAGCCCCCTATTGCTGGGTGGCTCAAAACTTGTTCTTGAGGGCACCAACTTGATAATAGGCCCCTTTCTTTGATTTCTTCTAGAAACTCTGGTGGAAGCACAGCTGATTCCCCAGCAACAAGGTCAGGCCTTATGACCCAGAGAAATGGCTTGTTGCTGTTTGCAAGTCCCCAAGCAAACTCAATTAGCTGCTCGGCTGTCATGACTGTAATGCTTCCGAAATTGACATATACAACAGAATTTTGTTCTTTTAAGTGAAGCCAGTCAAGACACTCTGGTTCCTCTATCCATAGGTTTGATTCTATCAACTTCAACTCGCTATCTGATGGGATCTGATGAAGTTGTAGATGTACAGGTCCAATGGTGTAAATGGGTGGTAGCAAACTTGACAGTGCATCTAGAACTTCATGCTCCAAGTCGTAGAACGTGTTCAAGATAATAGCAGAAGCTCTTTGAGATCGTTCAGTCTCATATACAAGAAAATTCAGCATGATGTCATCTGGGTCTGTTGTCCTAATGAAACTCGGGATGTCCTTTAAACGGATACCTCTCATGCCTGGTATCCAATCTATTACAGTATCCAAATACCCGTTTGTCAAACAGCTAGAATCTGCACATTGAAGTTAGAGTACTGGTGAGTTGACTTTAATCTGATGCAGATTATAAATTCAAGTAGTTCAACTTTCATTTGATCAAATCAATACCTTTGAGAGGAGTGAGACCCTCTTGGATGAGTCGGTGATACTGAAGGTAGCCCATGAAGCCAGAAGCACTTGGTGTCCAGAAAAGAACTACCGGAATCCCCAGTTCCTCACCAGCGTCTAGACTGTAGCTCATGACACCATCAGCCACTATGCAAGTTACCTGAGGGATATTATTGTTTGAAGAAGAATTCAGCTTTGAAAGAAGTTCTCTGAAGGGAGCTAAGCAGTTTTTCTTTGTGGATTCACATAAGGATGGTATGTGTTGTGTAGCATTTGCATCAGTTGGAGGGAGGCCATCTGGAATTGTTTCAAATCGAAAGGAAGGGAGGCCATCAGCGGAGTTAGGGCCTCGCGATTTAAGCCAGCGTCTATGGTTGTACTCTGTGTTGACAAAGGTTATATGAAAACCTTTGTAGTGAAGCAGTTTGGCTAGTTTGAGCATTGGGTTTATGTGACCTTGAGCTGGGTGTGGCATGCAAACTGCATGTGGCTTTTCTGCCATCAAGCCCTTGAGAACAATCTCTCTCTCAATTCCTACACAAGTTAGCAGAAAGCTTTCTAGAAAATGGAATGATATGCTTTGGGGATGGAAGACAAGTAGTCTTTACCAAATTTATACTTAGCTAGCAACTAAAGGTCAATGGGATGAATCTGTTATACCTAAGAGGAAGGTCTGGACGGCGGAGGAGTACATATATATTAATATGAGCCTGTCTTCTTCTTCATGCCATCATTCTCACATTTAAAATACTCCTTTTAGGCCCCTAAAGAGGATAAAAAAATCTACATACTCCTTCACCAGTGGTGTACAAGATCCGGTCCCCGTCCTCATGCTTTATTTATTAGGGAAATGATCATTTACCCAATTTCAGCTTAAAAATTGTCCACTTGTTCCACTAAGAGTTTTTTAACCTCATTTACCCCAAACACTCTAAGAGATTATTTCCCTATTACCCAATTAATTCTTTTTTTATTCTTTTTTATTTATTTTTGGGACTTTTTTGTCTTCTCCTTCTTTCTCACTTAGAGAGAGAAGTCGTCGGATACCTTGCCGGACTTCGGTGACCAGTGGCCAGCCGCCGACTCCGGTGACCGGTCGCCGGAATCTCGAATCCGGCTACTGAACTGGTGTCCGGATTCCGGTGTCTGAATTTATTGCCCCCTAATAATACTCAGTAACCATATTATTGCCCCCCCCAATCCTAGGGCTGGCCGTGGTACGGTTACCGGATTTTTTGGCGTCAGCCGAATACCGACCGAAAGTCATCGGTTTCACCAAATGTGTTGCCGTAACCGTGCCGGAGCTTTCGGTTACCGGAAGTTCGGTTTACCGATTTCAACGGTCGGTTTTGGCCGGTATTTGAAAAGTCCGATTGTCGGAATTTAGAGGACTGCAGAGATAAAATCCGGCTATAATCTGGCTCTTATGTAGAATATGCCTCAGATTTGTAACCCAAGTGAAGGAGATGAGGATTGCAGTATGAGGAGGAAGAAGAAACAGAAAGAAGGAAGAGTACAGAGTTGAGGTGAAAGAAGCTGAGAGTGAGAGAAGAACAGCAGCCCTCCTAATTCTAGATCTAGAATTCAGTTGGAGATCCGATTTTTGATTCATATCTAGAGGTGAAAGAAGAAGTGGAAGGATGAATAAGAAAAATGATGAGAAAATGGAGGAAGAAGAACAAGAATCTAGGAAGAACAAAAGTCAGAAATGAAGAGAGAGAGAGAGAGAGAGATAGCAGAAAGTAAGAAAACAGAAGAGGAAGAGAAACTGAGAAAGAACGAAGAAGAGAGAGAGAGAGAGTTGTCTCGAAGTAGGAGACGCGAAAGAGTTTTTAATTTTCATGATTTCTGATTCAAGTATATTTTTTAGTTTTTGTGCAATTAACAACAAGCAAGCTTGTGGCCTAGTGGTAAGTGGCTCGAGTTTGTAGCGAGATTGGCAAGGGTTCGATCCTTGGCAGACGCAAGAGGGGTAGTATTTTTGGGAATTAAATCCAGAAATTTATATCTCGGCTGGTTCGGTAACACCGAACCTATGCAATTGGTTGTACCACTACCGAGCCGAAAACGTTGCTCCGGTACGGTACTACCGTACCGACTCTTCGGGTACCGGATTTGCCGGCGCCGACACCACCGGTTCGGCCGGTTTTCGGTTGGTTCCGGTAGGTATGGTAATTTGAGCCAGTCCTACCCAATACCCATATTATTGCTCCTCAGTAATCATATTATTGCCCCTCAGTAATCATATTATTGTCTCCTAATCATCATATTATTACCCTCCAATAATCATATTATTGCCCTCAAGTGAATTGTATAAACACCCAAAACCAAAATGAACACACTACAAACACATATGTTCAATTGTACACGTTACTTTTCTTCCCCATTCTAGGAGCTCACAGTATACCAAAAAAAACACAGTATACCAGACAAAAAAAAAATCGTCAACCCGATATCCGAAACCACAGAACCACATAGCCCCTCCACATTGGCCACCAACTTCAACACTTGCAAATTCTCACAAGCTGCAATCCCTCTCAGCAAATTGTCATTGCACTTGTGCAACTCCAACTCTTGAAGAGTTGGACACTCTTCTGCTATACTTAGCCACCCTAACTCACTAGCCCCAATCACAACTAGCTTCTTCAAATTGGGGCACCCACTCCCTAACTCACTAAGCCCTCTATCCACAACCTCACCAGGAACCAAATCACAGTCAGCTTCGAAAACCCGGTGACCGGAACAAGCAACCGGCACCGAAAACCCACCATGATTCAGCAAAATCCCGGAATTCTGGTCCGAGATCAGTGAACCGAGTACCAGATCAACCTGGGTCAAGATCGGAACCTTGAAATAACCCGACCCAATTCCACAAAGCTCTAGTCTTTCACCTTCACGGACCTCACAAGCCGGCCCAGGAGGCTCAACCACCGCTTGCAGACTAGCAAGCTCGGGTTCTGATCCGGCTCCGACAACTTGGCCAGAATTTCGAGGAGGATTTGATCGGACAATTGGGCCATCCAGTCAGAAATTTCCAAATTAGGGTTTAGGGTTTTCTGGGCGGGCTTCAATCTTGACTCTTTGGGCGAGCCCAGTTGCATAGCCTTGATGACGTTCTTGAGTGAAGTAGTGTTCTTGAGCCACGACTCTGACCAACTCGCCGACCTTCTGTTCAGCTTCAAAGACCGTAATGGGCTTCTCGGGGACCCATGACGGTTGAGATCGTCTCTGATGGCGGTGGAGACTTGATGGAGGTGGTGGCCCGAAGCCGGAGGTGGGGTGCCGGAGCAGCCATGGCACAGAGAGAGAAACAGCGAAGCCGGAGGTGGGGCACGGCACAGAGAGAGAGAGAGAGTGAGAGAGAGAGTCTGAGAGGATAGAGTTAAATAATAGGGGGCAAAATTGTCTCTAGATGTTAGATTGGGTAAATGAGGTTAAAAAACTCTTAGTGGAGTAAGTGGGCAATGTTTATGTTGAAATTGGGTAAGTGGTCACGGCCCCTTATTTATTTAGATCGCTTTCAATCATGTAATAGTGTTCTCAAATTTGGCTAGCAATTTGATTTTGATAAAATAGATCGACCGACATTTTTCTTTTTTTTTTTGTTACTAGAATGGCTCTACATACTGATGATGATTGATGAGTTGAAGAAAAAGTTAAAAGGGCAAGTAAATTGTGGGAGAACAGTCTTCCATTATTTTTAGGTGGTGATTTTCGGGGAATGATCCAGAGCACCAACGTGCATTTGCACCAACATGAATTGATGGTTGGATTACATCAAATTTACTTTTTGGTTATTAAAAAAAAAAAGATTAAATTATGTTTAGTCCCTTTACTTTGTCTCTCTCATTGTTTCAATCCCTGACATTCTAATTTAATCTAAAAACTCCCTGACCTCACAATTTCCCACCAATAGGTCCCTCTAGCGTCAAATTAAGAGTTTGCCTTAGGTGAAATGTCTAATATACCCCTTTGTTATTTCTTTTTCTTTTTCCTTTTTAATTTCTTTTTTCCTTTTTTTCTTTTTTCTTTTTCCTTTTTAATTTCTTTTTTCCTTTTTTATTTTTCATTTTTCCTTTTTAATTTCTTTTTCTTCCTTTTTTCTTTTTTCTTTTTCCTTTTTAATGACCATCGTATCCTGCTGCATCGGTAGCGCCACGTCGGCGAACCAATCCAGATCGACCCGAAACCCCAATTTTTGTTCTCCACACCGGCGACCCTTTTTTTTTCTTTTTTCTTTTTCCTTTTTAATTTCTTTTTTCCTTTTCCTTTTTTTATTTTTTCCTTTTTAATTTCTTTTTTCCTTTTTCTTTTATTTTTTCTCTTTTCTTTTTTATTTTTTATTTTTTCTTTTTAATGACCATCGTATCCTGCTGGATCGGTAGCGCCACATCGGCGAATCAATCCAGATCGACCCGAAACCCCAATTATTGTTCTCCACGCCGGCGGCCATTTTTCTTTTCCATAACTATTCTTCTTCTTCACTTCTGGTTTTGGTCAACTTGGCCATAAAAAACCATCATTTCAACCAGACCCAAAATCCAAATCACCATTTTGAGCAAGACCCAAAAACCTCAGGGTCTGAAAAAATGGTAGTTTTCAGTTAAAAGTTTCCAAATTGAGGCTTGATGTGGAGAGAGAAAGTGAGATTTGAGTGGGAGAGAGAGAAGTTGGCTGTGAAAACAAGAGGGGACTGGTTTAGCGGCGAATTTCCGAGCTGATTGGGATCTGCTTGTGTTTGGGAGATGGCGTCGGTGACGATGGAGGAGAGGGCGGATCCCAACAGAGGGAGATGGCTTCAGAGAAGGTGAAGAAGTGATCGATCAGCTCCTAGCCTCTTGCTTTTGCTCGATGTCCATCTCTGCACCGCCAAGCTAGGTCTTTGTTGGGTTTGGTTTCACTTTGGGGAGAGAAACAGATGGGTTGTGGAGTTTGATCGGAATGGGATTGGTGGGTTGAGGAAGGAGAAAGTAGGCAAAACGAAAAGAAAAAAAATTAAAAAGGAACAAGAAAAAAAGAAGAAAAAGCAAAAAAGAAATTAAAAAGAAAAAAAAGAAAAAAAAGCAAAAAAAAATAAAAAAGGAACAAGAAAAAAAGAAGAAAAAGCAAAAAAGAAATTAAAAAAAAAACGAAAAAACAGGAAAAAAAGAAATTAAAAAGGAAAAAAAAGAAATTAAAAAGGAAAAAGAAAAAAAAGGAGAAAAAGAAATTAAAAAGGAAAAAGAAATAACAGAGGGGTATATTGGACATTTCACCTAAGGCCAACTCCTAATTTGACGCGGGAGGGACCAATCAGACGGAAATTTTGACGTTAGGGACTTTTCAGATTAATTGAGAATGTAAGGGACTGAAACGAAAAAAGGGTCATAGTATAGGGACTAAACATAATTTAATCCAAAAAAAAAATCATAATTATCAAGAGTTAAGATCATCTTATAAGTGTTGAGTCACTTGAACCGTCGGTGCATAGAACAATTTCCAGTGATTTTCGCACTCCAATTTTGCTCATTTCCATGCTTGCACATCCCCCTTTTGTAAATGTGCTTGAAAAGACAATCCATGTGTGAAGTGTTTTTTGTGATCTAAAAAATGTGTGAAGTGTTTTTAAAAAGGAACTGTGAAAGACTCCCTTTTTCTTTCCTTTTCTGCTTTTGCTCCATTTTGTGGTTTGCCTTTATAAGCTTTGTCATTGAGAAGGGAACTGTGTAAGATTCCCCTCCCTCCCTTTTTCTTTCCTGTTCTTTTTTGCTCCATTTTGTGATTTGCCTTTATTATGCTTTGAGATTGCACTGGCTTCAGATATATATTTTTTTCCTACATTATGTACAACGAACCCTCTTCTTTCTAGTAATGCAGATCAAAATGTAACGGGTTTAGTCACTAGGAGCTACTTTTCCTGTTTCGTAGATCGAATTATTAAGCACAAGATAGTGAGCATGCATGTTCGAAACTTATTTCTTTTGTACCGTTTATCTGAATTTAACTAAGGACCTCTTTTTACGAAGTCCATTGTACATTTACTATTTGAAAAATGAATTATGCTGTGGAGAAGAAGTCTTGTACAGTTATGGACCAATGAATCAAGGGAGGGCAGCAGACAGTACATCTTCTAGCCAGGGACGTAGCCAGGAATGACAGGAGGGTTGGGCTAATTTTATACATACAAAAATTTTGCGAATAACTCTTTTTTTTTTTTTTTGAGGTTTGGAACCCAGTGGGAGGCTCATCCTCACGCCTTTATTATTCAAAACATACAATGGGGGGGGGGGGGGGGGGGGGGCATAAAACCAAAACCAATGTTATTCGATTAAAAAAAAAAAAAAGGCTGGGTCAGTGTTAAATGATAAGCCTAAACGACCCCTCTGACCTCTGCACTTCTTCTTTTTTTGACTTTTGAGTGAAAGACTTATTCTCTTAATTATCTTCATATACCATCCAAATGATCCAAATTATTATTTGAAGCCATTTCAAATATATTAAATATCAGATACCATTTTACTCTGTCCAGAAGAAACACATGCCCATAGTATTATTACCTCGCCCACATGACCAGACACCAAATATGCAATTATCAAACATCATCAGTCATCAGCAATGACAAATTGACAATCAATTATCAAATATCAAGCATCATCAACAAGACAACAACCCATTCCAAACCATTACCAAACATCATTGTAGGCTTGTAGCTGGACAACCCATTCGGCCATTCCCAATTATCAACCCATCATCAACAACCCATTACCCATCAACAATGACAATCAATTATCAAACATTCAACAAGACAACAACCCATTCCCACTACAGCAATGACAATCAATCAACCAAAAATCCAATACATGGGAATCTGGGATCTGGGATTGAAGGAGTCGCAGTCTCGCAGAGTCGCAGTGGAGCCGTGGAGGTGGCTCGGTGGCGGAGGAGGTGGCTCAGGCGTGGAGCGGTGGAGGTGGCTCGGCGGACTGCCGGGACTCGCTAATCGAACCTAGAAGGCTGGAAGTCTGGAACTCCTGGAAGGCAGAAGCAAAATGGGGACAGCGCCAAAGGGAGAAGGGCAGAGTCTGAGAGTCGAAAGCATCAGTATATTTTTTTTTATTTTTTATTTTTATTGGGCTATACCCATACTTGGTCGATTTTGGGCCAAATTTTCCCTTGGGCTGTAGCCCAAGTAGCCCTTGTCTTGGCTACGTCCCTGCTTCTAGCTTGTACTCTTTCCATTACTCTAGTTTGCAATTTTATTTGTTTTAATGGATCATTTTATTTCACAAATAGTACCTCAATTTAAAGTCATTCTACACTTTGGTACCTCATCTTCTAAATATACCACTTTAGTACCTCAACTTATTACTTATGCATAACATTCATACACGCTGTTAATAACTTCATCAACTCAAGTGTCATGTAGCTTTCTGCCATAGTTATTTTCATCCATTTATATTTTCCCACCAAAAATCTCATGGTATTTGCTATTTAACAAAAACTCACTTTGTTAATTCATATTTACTTTTATTAAAAAATAAAAATAAAAAATATAAAAAAATAAAAACAACAACAACAAAAACACTTGCTTCATCCTTCTTCATTGCCGAGGAAACCAAACAACCATGGATCTATATTCAAAGAATATGCAAATAACTACAACAACCATAGATCCAAAATTTTTTTAGCAACTTCTACAACTCTATTAGACGATTTGCTACGATTGGTATTGAAATGGGAAAATCGTCCCTACAGTACCTGATGTTTCAACCATTCTAAACTTTCGTACCTCAAGTTTGAAAAACATCAGTACGACACTTGAGGTTTTGACTCCAACCTAAGATTGATACCTGGAGTCGTTAGCTCCGGTACAACGTTAGCCAACTGACATATATTGAAGGGCTAGCTCTTGATCATTTACCCAATTTGGGCCCAATAAATGCCCACTTATTTCACTAAAAGATTTGTGTGCCCACTTACCCAATTTAAATGTAAAAAGATAAGTTTGCCCTTTAAATAATTAAAAAGTCATTGGAGACCTCGTTGGACTCCTGTCACCGGCCGCCGAAATCAGGTCACCGGTCGCCGGAGACTTTTATTACGCCCGATAAGTTTTTATAAAGTTTATTAGGGAGCAATGAAATGTTTATTGAGTATTATTGGGAGGCAATAAAATGTTTACTGAGTATTATTTGGGGGGGGGGGGGGGGAATAAAATAGGACGCCGAACTCAGATCACCGGTCCGGAGGTTGCCGAAAGTTCGCAAAGAGGTCCCAATAAACTTTTATTGGGGGCAATAAAAAGTTTATTAGGGGGCAATAAAGTTTATTGGGAGGCAATAAAAAGTTTATTGGGTATTATTGGGGGTTAATAAAAAGTTTATTGGGGGGCAATAAAACCGGCCGCTGGTGATTGGATTCCGGTGGCCGGTGACCGGATTCCTGCTGCCGGAGTCCGGTGAAGTCTTTCTCTCTCTCTAAGTGACAAAGGGAGAGAGGACAAAATTTTCCCAAAAATAACAAAAATTAATAAAAAAAATAACTTAATTGGGTATTAGGGCAAAAAATATGTAATTTTGTTGGGTGAGTGGGCAATCTTATAAGGTGTTTGGGTAAATGGGGTTAGTGTAGCTCAAATTTGGGTAAATGGACATTTTCCCTATATTGTGAAAGGTATATAAGTAATTTCAGTCTCTAATGAAACTGCAGAATATATGGAGGAGTCATTCCTATTCTTACCAATTCATCAATTCACTCCAAAATTTCAATAACTCGGCCTCCCAACTCAAAACCATCCAATCAAACACACAAGACCCACAATTAAAAATCACAAATTCATCATTTCTACATTAAACCACAAACCAAAATTGCTGCACAGAATCCAATGAAACTTCATCCAATCAAATATCTCTACCAAGATTGAACAACATCCAAATTCTTACCAATTCTTTAATTCACTAATGAACTGGTTTGTTGGAATTGCAGTAGTGGATACGATAACTAAGAGAACATGAAGAATTTGCAGTACAATAACTTAAGTTGATCATAAACCCAAATATAATATTTTCCTTGATGACATATTTTATTTTCAGCAAAAAGAACTCTCTCATGGAATTTTTGGTGGGAAAAACATAAATGGACAAAAATACCCATGGCAGAAAGTTACATGACACTTGAGATGACGGTATTATTAACAACGTGTACGAATGTTATGCATAAGTAATAAGTTGAGATACCAAAGTGATATTGTTGTGAAATTTTAATTAAAACTCGCAAGCGCACGAATCGTCGTTAGTATAGTATGCAAGTACGAGGTCGTTCCAACTGAGGATTGATAATCAATTTAAATCCTAACCTAATTAATCCAAACACAAAATCACATAAACAATCAAGCAAAAGAAGATATTGATTTTTGGGTTTTTCAATAAACAAATAATTTGAGAATTAAAGAAGCAAACAAATAAACAAATAATGATAAAACCTAGGGTTTCAGAATCAACCACTAACAATCCTATTTATGTTTCGATGCAATTAATAGATTATTTTATTTCTTTTGATGACAATTCCCGTATCTAAGTCCAGGTACGGCACTTAGACCATAGTTTTCCTTAAGTGTATGATTCTCTCCAGGTACGGCAGAGGTCGTATATCCTAACATGCAGTTTATCCAGGTACGGCATAAATTTAACACATAGGACTCATTACGTTCTAGAAAACAAGAGAATCATGCAAACCATTACTTCAGGTACGACAATAATGTAATTCACAACTCTTAATCACAAGAAGCTAATTTGAATTATATTGCAGGTACGCCTCAAATTCATCTTCTAATTACTAGATGCAAAGCCCTAAGGTGATCAATCAAAGAACTTAAACATAAAGCATCAATTCAAATGGTGACTAAGAATTCATCATAAAGAAACTATAAATCCATCAATATAATATCAAAGTACATAAACAATCATGATAGGGCATCATCCTAACCCTAGAAAAAGGTTTAACAAAAGATAACTAAAGAAAACATAGAAAAAACATAAAAAGAATGGAAGGGAAAAAGAAAGGGAAGATGGATGAGTGGTCTCCGCTCCATAGGCATCTACATTGTGCTCCCGAGACTCTCTACTCATGTAAATTCGTGCTCCCTTATATAGGGAAGATTTCTGCTCATCTTTGGCTTCATGTTTCCTTGTAAAACTTGGATTTAGATTCCTTTCTTCATTTGGAATGGGAAAACCTTGAAATATCTCTTGTAGAAGTAGGAATAAGTTCCTCATTGAATCCACATCTGAATTAACTTCCTTAAAACATTAGGATTGATGATCTTGTGCCACAGAACTTGAGTTCTCCACGAATGGTTGTAAATTCCCGAGCAGATTTCCTGTCCGACCTATCTTCACTCAAATAATCATAACTTTCTCCAGAAGTATCGAAATCGAGATCCGTAAAATTCTACAGAAAGTAGACATCCGTAGCTTTCCAATGATATAAGGTTCATTGTCTGATTAGATCTGAGCAACTCCCAGTAATTCGGCGAAGTTGGGTGTTCTGCACAGACAGATTCTGGGACCTGGGCGTCTTTCAATCCTAGTTAGCTCATTTTAACTTCTTTTCTTCTCTTTATGAGACAAACCTACAAAAACACTATAACAACATAAATGACTCGAAATAAGGAGGACTAAGCATAAATACTAAGATAAGAGGCAAAGAAATATAGGAAAATATGAGCACATCAAATACCCCCACACTTAGACTTTGCTTGTCCTCGAGCAAAACAACAAAAACTAAGAACACACAAACACAAAACAAAACAAACAAAAACACACTAAGCCTTTCAACATTAGTCTTAGAAATCTCAAACTTTCATGGCATCAAGATTAGCACAACAACCAAGAATCAATCCAACATTTATTCGAGAGTCAACAAAAATATATAACTTAACATATAAACATGTAGGACATGGGGGCAACATTGGTGATATTAATCTCAGCATGCTTCAAACAAGTTATGACTCAAATCCTCACCGATTTACCCTCTTTCTTCTCTCAGATTCATGGGCTCATGCAAAAGCATATATTCACTCAAGTTATATGTGAGAGAGATAATATATAAGACAAACAAATAACTCACATATAATAGAAAGAAAAAGCTTTTTCTGAAAATATGTTTTCAAGTATGATCTCATGAAGGATACCAACTACTTGCACAAATGAACCTAAGCCATAGGTTCAACTCTTATAACTCATCTCCACAGATCAAAGGTTGCTCTTTTCAAGGATCAAAGAGGTCTTATAATTAAGGTTGTAATGGGGCCAAGGTTTAGGGTTTATAGAAACAAAGGGATAGAAAAATCACAAAGTATCCTTAAAACCTAGTAGAGCTCTTGTTGATGTAGAGAGACAATCTTGAAATTCCACCAAATAGAAACCTCATAGACTCCTTCAAAGTCTTTATAAAGGGCCAAATGTCATCATTGTTGTGCTTCATTCTAAACATCCTTTGAACACTTTGTGAATTGGACAAAGACCAATTTTTCTTGAATAGGCCTTCACTTCAAAGCAAACTCCAAATCCACAATGGGGGGACTAAAATCCATAAACACTGATCATATTTTTTCTTTTGCCGTCACATATAATTTTTTTCAATTTTTTTTTTTTCTTCTCACGGCACATAGATACATATATATTTTTTCTATGGACAAGTCTTACCCCCACACTTGAACTTCCTTCTCTTCTCCATCTTCATTCTTGACGCCAAAAACTTCTTGTATGTCTCAAAATTAGCTCTACTAAGTCTTTAGAACATGGGTAAGGATAAAACTATACTAAGGTTTATGGTTTAAGGATTATAAGGGTGATGAAAGAAAATGCTTAATGTAGGCTCAAAGGGGTTTATCTAGGGAGGTTGCACATCTTGTGCACACAAATAGGGACACATGGCAATTTGGCAATGGTGGTAATTTCCTAGGGTGCCTTTATCCTTTCCAAGGTCCAAGCATATATTGATAAAAGTCTCAACAAGTATAAGAGTGAATTCTAGCATTCTCTAGTCCATTAAACTTAATCTATGGCAAGTAATCAATCAAGATGAAAGAATAATGAGATCAACAAAATCATCGCCAAGAAAATAAGATGACATATATTTTTTTTTCATTTAACACTCAACAAAGAAAAGGCAAATAGGCTCAAATATCTCACATAGGTTATGTATGAATCAAAAACTTATCTTAACATGCTCTTTTCTGTACCATGTAAGCAAGACCACATCCACTACACATACATATGATAATCATACATCCTTATTAACCAAAGAATAAAGTCAAACATCATCTCAATTTTATGATCCTCTTAAGCCATGATTTCTGAAATATATACTCATCATAGGTGTTGAAAGGCCTAAGACTCAAGAAAACACAAACAAAAAAACAAAGACGCAAAAAGAACAAAGAAAACAATTTTTTTTTTTTTTTTCATAAACCCACAAAACTAACAACCTAATATAAACAAAAATAAAAAATCTCTTCCCCCACAGTTAAATCTAACATTGTCCTCAATGTTGAGAAAATTAAAGCATGCAATGCACATAAAAGTATGGAAAAGAGATAAGTGAAAAATAAAAACAAGAAAAGTAAAGAGAAGAGTTTAGAGCTCCCTGGGATTTATTGAAGAATAGCACAAAGCCGATGTTGAAGTCAAAAAAGATTGCAGAAGTCATCAGGAAAAATTTCCGCGCAGATTGAGCACTGTTTGGTATTTCTCAAATATCTCTTAGCTAACAGCTCCGAATGATGATCTGCTTGGTGCGTTGGAAACTAGACTCGTGTAGCTTTCTGGTGATATGCAATAAGCCTATTAAAACTTCCAGGAAGATATCCAGAATCTACGTCAAAAAGAAGGTACAGAACCTGAAATACAAAAAGATAAATGTTAGCAAACTTAAAACTAAAAATTATAGAAACTAAATAAAAAAAAATATAAAATCAAGATTGGTAATCAAGTTAGAATCAAAATCAATCATCGATCCCCGGCAACGGCGCCAAAAACTTGTTGTGAAATTTTAATTAAAACTCGCAAGCGCACGAATCGTCGTTAGTATAGTATGCAAGTACGAGGTCGTTCCAACTGAGGATTGATAATCAATTTAAATCCTAACCTAATTAATCCAAACACAAAATCACATAAACAATCAAGCAAAAGAAGATATTGATTTTTGGGTTTTTCAATAAACAAATAATTTGAGAATTAAAGAAGCAAACAAATAAACAAATAATGATAAAACCTAGGGTTTCAGAATCAACCACTAACAATCCTATTTATGTTTCGATGCAATTAATAGATTATTTTATTTCTTTTGATGACAATTCCCGTATCTAAGTCCAGGTACGGCACTTAGACCATAGTTTTCCTTAAGTGTATGATTCTCTCCAGGTACGGCAGAGGTCGTATATCCTAACATGCAGTTTATCCAGGTACGGCATAAATTTAACACATAGGACTCATTACGTTCTAGAAAACAAGAGAATCATGCAAACCATTACTTCAGGTACGACAATAATGTAATTCACAACTCTTAATCACAAGAAGCTAATTTGAATTATATTGCAGGTACGCCTCAAATTCATCTTCTAATTACTAGATGCAAAGCCCTAAGGTGATCAATCAAAGAACTTAAACATAAAGCATCAATTCAAATGGTGACTAAGAATTCATCATAAAGAAACTATAAATCCATCAATATAATATCAAAGTACATAAACAATCATGATAGGGCATCATCCTAACCCTAGAAAAAGGTTTAACAAAAGATAACTAAAGAAAACATAGAAAAAACATAAAAAGAATGGAAGGGAAAAAGAAAGGGAAGATGGATGAGTGGTCTCCGCTCCATAGGCATCTACATTGTGCTCCCGAGACTCTCTACTCATGTAAATTCGTGCTCCCTTATATAGGGAAGATTTCTGCTCATCTTTGGCTTCATGTTTCCTTGTAAAACTTGGATTTAGATTCCTTTCTTCATTTGGAATGGGAAAACCTTGAAATATCTCTTGTAGAAGTAGGAATAAGTTCCTCATTGAATCCACATCTGAATTAACTTCCTTAAAACATTAGGATTGATGATCTTGTGCCACAGAACTTGAGTTCTCCACGAATGGTTGTAAATTCCCGAGCAGATTTCCTGTCCGACCTATCTTCACTCAAATAATCATAACTTTCTCCAGAAGTATCGAAATCGAGATCCGTAAAATTCTACAGAAAGTAGACATCCGTAGCTTTCCAATGATATAAGGTTCATTGTCTGATTAGATCTGAGCAACTCCCAGTAATTCGGCGAAGTTGGGTGTTCTGCACAGACAGATTCTGGGACCTGGGCGTCTTTCAATCCTAGTTAGCTCATTTTAACTTCTTTTCTTCTCTTTATGAGACAAACCTACAAAAACACTATAACAACATAAATGACTCGAAATAAGGAGGACTAAGCATAAATACTAAGATAAGAGGCAAAGAAATATAGGAAAATATGAGCACATCAGATATATTTATTTGATAAAAAAAAAGGTGATATATTTAGAAGATGAGGTACCAAAGTGTAGAATGGCTTTAAGTTGGGGTAAAATGAGAATCTTCTTAAGTCTCTCTCAAAGTCCCAAAATAAAAAAATTGAAGGCCAAAAGAGATTCACGAGATCCTTACCCTACCCGTAATCGGACGCCCGTTGTGCGTCTTGATCTTTGATTCAATCGGCTCTGCTTAATCTTACTTATGTTTGGTTGCCTTTTGATTTAATTGTTTCCTCTAAGGCCCCGTTTGTTAGCCAAGAAATCAAATCTGGAATGTGAAATAGTTTCTCATTCCATTAAATTGTCGTGTTTGGTTAAGTTATAAGTTTGGAAAGGAAAGTAAAATAAATGAGTTGACCGGAGTTCAATTCCATAAAAGAGGCGGAATAGAAATACCATCTAGGGTGTGGTATTTCAATTCCTTCACTCAATGGAATTGAAAATTTACTTGTTTAACCCCTCATAAAATCTGGTCATTTAATAATTCTTATCTCCACTCATTCATTTTTCTCATGACTCTTGCTATAATAGATCTCTACAAATTTAAAATTCAATCCAAAAATTTCTTGATGGAATTCAACACCCTCATTGCTTTCTTTAATTATGTCTTGCTGTACATCCATATTTACTTGGGTGAAATTTTAGGATGTCAAATTTATATGCATTATTTGAAAACAGAATACATGCAGAGCACAAAGTTTTTATGCAGTAAATATCTCTGCAAGCCCTGTTATTCCGTAGTTGTGTTAATAAGAATCTTGGTAGCAAGCAGCAAGTTAAGGTTTAGTTTAACTATTCTATGTCTTTGGTTGCTCAATATCAACAGAAGAGACCCCTTTTGTCATTTAAAATTTCGATATGACTTGTCAACTTGGCATGCTTGGTCTTCTCTTGCAGAAATTATTTCTTGAGCGACAGTTGCCCTTTGCATTAGAAATATATCTAGTTTTTTGTTCTTTATATTTATACATGTCTTGCCTTCTTTAATTATTACCTTGAAAATTCATGGTACTAGAATGCTAAATATTTTCTTATCTTATGGGTTTATCACACAGGAATTAAGGATGGATCTTTGTCGTAAGCGTGAGAGAGAAGAAGATGAGGAGGAGGAGGAGGTGGTGGTGGAGGAAGAAGAACGATACAGAAAATGAAAGCCTTTTTGGCTGCTGTAACTGGATTTATAGCAGCAATAGTAGCTTGGTACCATTGTAAATTACTCACAAGAAGAGAGCTATTGCCTGATTGGGATGAACATAGACGATTCTATTTGAATCGATTAAGTGGATCTGAAGTTGAGTGTATGGAAAACTTAAGAGTTAGCAGGTATGGATTTTCAAAACTTTGCCAAGTCTTATATGACAAAGGTGGATTACGAAGAACAAGGCATGTATCTATTGAAGAATCTGTGGCCATGTTTTTAAATATCCTTGGGCATGACGTGAAGTATAGATCCATTCATTTGAACTTTTATCGCTCCAAAGAAACTATAAGTAGACAATTTAATAGTGTTGCGTGCAGTAATGAGAACTAGTAAGGAATATGTGAGGTTTCATGATTGTGTTCTCCAAGGAGTTGACTTGAGAAGATGGAGATGGTTTGAGGTAATTAGAGTCATATTTTTTTAATGATTTATATTATTTTTACTGGCTATATGTATTAGTAATATAAACTCATTTGTTGTGTAAATATTTAGAACTGTCTTGGAGCTTTAGATGGAACCCATGTCTCTGTAACTGTTCAAGCTGCGGAACGACCTAGATACCGGAATAGGAAGGGAGATATTTCTTCTAATGTTTTGGGAGCTTGCAATCTAGATATGAGATTCATTTATGTCTTACCTGGATGGGAGAGATCAGCATAAGATTCTTGAGTTCTACGAGATGCATTGTCTAGGCACAATCGTTTGGTTATTCCAAATGGTACGTAAGAGCTAAATATTAAATTGCACCGTACCATTTAGTTTCCAATAAGATAAACATGACATAATAATTTTGTTTCTTTGTAAATAAATATTACCTTGTCGATGCGGGATATACTAATGGACTTGGTTTTTTAGCTCCTTATCGAGGAACTAGATACCACCTTAAGGAATGGTCTGGAAATCGTCCCCAAAATTATAAACAACTTTTCATTCTTCGGCATTCGAAAGCTAGAAATGTCGTTGAACGTGCATTCGGGGTTTTGAAAAAAAGGTGGAGCATATTAAGAACAGCTTCCTTTTTTGAAATTAAAACACAAGTAAGAATCATCAATGCTTGTTGTGTGTTACACAACTTCATTCGGATTCAGAAGCACAATGATCCATCTTTTACATTTAGTTGATCGTGAGTTGTCAATGAGGCCAAAAGAAATCAATGAAGAGGACATTAGAACTGTTGAAGCCACTAATGAGTGGACTGTATTTCGTGATCAATTGGCGATGGATATGTTTGCTGACTATCAAAGGCATCGAGCTCAACAAGCGCAACAAGTACAAGGAGACCTTGCAAATGTTTCATAATTTCGAAGTTTTGTTGTGACTTTTTAAATTTCTAGAGTTTTTTATGATTTTTTTATTTTAATGGAAGTGTTGGAATTAATTGGTGAAGCACAAATTTTTCTTGTTTTACATCTATTTGGTTAAAAAAATTGCAATTAACTAGAAATAGCAAAATATTAAAAGAGACTAATCTTGTCAAAAAATAAATATGACTACAAAATTCCATAATTAAATCCCTTCATTCAGAAAAATTACCCAAACAAGTTATTTAAATAATCCACTATTTATATCCCTTCATTTTAAGATCCCATCACCTTGAAATCCCTTCACCTTATAATCCCATCACCTTGAAATCCCTTGGAACCTCCAAATCCCCTACCCAAATACTACCTAAGAGTCGATGGTGGCAAATCTCAGTCTCCAATGGCTCCATCTGTCGCTCTAGCAGCACTATACATCCCTATGGCAAGTTTGTCCATCGATCTTTTTCTTTGTTCATTCTGGTTTTTCTTTGTTGCCCATATCTAATTGGATTTACGACCTTGAAGCCTCATAATCAAACATCGCAAGCCTCTTTAGAGCTTTTCTTTTCCATCTTTAGCTCGGTAATCTTGGGTGGATCCTCAATGCTAAACTGCTGCACATTTCAATGTTATTTATAAAATGGATGTATAGAGCAATATCTCCAGTATTTTTATCGACATCTTCATCTGGTCCCATGGTGATTCCAATGACCTATTTCCAAAATGGTAAATGTACTTACATGAGCATTTGCCAAGCATAATTAGCTATAAAGAGCCACGCTCATGCTACCGCCAGCGGTACCAACTCCCGCCAAAGGAGTAACCTACGGGAACACAGCCAAGTAGGCTACCACCTGAGCCCCGGCTCACCTCCAGATCACTGCTGACGCGCCGCCACGTGCCGCGCCAAGATAGCATCAGAAGCTCCGGAAGCTGGGAACTGAAGCATATCAGTCCCACATCGAAAACATGGAGAAGATCAGCTCCCTCCTCACCTATAAAAGGTTCTCTCCTCTCTCCTCATTAATTACGCATTTACTACTTACCTACCGTTATGTTGTCAACATAAATATATTGACTAACTTAGGCATCAGAGAAGAGAAGACCGCCCAGGGCGGTCTCCCTTTGACGCCTCTTTGTATTTTACTTGACAGGTAACGGGGGAAACGATCATATCGTAAGTAGCGGTCCGCCCATCGGACCAGCGTTAACCAAGGTTTAGCTATCGCTGAACTTTAAACATTAACATTGGCGCCGTCTGTGGGAATCCTTGAGCAAAAGGCCATCTCACCACAACAATCACCATGACTAACGGTAGCGGGGCAAACGCTGAAGAGCAGGCTGATCAATCCGCCAACCCCCATCCCACCAACCCAATGACTAACGTTAACCCAGCGGTTAACGTTAACCGTGCACTATTCAACAAGGCACTGGCGGTGCAGGACCTTGCCGCTATGTATGAGCTGGCACTAGCGGACCTCCACAAGGCAAACAGGGAGCGGGAGCAGGAGCGCAGGGAGAAGGCCGAGGCCCCAAAGTAGGTGGCCACGCTGATGTCAAGATTTGACGAGCTGAAGAAGGCGCTGGAAGCAAACGCTAACCCAGCGCAGAGGGAGCAATCGCGGAGCACCAGGCACAGTCGACCCAATACCGGTGGATTGGTACCCGCACCAATCATACAGATGCAGGTATCGCTAAACCCACAAGAACTATTGGGAATGGGCCCACCTCCCCTGCCCCGACTAATGTTGGAGCAGGAAGCGGAGTCACAGCCGCACATCAACTGAGGGTAATCCACCTGCCCCTAGGCGGGATTGGCACAACGGAACCTCCAGGCGGGGCTCGCTGGCGACACAACAGCCCTAATCCTGGAAAGGATGCAACAATTAGAGAAAAGGCTAATCTGGGAAGAGGCAGGCGCCCCGGCGCCAACTCCAAATCCACTCTTTGCGTCCAGGCCAGGACCATTCACCGCCAGGATCCTGCATGCCATCCGGCCGGCACATGCGAAGACACCAAAAATGTCACATTACAGCGGCATGACTGACCCCTTTGTCCATATGAACACCTTAAAAAAAGTCACTAACAACAAGGGGTTCGATGACGCCACCCTCTGTCACTTATTTAGCGAAACGTTGGATAGTGAGGCAATGAGTTGGTTCTTTGAGTGCCCGCCAGGATCCATTGACTCATTCCACGCACTATCAAACGCTTTCCTTTCTCGGTTCATCCTGTTGGCCACCGGACACCACAACACAAGTCAGTTGTTCAACGTCAAACAGGGTGCAGAGCAAACATTGAAGTCATTCGTCACCAGGTGGCGAGCGGTGGCATCTCAGTGCCGAGATCTTGATAAAACAATGGCGCTGGTAGCCTTCAAGCAAGGACTCCTAAATGGACCATTCCTCTATCATTTCAATTATAACCGTCCAAATGCTGCGTATGACCACGTCATGGGCGAGGCCGTCATCCATGCACATGTAGAATTCATCACTTATGGAGAAACCCCACCACCTCCGCCAACACCAGTAAAGGCCACCTAGCCTTCCTCCAGCCATCAGGAGACCGCTAACAAAACCCCTGCTCTGCCGCCAACTGATAAGAAGAGAGAGTGGCAACAGGGCAACTACCAGAGCAAGCGGCAGAAGGACCAACATTACCACAAGGGCAACCGCTCATCCCAGGGGGATAACCGTAACAAACAGACGAAGTCCTCCCAGCGGTACGCAGTGTTCACAGTCCTCACAGCCTCGTATGAAGAGATATAAGACTAGTGCAAAGACCAGATCCCACCGCCACCCCCCAAGATAGTACCCAAGATTGGGAAAACCAAGAAACACTAGCAAGTGGTGCAAGTACCACGAGGACAGCGGTCACAACAACTGCAACGCTCTCAAAACGGCAATTGAGACTTTGTATCATGACGGTAAGTTGGAACAGTTCAAGGTGCATCAGCCGCCACCTGTAGTCGCCAACATCGAGCCCATGAGCCGTATCAACACCATCGACGGCGGCGCTCCAATCACCAACATGTCTCATAGGGCAAGAAAGCGCTATCTCCGCGCTAACCACCCCAAGGAAGTTTGCAACATCCGCTATGAGAGATCCGCTAAACTCCCAAAGTCTGGTTGGGAACCCATCACCTTCTCTGAAGAAGAAGAGAGCGGAGTTCATCTACCCTACGACGATCCATTCTTGATCGACGCCATGCTCGATAAATGGTCCGTGGGAAGGGTCCTTGTTGACAGCGGCTCCTCTGTCAATGTCATCTTCAATAGCTGCTACAACCAACTCCAATGGAATAGAAAGTTACTCCAGGATCATGAGCCACTGCTCATCTTCTCCGGTGACGTCACGCAACCGCTTGGTTCTGACTACATGCCCCTGGTCATCGGCTCAAGCCCATGCACAACGAAAATTCATACAGAGTTCATCGTTGTCGATTGCTTCAGCTCATACAATGCCATCATTGGTCGACCAACGCTCAATAAACTAAAGTGCATCATAGCCGGGTACATGCTTCTCATGAAGTTCCCTCACTACAAAAAAGAATTCAATTGGCTTCACTTGTTTGCGTCGGCGTGTAATAGCCGTTGCGAATGATAGATATTTTGCTTCGGCAAAACATTCCCGTCGCCATAATACCAATTGTTTGCTACTGCATAACTACGCCGTCGCATATTCTGATATGAATTGCTACCACCAATGTGTCGTCGCGTGTACTTAGTTCTAAACTCTATGTTAGAGGGCAAAAGAGAATTAAACTTTGAAAAATTTCTCTTTGGGTCAGCCTCTCTTCCGCTCTCAACCCGCTTCTCTTGTGCATCAGATCAATTAGAAACTAGTTTGGCATTTGGGTATTCAGAATACCAAAGTCCCAAATACATTCATCTTGTCTCTAGGTCAGATCGGCTATAACCTAGATCTCGTCATTTCAATATAATCCATCACAGATCTGGTATTTCTTTCTTCTCCAGATTCTCCGCTCTATCTAAGCTAGATTTTGATACAGAGAGCTTCTTTTTGGAGAGTGAGAAACAGAGACGAGAGATGGGTTCTGGTTCGAAATTGGAAGGCACATAAGCTCGGCGATACGGCAAGACCCGTAAGAAGTCTTGAGTGTTTCTAGGGATTCAAAGTCATTCAACTGATAAGGAAATTAAAAAGGCGTATCGGAAACTCCCTCTCAAGTAAGTTCAATTTCCGATTCGCAATCCACCCATTTCATTGTTTTAGATTATCTTGTTTGCTTTTGTGTAATTTCTTGTTGGGTTATGCTGCTAGTTAGTATATGAGGATAGTATTGCAGCAATAGAGATTGATTCTGTGAATTTCAGGTGCCGCCATTGTTTCTCCTCTCTCAAACTCGTACTACTCGCTTCCTTCTCTTTTATATCTGTATCTATTGTCTGCATATATGCAATTTGAAATGCTTGATTTGATTTTTAGCAAGGAAAAAGTATTTTCAGGAAGTGGGTTTTGCGATTCATGTGGTTTTTCTTGTTTTGGTCACTAGTACACAACATTTGATAAACATCAGTCAGACACTGACCTTAAGATGACAGAGTATAGAGCCGGCTGAGTTTTGCAAATGTGTGTACAATCAAGTCTTATAGCTTGAGTGTGTATTTGTGTGTATGTGTGACTGCATGTGTGTATTTGTTTGTCATGAATCATGATGAGAGTAAAATGTATGTTATAGTAATTAATTGGGTGCCTACTAATCTGGGTTGCATCATTTAGGCAGTGTTTTTGTTTGCCTAATTAGCATCGGATTGTAACAAGTCTCTTTCTCTATTCTTTGTTTTGTTGGTAAGAGGTTGTAACGAGTTTTCAATTCATTATTAATTGGTTCTTTGTGGCTGAAAAAAATAGTAGCAAGTATTTTTTTTTAAAAAAATCCCCACCTTTAATAGACTGAAGCTTAAAGACCATTAAAAAAAATTGAAAATGGGTAAATGGGTGGGTATGGGTTTACCTGTTTAAAAATGGGTTGGGTAAAATACCCGTACCCGCGAATGTTATTTGAAACACTGCAAGACACTAAATCAGTAATGCTTTACAATATGTTCAGATTACAATAGTTAAGTTTCTTCATATGGAAAATCAATTGAAGAAGGCAAGAGTTTTGGTGATGCTTTTGAAATGCAAGTACATTGACCCTCTTTCATTTCGTTGATGTCTTGTCGGGGATCAAGAAGTTTCTGAATGTAGGATCAGAAGCCCTCTAAAGGAAGAATACCAAAATCGTTGATGATTTCTTGTATAAGTTAATCCACACAAAAATTGAGCAAATGAAGAAAAAGGATTAACTCTTCTGAGACTCTGAGCTCGTGACAATACTAGTTACAAGTTTCTGATTCTGCAGGTTCAAATCTATGTTGATCCATTTTGGATATGAAAAAGATTTCTCAAAATTGGTTCTGAAGCCACCCTTATCAATTTTGCATTACTTTGCTGTCATTCTTACTGTGTGTCTGTGTTTATGAGAGTGAGAACGAGATCATTTCCTCTGATACTTGGTATCAAATCATCATCTCATAATATGAATATTATTTTGAATGGAGCCATGTGGTCCATCAGATATTTGTGGCAACATGTATTGGGGATTGTCTTGCATGATGTTTCTCTTCTCTCTACCTTCTAATCCTATGTCTGCTACATGTTTCATAGAATGACAAGGAGGACATACTGTCGCGGTTTCTATTGGAGAGTGAGAAGAATCCGGAGGAGATGAATGATAAATATCTAAGCGAAATAATTCTGAACTTCATGATTTCTGGGAAAGATACCAGTGCAAATTCACTCTTATGGTTCTTCTACATGCTCAGCAAGAACCCTCTAACATAATTTATTATTGTTTGAACAAGCTTCTAGTGCTTGCCCTCTTTTGTGCCCCTTTCAGATTTGATTGTGCTTTGGAATATTGGGACATTTGGTTTAAATTTCAGTTGGCATTCTTCTGTCATCTCTCTAACCTTGTTTTTGTGTCAATGATGCAGGAGTCCATTCCTTCAACTTTCTTGGTTTGGGATATCAAGTGAACTGGCCCATCAGCTTTGTTTTGACTCCTGGTGCATTGAAAATATATGCCGAGATATTCAGTTTTTTGATACTAGTGAAACTGGCTTTGTTTTCATTGACTGATGTGTGGCGCCAATTGAAGGTGTGGATTCTTTTAGTTGATTTTTTATTTATTTTTCAGGTAGAGTGCTTGTTAGAGTTCCTTTTCAATATGTTTTTCTGGATGTTGGCATTAAGACTGCATAAATCCTATTCTCTGAGATGCGTTTGATTGAATTCCTATTCTCTGTGGCAGGGTTGATGAAATAAAAATCACTAATGCTTTACAATATGCAGCTAGTATTGAGTACGTTATAAGGTGAGCATGTTAGTAGCAATGACCATGATATCTTCTGTTAATGGTGTTTATTTGAGAAGAATCCAGTTCGTTTATGAATTAAAAGAGGTGTATGAAAGAGAATCCAGTTCGTAATTTTGACAATGCTCTAGTAATTTTGAGTTTTATGTTCATTCAAATATTAATTCTTCTTTTTGTCATTGCAGGTGGAGTACCAATATTAGTCTTTGGTCAAACTGGGGTTGCATAAGCTGATTCTCCAAATGAGGCCCTTCCTCTTAATTGCAGACCTAATACTGGTGCTGCGCAGCTGACCAAAGATAAATTCAAGGTAGATATTTTCTCTAACTTATATTATGGCTTTTTTTTTGGTAGAAACCAAACATTGACTGTGTTTTTCGTTACCAAACGCTATGTAGACTCTATTAAATATAAAGATGTGCACACATGAAGAGGTGAGGTATGAAATGATAATCCACCAAGCAAAGCTGTAGTTTCTAGTGTAGTTCTCTACTCTCTGAGATCGCATTCCCACTTTCACTTTCTCCTATCCCTATTCTACTTTCACAAGGCTTTCTCTATCACCATTGTCATTCTCTTCAAATTGTTCCTTTACTTTCGCAAAGACATCTCTGCAAATTCTTTGAGTTTTGAAATCTCTCACGACCTGAAGAAACCTTTCATATATGTCTCATTGGTTAGAAAACTAAAGGGTAAGAGTGTGTCAGTTTAGGACCTAAAGGAGGGTAATGAAATTGAGGTTCTTTTCTTTCTTAAGGTCAGTGATCAGCTTACTATTTTATCTGTTTTTTCGTGTACCAGTTTCATCTCAGCAGAGAAATTGAAGCTTCAGATGTGTTCACTTGAGGTTGTCATTAGCTGGGATGAGCGAGAGTAAGATAGGAGAAAGAAGTTGTGCATTTTTTGTATTTTGAACAATGACAAAGATGTATGAATCATTGAATAACAATATTGTGAAAGAGTATACAAGCTTCTCATTTGTATTTTTGCACAGAATGTGATTTGTATGAGTTTTGCAAATTTTTTTTTTTTTATTGGTGATTCATATTTTGCGACGGCATTGTTTCCGACGCAGATGTCCTTCAACGACGGCAAAAAATTTCATTGCGGTAGGTGGCGTCGCTATTGCTCTTTGTGACGGTATAGTTGTCGTCGCCATAATTCATGCGATGGTGTAATTGCCCTCGCAAATAGCAATGGCGACGCCCTCAACGACAACGGCGATTTTGCCGTCGTCTAGCCGTCGCCGTTGGTCTTTCGCGACGGCAATTTGGCTTTTCGCGACGGCATTGCGCCGTGGCTATTTGAAATTTTTTTTTGTAGTGCCTACACCCAACGGAACAGGCTATGTGAAAGGCAGTCAGCAATTGGCAAGAGAGTGTTATTCAACAACTGTGTCGCGGTCGACACGCCGCCATGAGATCTTAACGGTAGGAAGCCATGCACCAGCACCAAATATCTTTGAGGACCCTAGGGATGACAATGCGAAATATGTAAAAAAGGAGCATGTCAACCCCGAAACATCGTTGAAGGTTATCAGCATCTCCGACGACCACCCTGAGCGGACAGTCCGCATAGGCGCTCAGCTAGCCCCAGAGATAGCGGCAGAGCTCACTCAGTTTCTACGTGACAACGCTGCTGTCTTTACATGGTCCTATGCTGATATGTCGGGCATCTCCCCTGAAATCATCACGCACAAATTGAGCATAAAGCCATCCTTCTATCCGGTCAAGCAGCGGCGAAGGGCCTTTGACGAGGAGAGATATCGTGCAATAGGGGAGGAGGTCAGCAAGCTCCAGGGCATTGGATTCATCCGCGAAGTCAATTATCCTCAGTGGATTTCCAACTTGGTCATGGTCAAGAAACCTAGCGGCAAATGGCGGATGTGTGTAGACTTTAAGGGTCTCAACAAGGCATGTCCCAAGGATAGCTTCCCGCTACCCCGTATTGATCAACTGGTCGATGCAACCGCTGGACACGAGCTGCTCAGCATGATGGACGCCTTCTCCGGCTATAATTAAATCAAGATGCACCCCGGCGACCAAGAGTGCACCACCTTCACAACTGACAAGGGCCTATACTGCTACAATGTCATGCCTTTCGGTTTGAAGAACGTTGGGGCAACATACCAGCGGTTGATGAACGCCATGTTTGCGGAGCACCTTGGCAAAATAATTGAGGTCTACGTGGACGACATGTTGGTCAAGAGTATCAAAGCTAGCGGACACGTGGCAAACCTCCGCATCATATTCGCCATTCTCTTGGCCTATGGCATACGCCTCAACCCAGAAAAATGTTTCTTCGGCGTCACCGCCAGCAAATTTAAGGGTTACATCGTCAGTGAACGGGGCATAGAGGCCAACCCTGACAAGGTGCAAGCCATCCTCAACATGAAGGCCCCGTAATGGAAGTTGCACCTTCTGAGCCTACAGGGAAAGCTAACCGCCCTTTCTCGGTTCATCTCCAGACTCACTGACAGATGCCTCCCATTTTTCAAAGTTCTAAAAAGGACCCACAAGAAAGAAATTGACTGGACCCCAGACTGCGAGGCGGCATTCCAGAGCCTGAAGGAATACTTGGCGGCAGTCCCACTTCTTTCCATTCCTGTACAAGGCGAGGTACTGTACATTTACCTGGCGGTATCCCCATCAGCGGTAAGCTGCGCCATTGTTCTGCGGGAGGGCCAGGAAGAGCTCCCAGTATTCTACGCTGGCAGAGGCATGAATGGGGCAGAAACAAGATACACCCCCCTGGAGCAGCTAGCCCTCGCACTCATTGTCGCCGCTAGACGCCTCCGCCAGTACTTTCAGGCCCACAATTCATGTCCTAACAAATCAACCGCTGAGGCAGGTAATGCAGAATCCTGAACACTCCGGGCGCCTTAGCAAGTGGGCCATCGAGCTTAGCGAGTTCGATATTGACTACAAGCCAAGGACCGCCATGAAAGGCCAGGCGGTGGCAGATTTCATCGCTGAGCTCACCGAGCGTCAGGATGAATCCAACCCAAAGGTAGAGGCCAGCACAGAAATGGTAACCGCTGAAGAACCAGCCCCACAGCAGTCAGACTGGAACCTCCATGTGGACGGCTCTGCTTGCGCCAAGGCCTGCGGCGCTGGAGTCATCTTGACAGGACCGGGGGGACTAAACGTGGAATACGCGTTAAAGTTCAATTTCACAGCCTCAAACAACATGGCGGAGTATGAAGCGCTTATTGCAGGCTTACTCCTCGCCATTGACTCAGGGGCTGACAACGTCAACATATTCAGCGACTCCCAACTAGTCGTTAACCAGGTCAACGACAGCTTCCAGGCCAAAGACCAGCAGTTAGCGGCGTACTTGGGATACGTCAAGACGCTCCTCAAAAAATTCAAATTTCACACCATCACACAGATCCCCAGGGAAAAGAACGCCAAGGCTGATTCACTGGCAAGACTAGCAACCGCCCAACCTCACCAAAATCCAGCGGACACAAGGGTGGAATGCCTTGACAAGCCAAGCATCACAAAAACCCTGGCGGATATTTTCAACATTGAGGTTAATCCCAGCTGGATGGATGAAATCATCGAGTACAAGCGCAATGGAACACTGCCCACCGACAAGGTCGAGGCATGGCAGCTTAAGCGGAGAGCAACCCCTTACAACATCCAGAATGGCAAGTTGTACCGCCAGGGATTCACCCATCCCAACCTCCGGTGTCTCACCTCAGAGGAGGGAAGGGCTGTTCTGGCAATGATACATGTAGGAGAATGCGGAAACCACTCTGGCTCTAGATCTTTGGCCAACCTTACAATGCGACAGGGCTACTTCTGGCCCACGCTAAGCGACTACGCCAGGAAGGTTTCCAGGTCTTGTCATAAGTGCCAACAGTACGCTAACCTCCCCCATGCACCGGCGGAACCCTTGTCAATCATCATTGGCCCATGGAATCACTCCATGTGGGGCCTAGACCTGCTCGAAAAATTTCCAACCGCCAGGGGTCAGTTCAAGTACATCATTGTCGCCATAGATTACAACAACAAGTGGATCGAGGAAGAACCACTGACGGCAATAACTACCACCAAGGTAACCCACTTCCTCTGGAAGAACATATATTGCTGCTACGGCGTCCTTCATACCATCATCACAGACAATGGCACGCAGTTCAACAACAAAGAACTCATATCTTTTACCGCTAATCTGGGCACCAAGATGAGTTTTGCATCTGTCGCTCACCCCCAAACCAACGACCAAGTCGAAGTAGAAAACAAGATAATCAAGAAGCTGCTAAAAAGGAAACTCGACGACGCCAAGGGTTTATGGGATCAGATGCTCCCGGAAGTTCTGTGGGCCATCAGGACTACCCCAACTACCGCCACCGGTGAAACACCATTCTGTATGATGTTCGACACTGAGGCCGTCTTACCCATCGAGGTCACCCAACCTACTGCTAGGGTCGAGGGCTACTGTTCTGAAACCAACGGCGAAGGCGTCAACCTCGACAAGGACCTCCTCGAAGAGAAACGCCACAAGGCCCATTTGCACAACTTGCAAAACAAGAAACGGGTATTGCGCTTCTACAATGCCAGAGTCAAAGCCCGGAACCTCCAACTGGGGGACTAGGTAATGAAGGAAGTCATTCCACCGCCAACGGCACTCCGCCCAACTTGGGAAGGCCCATACAAAATTGTGGAAGTCGTTAGCCCAGGCACCTTCTACTTAATGGACAAGGATGGCGTCACAACGACCCACCCTTGGAATACCGAACACCTTCGGTATTACTACAAATAGTCATGCCGCTACCCAAGAGCATCTTGACTTAGCTAAATTTTTGTTCAATATTTAGCTAAGGGAAGCTACCCAACGGGTACAACCCCGCTTTTGTAAACGCTGATCTATCAGCTATCAATGAAACGAGGAATTATTCAAACCATTGTCACCAAGTCCAGGCACAAGAATTAACTGGCAACGCCAACAATATTTGGCGGATCACGTCCGCTACATCGTGCACTTGGAACAATTTTAATTCCTTTAATGTTTCGTTGATTAACAAAAGCACAAGTCAAAACTCTGGCGGTAAAGCAACATTGAAACAACAGTCATCACAAAGAATCCCACACTTGGAAAATTTCGAAGGCAAATACCAACTGCATATATTAAGGGTCGGGACTCCCCGCCCAAAAATATTGTCAAGATACAGAGAAGCCTTAAACGACATTACAAAAAAAAGAGAAGTCAACAAGCGCAGGGCCACAAGGGCCCGAGTGATCTTCAGGGATTGTTGGGCGCGGCAGCAACTTCTTCACCATCCACCGGCGGCTGTCGATCGACCAGGCGGCTTGTTTGATCAGACCCATGAGCGGTAGGGCTTGGCGTCACCATGGTGCCATCCGTGCGGGTGTGAGCCGCCATAAAGTTTGCACGGGAGACTTCTGATTGAGTTGGGGGTGGAGTCTGCTGACAGTCATCTGCCGGACGGTCACCGCTCTCTCCACTACCTGAGCGGACACCCTCAGCTTGGGTGGGAACCACACCACTCACAGAAGGTTCCCTCTACCCTGACGGCCCAGCCGGCTGAGACGCTTTGACCTAGTCAATGGCGCCCTTCTGGTTCAGCAGTTCCAGGTTGGCGGTGGCGCCAGCCTTCGCCGCCCCCATCATTGCCTGCTTGTACTCCGCAGACTGCTTGAACGCCTCTACGGCGGCGGCCTCCGTGCGGCTCCTCTCCGCTTCCCGCTGGGCAACCTCGCCCTCCAACCGCTTCACCTCCGCAGATTTGGCGGCAGAATCCCGCTGAAGGATCTCAATTTTCTTGACCTTTGCCGCCAGTTGATCCTTCAGCAGAGCTATGTCTTTCTCCAGCTACGACACACAGTCGTTCCGCTCGAGGTCCCGCTCGACGACGACATGCAGCTTGCCGCGAGCATCCGCAGCGTCGCACTCTGCCTTGGTCAGGCGTCGTTCAATGTCCGCCAGCTTGTCTTTGGCCTCCCCTAGCTCCCACTGGACACCGTTAATCTCCTCCCTCAGCTGCCACTCAGCCCGGGGCTGGCTCGACGCCGCCAGGAACATCTCATGTAGCCCAACAGACAGATGCCCGAGGGCCGAACTGAATGGCGATTGGTCAATAGCGGTTGAGCGCACAATCCCCTCCAGTCCGCCGAACCCCAGCCGCTCACAAAGGAAGAAGAGAAACTCCCGCTGGGGGTCGGTCAGGAATTCGGCATACGCGGCAAACTAATCTAGATCGCTCGTCTGCACCTCCCTGCCGGCGGCCACAGTCACCTTCGGCGGGGCCTGTTTTGCCCTCTTCTGTTGGCGGGCCCCGATGGTCTCCGCATCGTCTCCCTCCTCTTCTTCATCGGCGTCATTCTGTCGCCGCTTCTTCTGCAGAATCGCCCATGTGGCACCGGCGGCGACAGGCCTCGAGATCACCTGCGGCTCCAATACCGCAACTGTAACGGATTCCCTCTCCGCCACCACTCTGTCCCGCTGGGGCCCATGACGGTTGGCGGTCACTTTCTCCCTCACTTTCTCGACAGCGGCCTGTACCCTACTCCCCCCGGCAGCCCCACGATCTGCGCCAGTTCCCGCCTGAACCACGGGCAAACCGTCGGTGCCGAGATGAGAGTGGTGCGGCATCGGCAGCACCACGGGAGTCTCTGACTAGCTTACCGCCAGTGTCTGAGGGTCAACGACGGTTTGCTGAGCGGCCAGCCCAGCGACGTACGTACTCTCCAAAAAATTGTTAATCTCTGCGTGGTCCATGGATTTGGCAGAAGCGTTGCGGCACGCTTTGTTACTCGGCGGAGAATCTATACAAAGGCAACGGGTTAGCCTGATACAAACTGAGCTAAGGCACAGATCAGCGGAAGTTACTTACCAAGGGCGCGTGTCAACTGTTGATCGACCAGCAGCTCCCACCCGGTAAGTAGGCGGAGATCTAGCAGGTTGCGATTCTGCCAGCAGCCTCTAATCCTTGCCACGCCGCACTCTTCCTCGCGCGTCAAGTTGAAACGCAAGCCCGCTACAAAAAAAAAAAGAAATAAGGGTGAGAACAAGGTACAGAGGCATCTCATACAAGCAAGGCTAGCAACTCGGATTAGCGGAAGCTAGCGACAACCTCGGATAGGTTGGAACTCCGACTTAATCCTAAATGTCGGCACCCCCTCATTCGACCCCGCTTGATATTCCCATCCAGCGGTAGAAACGCAGAAGGTCCCCCGCTTAGGAGACATGGAATCCTTCAGATTCTCGATTAGCTTGGGCGCCCCTTGGCGGCTGCTCAAATTCATCTGCCCGCTGCAACCTTGGCGCTTCACGTATACCAACTCGTAGAAATGTAGCACCTCCGCCATGGTTGGACCCTCGCAACCGGACAAGCGCCATAGCTAGTTGAGCGCCATTAGCAACCGCCACATATTAGGGCATATTTGCCCAAAGGCGAGATCAAACTCGTAAACCAAAATTTGCAGATTTGGCAGAAGGGGAAAAGTCACTCCCTGGCGGAATATCACCCCATGCACGGCAGCATACCCTGCTGGCAGAATGGAAGCCTTCTCATCAGCGGTTGGCGGGCGCAACTTCACCACTCCAGGGAGGCGGAACACCCGCTTCAGACAGTTGACGGCAGCCACAGTCATCGGCCCTCCCGCCTCATCAACTACGGTACCATCATGTATAACCCAGGCGGACTCTATCTCTTCACCACTAGCCTCTCCCCCGCCAGCAGAACCGCTAGCGGCGCTATTGCTCGCTAGCCTCTCCTCGCGCCTATTACGCCCGTCAACATCCTCCCTGGCCCTAGAGCTCTCTAGACGCCCGGCACGACCCATTGCTACCTCCCAAGGTATTGTCTATAGCGGCTCGATATCTAGCGGTTCGGATAGTGAGGTTCCTGCATGGGCAGACGGACGCAACGAGTCAATAAATATCCTATCCGCCACGCTGAGCGACACGTCAGACCCGGAATCCTCACTGCTCGAGATCTCTACGACGCTAGCCATCACAAACTCTAAAACCCAGGTAAGTTAGTTCAACAACGATCTAAACTGTGCCTATGTCAGATTGTAGCCAAGAACATCAAGAACACCCATCCCAGAAAATACCAAAACAAAAACAAAACACATCCACACTCAAACCCAGATTCAACCATCTAGCAAGGCAAGAAACCTCAACCCTCTGTCAAACACCTAAAACCCACCCCCAAACACAATTCTAGACCCTTAGATACACCAGGGAATGGCATAAACCACTTCGAACCCACAAAACCAGAAACTGACAGAAACAAAAAAAATCCAATAAAACAGAGACGAGATTCAGGCTACCAACCTCAAAGATTGAAACTCTGGTGTGCTCGAGGGTGCTCGTCTTTGCTTCAAGAGGTCTTCGTCCTCCAAAGATCGATAACTTCACGGAATCGTAGAATCTTCTTCTCGGATCTCAGAGCGAAGCTTGAAGATCGACGACGATATTAGTTCAAAGTGCAAAGTGTCAAACTACTCAGTTTCCCTCTCTTTTATGTCAACATCAAACCAATCTAGGCCGTCCGCTGAAAAACGACATCGTACCACAGCCGTACACGTGCCCCACGAACGCACTTACTCTCCGGATTAACCGAGGCGTCGCCTCGGTTACAAAATCAATAATTACTCGCATTAATGGCGAGGATACGGGCGTGCTGAGGAGACATTATCACGCACGCTAATCCAATAAGTGACGGCCACGTGTCGGGCGTCGTCAAACGAAGCGTCTACCCAAAGTAACCATCGAGAAGGAAGATTACTAATCGTCGAGAGTCTCCGCTAAGCGCAACACCGCTAGCGGACCCTTTTCATTTGCAAGCGAGAGTCTCCGCTAAGCACAACACCGCTAGCGGAACTTCTCCCTTTTCATTTTGCAAGCGAGAGTCTCCGCTAAGCGCAACATCGCTAGCGGAACTTCTCCCTTTTCATCGTGCAAGCGAGTCTCCGCTAAGCGCAACACCGCTAGCGGAACTTCTCCCTATCAGCGGAAGGACTTCCGCCAACGGCGATTCCCGAGGTAACGCCTCATTCTGACAACTACCGCCACACGGCGTTACAGTTAAGTCTACGATGACCGCCACGCGGCGTTACAGTCAAGTCTACGATGACCGCCACGTGGCGTTACAGTCAAATCTACGATGACCGCCACGCGGCGTTACAGTCAAGTCTACGATGACCGCCACGTGGCGTTACAGTCAAATCTACAACGACCGCCACGCGGCGTTACAGTCAACAGTCTACGACGACCGCCACGCGGCGTTGCAGAGGCTACGTCCCTACGGGACAGGGGGACTCGTCAACAGTCTACGACGGCCCTGATCAGGCACGTTGACCCTCGCCACTCGGGTATCAAAGATTGGGCTCGCTACCCAACACCCTCTGCTCCGCGCAGCTCTCCACAACAAACAATACACCGACCAAACAGAGGTCTATCTTAGCCGGGGAGTGGGGGACTCCCTGGGGGGCCTAGCAGGGGCCCACCCGAAAGGGTATAAAGCGTTTGCTCAGTAAGTCCATGGTTGACAACACACTGACGCTAATTATGCTCTTATAAGTCTAGCAAAAGTAATGCTTCAAAGTTCAAACCGCTAGGCAACTCCCCAACCAAGATTGTCCTCCTTGACTGGGGACTTAGGAGACTTGTACTTACATGAGCATTTGCCAAGCATAATTAGCTATAAAGAGCCACACTCATGCTACCACCAGCGGTACCAACTCCCGCTAAAGGAGTAACCTACGGGAACACAGCCAAGCAGGCTACCGCCTGAGCCCCTGCTCACCCCCAGATCACCGTTGACGCGCCACCATGCGCCGCGCCAAAATAGCATCAGAAGCTCCAGAAGCTAGGAACTGAAGTATATCAGTCCCACATCGAAAACATGGAGAAGATCAGCTCCCTCCTCACCTATAAAAGGTTATCTCCTCTCTCCTCATTAATTACGCATTTACTACTTACCTACCGTTATGTTGTCAACATAAATACATTGACTAACTTAGGCATCAGAGAAGAGAAAACCGCCTAGTGCGGTCTCCCTTTGACGCCTCTTTGTATTTTACTTGACAGGTAACGGGGGAAACGATCATATCGCAAGTAGCGGTCCGCCCATCGGACCAGCGTTAACCAAGGTTTAGCTACCGCTGAACTTTAAACATTAACAGGAAATGTTCACATACTTAACGTAAGCTTAGCCCAAATATCTCAAAAACTGAATTACATATATATACAGGGCCCTTCTAGTGAAGGATCCATTTTTTTGTCTTTTCTAGGGATAAGGCATTAGACCAACTTTCCGATCATATTTTTGCATCTCAACCGTTCAGTTTTTAGGTCCTAATGTGTAGATCACTTCTGTAAATTTTCAGCGAAATTGATTATTGTTAAGGTAAGCATTACATATATATACAGGGCCCTTCTAGTGAGGGATCCATTTTTTTGTCTTTTCTAGGGATAGGGTATTAGACCAAATTTCCGATCATATTTTTGCATCTCAACCGTTCAGTTTTTAGGTCCTAATGTGTAGATCACTTCTGTAAATTTTCAGCGAAATTGATTATTGCTAAGGCATTAAAAATAGCGATTTAAGATTATCAGTATGAACAGTTCAAGTTTGACAGATTTGGTTCGTTCGTTGATTTAATCTAGTTTGATACCTTAACGATCATCGATTTTGCTGAAAATTTGCAGAAATGATCTATACATTAGGATCTAAAAGCCAAACGGTTGAGATGCCGTAATGTGATCGAAAAGTTGGTCTAATGCCCTATCCTAGAAAAACCAAAAAAAGGGATCCCTTAGTGGAAGGGCCCTATATATATATATATAAACATATAAACATACATATAGTTAAACAAAAAATAATTGATAGTACGTATACGAGGTCGTCCCAATTAAGTAGGTTATAGACAAACTTCAACTTTACACTCTTGGATGGTCTCTCTTAACTCTTCTTCATTTCCATTTCTTTCAAGTATAATATCAACTTATCAAACATCCTTACCTCTTCTACGTCCACCAATATCAATTTGTTTGCAAATTGCAGGTATCTTTCAACTATTGAGGTTTACCATCAATTTTTTCACTTCCTTTTGTCTTTCTTTCTCATTCTTGGGGCAAGTAGTTTTATCCCCCCCCCCCCCCCTCCTCCTTCTTTAGGTTGTATTTTCTTTTTTATGTTATTAATAAAATAAAAATAGGGGGAGGGCGGTGAGTTCCTAGAGTGTAGCAAACCCCTCTCTTTCCAGATCGAGTGTGGGACTTGTGCCCTACATTGTTTGCCTCCGAGGAGCTAACATCGCTTAATCCCTTACTTGATTATATATATATATATATATATATATATATATATATATATATATATATATATATATATATATATATATATTATTGTTTTGATTAGATTTGTGGAGAAGGCCCCGTCTAAGTTTTGTTGGTTGGTCTATTGTAGGATTTGTTGTGATTTGGACCTTTTGTTGGGTCTAGTACTGCAGCAGCATAGGGCTTCGTCTGTTAGCTATATTTTTCTATTGGATCATTTACTAGTCCCCACTTTGTGGGCTTCGATGAATTTTCATTATCCGCCTACAGAAAAAGAATGCAGCCAGCCTCCCCCTCAACGGTCGTTCTAACTTCCAAAGCAAAATACGTACAAACCTCCCGCCACTTCTCCTTTCTCTCTTTCTCTGACCTATCCCACTCCCCACCGAAGCCACTTACGATCTTCACTGGCTGGTCGTGCAAGGCAGTTCTTCCATTCTTTTCTTCGTGGACCGTCGTGGGTAAGTCTTCTCTTCAGCCACTTTTTATTTGCAAGCTCAAATTGATCATCTCTGGTTTACTAGAGAATGAGAATAATAGATGTACATAGTTTTGTTTCTCTTCATACATCAATGGAATATGAGTAGAAAATAATTTACATGCTTCTTAATTTTCACTGTATATGGTCTCTGCAAGCAATCTTTTATCTTTGTATCATCATGTGGTACTTCTAGAAATTAATGTAGCTACTGGAGGCTTTCTGAGTTTCCCTTAATTTTCCTTTATGCTATGTCATTAGTGTGGAAATTGAATTTAGGATTAACTACTCGTTACTCCTCATACTTTTGCATAAAAAACAGTTTAGTCCAAATTTTTTAAATTAAACAGTTTAGTCCTTAGAGAGTTTCTATTGGGACCTCCAAATCTGCTCACTTGACCTCACTCTATTATGAATTATTAAATAACATATATAACCTACTATAAAATGACTATTAAGGACAATAATTATACTAAAAAAATATTATATTTATTTTATGTAGACTTTCCAATTCAATAATATTAGATTGTATTCCTTATTATTTTCCTTATCTATTTTCATTTTCCAATTTCACTACATACTCATTAAAGCATTCATATATATATATAAAAATATGATTTTTTTTTACATTGTCAAGGGGAACCCAAAGGCTTCCTAGACCCAAGATAAACCCCTTCGGCGCATGTGAAATGCTCTAACTGTGCATTGCAGCACAGTGCCTGGCCACTTTGACATCTTCGGGGTTCGAACCTAGGTTGGGGAGCACACCCAACTAGGCAAGAACCACTAGGCCACTTGCAGTGGTTATATAAAAATATGATCAAGATCATGTAACATAAAAATATATGATATATATGTTGAACACATATTGGTGAGGGAAAACAAAATAAATCCTCTTATGATTTATGACTTAAATCTAAATCAATCCATTATATTTGCAAAAAAAAAAAAAAAGTATTTAAATAATTAATCATGTGGTACAGAAAATACAGAAAAAAAAATAAAAATTTAAAAACGAATGATTTTTTTTTTTTGGAATAAAAACAAATGATTTTTTTTTTTGCACAGCTAAAATAGAAATTTTTTTTAAAAAAAACTAATAGTTCATGGCGTTTTCTTATTGATTAGACATTAATTTTTGAAACTCAAGTTTGATTAAGAAATGTATATTTAGTTAAGATTTATAGAATGATTAAATCATTGAAATGACTAAATTTTTTATTTTAAAGATAATAATTTGTTTACAAATTATATGAGTAAGGTTATTTGAGGAAGTTTAGTGAGGTTTAGTGAGTAAATTTAGTATTTCAAATTTTGATAAGAGGTGTAAAAAGCATAGAGGTCAAGTGAGTAAATTTGGAGGTTCCAATAGAAAAACTCTAGTCCTTATTCTTTCTAATTCTCACACAACATGTTCTAAAATGACTATTATACCCCTCACTTTTTTTCTCTTCTCTCTCTCTCTCTCTCTCTCTCTCTCTACACACACACACACACACACACACACACACACACACACACATATATATATATATATATATATATATATATATATGTGTGTGTGTGTGTGTGTGTGTGTGTGTGTGTGTGTGTGTGTGTGTGTCTATATATATATAGAGAGAGAGAGAGAGGTAGAAAAAATAAAAAATAAAAAGAGAGAAAAATAAAAAGTGAGGGGTATAATAGTCATTTTAGGACTTGTTGTGTGAGAATTAGAAAGAATAAGGACTAAACTGTTTAATTTTAAAATTTTGGACTAAACTGTTTTTCATGCAAAAGTATGAGGAGTAACGAGTATTTAGTCCTTGAATTTACTTGAGGTGTTTAAAATAAAATTTTGTATGTAAAGATTTTTTTTTTGTTTTTGTTCAAGTAAATCCAGAATATGTGTCTGGCCCAAAGGATGTTTTCCACTTGGGAGGCCCCTTCTTCTAGCGCCAAATGTTTATGTTGTAGAAACGGGGTGGTCATGAGAGCTTCCATCTCCGGATTCCGTACCTACCAACCATGAACGAAGGTCAGAGGGAAGACTGGGCTACCCGACCTTCGACCCTCCGATGCCTAAGTCAGATACATGTAAGGATGGAGACTATGTAAGAGTAAATGGAGAATGGTGGCTTACCTTGAATGAGTGGAGATGCATGTATATATAGTGTAGGTATGGGCTTGTCACCCCTTTGTTTTCAATGTGGGACTAGCTGTAACCTACCCGATACCACAAGTGTATGGTATCAGTATCATGTCTGGGCGTTATCGGCATTATTTTAAGTAGCTAGTGAGTCTTGCGCTTCCGATATTTGTGCCTAGGAGGTATCTATACCAACAGTAAGAGGGTTTATGTTAGAGATATTCTCGGAGATATTCGTAGATATCCAATCATTTTACGGTTACCTTTCCATGTACAACTCTGATTCCATGCTTGTAATTCTCTATATAAAGAGGCCCCTATTATCAATGAAAGCACATCAAATTCTCTCCCAATTTCATTTTCCTTAAACACGTTATCAGCACGAAAGCCCTAACCCTGAAACAAATAGCCAAACCCTGATTCAAGAAGCTAAAACCCTAAATCCAAATACAAAACCTTGAAACCCTTTCTGCCTCCGCCGCATACCTTAAAGCAGGAATCCTGAACCGGCAGCAGAATCACCAGAACCGGCTGAAAACCTACCAAACCGGCCACCGGAAGCTCTAAACTGCCAGTAACAAAAACTCCGCCGGTTCACCACTTTCCGGACCTCTGATTGCCACCAAATTTTGTCAGTAGTAGAGCCTCAATCTCACGATTCTAGAACCGGTCAGGTTGTTCCAAGAACCGGTCTATACCGACTGCCTGTCTGACTAGTCCGCAGGCAGAAAACCGAATAGAAACGTTTTTAGGGTAATTCTGACCACCACCGATTAATTCCGGCCACCACCGACCAGTTCCGACCGCCTTCGGCCAGCTACAACCACCGCCGGCCATCCCAATTTTCCAACAATCCTCCAACAACTTTCCAGCGACTTTTCCGGCAATATTAGAGGTATGTTTTAAAAGTTCCCGTTTTTGGAGTTTTTATTCCTTTTCCTTTCTTTTTCTTCCGGGACCTGCAACCTCCGTTCTTCTACCCCCCTTTCTTCTTCATAGGGGAGACCTAATTAAGTCGAACTGTGGGGATTCATGCTATCTCCAAGGTTGGAGCTTGTTGAGATCTCCAAACTTAGAGTTTGTAGAGAATTTATGATCGACCACTTACGTCATTTTTTCGATCTAATCCAATACCTCTTGGAATTGAATTTCTTGGGAGTGATTATGCTAAGAAATTCCTAATTTCTTGGAAGCAATTACGCTTAGAAATTTCAATTATTTTCGTGGTAGCTTTTTCCGCTCTGAAACTAACCCTTTTTCCTTGTTCTCTTTTCAGGATAAGTAACCTGAACAAACTGGACTTTGCTTTATTGGGAACAACTGGCTCTGGATATCACAAGTGGGTCTGTGATGTCCGTCAGCATCTCAAGGCCGAAGGAATCCTGGATACGATTCTTGAGCCTAGCCAGGACGTGCTAACTGTTGAGCAAGCTCAAGCTTTGTAAGCAAATAGAGCAGTCTTGGAGGTAAATAAGGTGAAAGTCATCATCCTAATTACTCGTCATATGGATGATTCGCTCCAGCAAGAGTATATGAATGAAGAAGACCCTAGAAGGCTGTGGGTCTCACTCGAAGAAAGATTTGGCAATGTCCGTGACTCCCTGCTTCCTGACCTACAAGTGAGAGCCTCCGCTTCTGTGATTTCAAGACTGTTCTTAACTACAACTCAGAAGCAGTTCGGATTAAATCCTTGATGGAATTCAGTGGAAAAGATATCACAGATGCTATGTTGATCGAGAGGACTCTCTCTACCTTCCCCATCTCTGCTTTGATGGTTGCTAGAACTATCGAATCGATGTTACTACAGGATGGATCAAAAGGTTTCATGAGCTCATTGGAGCTATGAATGTTGCTGAAAAGCATGACAACATCCTTGTGAAGAACTATAATTCGAGGCCCATGGGAACAGAACATATTTCGGAGTCCAATTATATTCGCGCCCCTAATGGAAGGAGCCAAGAGCGAAACCCTAAATCTAGCGACATTTCTGAACGTTTTGGTCCATATTTACGCTCTAATGAGGAAGATAACCGCCAAAATAGGCGAACACAAAACTGAAGAGGTCAACTTGGAAAGAGAGAGGGAGGCAACGCCTCTGGCCATGTTGGTGGCGCCTCTGGCCATGTTGGTGGCGCCACCAACACTAAGGGCCTTCCAAATGACACTTTCAAAGCGTCTCAATCAATGGACTCTGAGCACAGAGATGTATGTTCCTAATGTGGATTATCTGGTCATTGGGCACACATTTGTAGAGCACGTGAAGATATTGTCACCGCCTATAAAGCATATTGGGAAGTAAGAGAAGATCATTATGTGGAACAAGAAGATCAAGAAGGTGATCTAGAATGAAGGGTTGAAGACTTCAGATCTGGCTGGGATCAATAGATCGCCAAGTCTGTTTCAGTCTTTATTTTTTTCAAGAGATGTAATGGGTAATTGCCTTATATTTTGTACTAAGTGCCATTGGTTTAGTTTCTCTTCAAACTAGGCTTATCCAAAGTGAGTATGATGTCTATGAAGGTTTTGAGATAAGTGGTACTTAAGCGAGCTTTGCTCCACCGACATCTCTCTACTCACCTGGTCATATTTATTTTGGAGTTACCAAAAGAAGTTAAACGACTACCATTATTTTGCATTAGCTAGTACTTGGATTAGATTCTCTTAATGGTTAAGAAACAATGATGTATGTTGTTGGCTTATGAATAAAATTTTGAGTTCTTTTCATTATGACTCCATTTTGATTCTGAGCATATTGCTTTGTAACTATGATGGCTGGACCATCAGAATTATTTCAAGGACATGGAATAGCCCAAATTCCACTTGCCAAATGGCACCTTGATTACTGTTACAGAAATTCTCTACGCTCCTAGGGAAAATCAAACCCTATTGAGCTATTCGAGTCAACGGATTCCATGCAAAACTCATGAAGAGAACGGAAAAGAGTTCCTTTGCAATACCTAAAGACCCATCTTAGAGAAACGTATGTGTCTCTTTAGTGGATTTTATGTTACCACTATTCGAGCTATTAAATCCAATAAAGTTATGAGAGAAGATCTCTTAGATTTAGACACATATTGGCTTTGTCACGACAGGATAAGTTATCCTAGTCATGATATGATGACCTGTCTACTAAAGACTTCATACGGACATCCATTCTTTCGAACGAAATGAAGCAAGAATCAAAGATTGATTCCCGGACTAAGTGTGACCGCCGCCGCCGTCATCCACCGCAGGCCTAGGGCTGCCACCGTCCCTCTTGATGACGCCATAGTAGGCGCCACCCATGGACATGATGCCATGGATGCCAATTCCCATGGCCATGACGCCATGGATGCCACTTCCCATGGTTATGACGCCATGATGGGTGATGTAGTCACAAATTTTGCTTCGAATAGCGCTTCAGACGCTCATGCCCAACCAAAATCCTCATTGATTGCTTCCAAGGCCCCTCGCTCATTTTGCAAAGCCTGTTCCTTATAGAAATTATTATCGAGACCGTCCTATGCAAATGATACGAAATTACTCATTCTGTTCTTACATGGAATCCGAGGAGTTTCTGTGGGCTGATTCAACCAACTTGGGGACGTTAAAATATTTCATGATGTTAGTTGACAAGCAAACATGCTGGTCATGTGTTGTGCCATTGTCCACTTGTCATGTTGCTTATACTACACTCCTAGCATATATCATATGACAATGGGCTCACTCCCTAGATCATCCCATTCAGTCAATCGGACTTGACAATGCTAGAGAGTTGACTGATGTTGAACATTATATTCCCCTGTACACACCCAAATGGTCTCGCAGAAATGACTACGATGGTAGTCCGGACATTGGTAATGCGCACCAATCTCCCTATATCCTCTTGGGGTGATGCAATATCGCATGCAGCGATGCTAATTCATCTACGACCTATCGCCACTCAAACAATCTCTGCATTACAGCTAGTGACTGGGTACAAGTATCTCGTACTTACGCATATTTGAGTGTGTCATTTATGTGCCAATTGCGCCGCCGTAGCGCACTATGATGGGTCCTTACAGACGAATGGGCAACTAAGTTGTATTTGAGACTCCAACAAATCGTCCGCCACTTAATGCCCTTGCAAGGCGATCTCCTTACCACTAGATTTGCAGATTGTCACTTTGATGAGACAGTATTTCCGTCGTTAGGGGGAGATAAGAACACGGATGTTCAGCATGAACAATAGGTCTGTCCCCACTGTGTCTCATCTCGATCCCCACTAAAGTGACGAGATCACACATATCTGCTACAAACATACCTGCAAGGATGGACGTCCCTACAAGAGGACGTAACGCCACCCTACACGGAGGTAGGCATTGCGCCAACGCCATAGAGAGTGGCACTCTGGCGTTACAGGCCATGACCCCAGCTAGGATGCGTGGGAGGCCCGTGGGTTCGAAGGATACTTTGGCATAACTTAATCATTTGATCATCGACACTCAAAATCAATCTCATAAGAATCTTCCAGATTATGGTTATCGTTGGGAGACGCCTCAACGTCATAACCTATTCCTGAGAATATAGAGCTCTCTGATAATTACACTAGTGTACATGAGGCGTGGGATAGAAACTCCATCATTATTGATGATGTAGTCGCGCATTTCGTTGTGCATGAGTTTGTTGAGTCTGATGATATCGAACCACGCTCCAATGATGAATGAATGCCAACGTCGAGAAATTTGGCCTAAATGGAAAGATGTGATCCAGATTAAGTTGGATTCTCTAACGAAGATGAAGGTTTTTCGAGCCACTGATGCCAACACCTTCTACATAAAACTTGTTGACTAATGGGTCTTCGTTAGAAAGCGTGATGAGAAAAGGAGATGGTGATCTCGCCTTATGGCGCAAGGCTTCTCACAAAACGCCCTGGAATTTACTACCATGAGACATATTCTCTTGTGATGGATGTCATTACACTCCACTACCCTGTCAGTTTGATAGTTTCCAAATAACTGAACATGTAGCTTATGAATGTGGTCACTACGTATCTCTATGGAGATCCATATATGGAATATACATGAAGGTTCATGGTGAACTTCATTTACCCAAGTCAAGTGGCTCTAGACCACAGAGCGCTTTTGCAATGAGGTGAAAACGCTCACTACAGTGACTACTTGATTGGGAAGGGATATGCCCGTGCGTTTTCAAGACAAGTTCCGGATTCTATCGCGGTTCATGTTGGACATGATCTTCATTGGAAGCCTTTAAAGAGTTAAGGGAAACCGCTGAACACTTGAAATCCGAGTTTGAGATGAATGATCTTGGGAGAAACGATTATGTCTTGGTTTGGAACTTGAGCATCGTGTTGATAGATGCTTAGGCATTTTGACAAGGTCAAGCCTTCAAGCACACCCATGATCGTCAGTAGTCTTGATCCTGAAAATGATCATCTTCGTCCGAATGATGATGACGAAGATGTGCTAGAGGCTGAAGTGCACTACTTAAGTACATTAGGCGCATTATTGTACTTAACCCAATGCACAAGACCGGACATCTCATTTGTAGTGAACTTGTTAGCTAGATATAGCTTTGCACCAACGCGATGCCATTGGACTGGTGTAAAAGATATCTTTCAATACTTGAGATGTACGATTGATATGGGCTTTTTCTATCCTACTGAGAAATGATGGATTTGGACCCATCATACACCAGAAACGCCGCCAACACTGGCCTGCGTTATCTATCCTCATCCCAAAACAACATTAGTGTTTTGGAAGGTTTTGCTGATGCTGGGTACCTCTCTGACCCACACAAATGTCGTTCCCAAGCTGGTTATGTGTTCATCATGGTTAAGACTGCGATATCTTGGAGGACTACAAAACAGATCATTGTTGCTATATCTTCGAACCATGCGGAGATTATTGCTCTTCACGAAGCAGTTAGTGAATGTTTATGAATTGGATCCATAATTACGCATGTTCGAAGCAATTGTGGTTTGAAGTCTACCACAATGAGCCTACGAGAATTTATGAGGATAATGCCGCTTGCATTGAACAAATGAAGCAAGGCTACATCAAAAGTGACGACACCAAGCATAATCAACAACAACAGACTCTCCTCAAGATCAAAGTGAACTAGGTTCGATCTGAGGACAGTATGGCAGACTTGTTACTAAGTCATCGCCTAATTCCACTTTCGAGAAACATGTTGATAGCATCGTTTGTGGAAGTTATCCGAACTCCCATGATCGTAGTCATCAGGGGGAGATGCAGACATCATGGGGAGATGTCTACATGTATGGTCTCGAAACGTAAAAGGTGTGTTGTACTCTTTTTCTCCTTCGACCGAGGTTATGTTTGTCCCACTGGGTTTCTGTTACTCGGCAATGTTTTTGACAAGGCAATGAGAGGAGCACCACATTTGGGCCACACAAAGGGGAGTGTTCAAGTAAATCCAAAATATGTGTCTGACCCAAACTCTAGGTTACTTATGCAAGTTATAATAGGGTTTATGTTTAGAGATATTCTCGGAGATATTCGTACATATCCAATCACTGTACGATTACCTTTCCATGTACAACTCTGATTCTATGCTTGTAATCCTCTATATAAAGATATCCCTATTATCAATGAAAGCACAACAAATTCTCTCTCAATTTCGTTTTCCTTAAACGGTTTTTTGTTTTTTGTTTTTTTTTTTTAAGATTAAGAATGAGTTCAAACTTTCTATTCTAGGGATGTATGGTTGAGAATGTTGAATTCATTGGTGGTAGACACTTGGCAGTAGAGGTCAGGAAGATATGGACACTATTAAGAATATATCTCAGCCTTCCTATTGTTTGTTTGCTGTATGAATTAATTATTGATTACACGCATTTCTATGCATGTAATTGTATCTAAAACACTATAAATAAGTTAATCCTCAAGTCAATTATTATGTAATTAATCCATTTTTATTTATCTGTAGGAAATAAGTGGAGTTGCGGAAATCGAGGAAAAATTGACACAGAAATGATGCAAAATGGTGAAAGTCGGAATTCTCGACAGAAGGACAAAATTATTTTGCCTTAATTAACCAATTAACCATTAGTTAATTAACCTATTGTTAATTGGTTAATTAACTTGTTAATTAAGCAGGCATGCACGTTTTGGTCTAATTTAATTGGTCTGACCAATTATGAGTTGACAAGTGGCATGGACCTTGTTTGTCTTCATTCAAATTATGCAGCAGCTAATCACGTGGGATGGAGCAACCATATCCTTTCATTTTTTTTACTTCCCTTGTCAGCTTGTCTTAATTCCAAAACGCACCGGATCGTCCAAACCCTTATCTTTTTCTCCTCTCTCACAAACAGTAGCCACGAATTGACCCATATATATTCAATCAATCATCCTCTACATCGACCCTAGCACAGAGCCGCACCACAAAACAGAGGCAGCCCCTTTGGGCTGCTCTCTTTCTCATTCTCTTCTCCCATCCTCCTACTCCATTTCCATTTTAGCTTTAGTTTAATTTCTTTCGGGTATTGGAGAATTACTCACCCAAAGCTTCCAAGCATCAAAGGACTTCATCATCATCAAGATTTGAAGATTGGGTAAAAGTGGGGAGCTATAAATCAAGGCTTGTCATAATTGCTTTATAGCAATTGTGACTTGTTCTTGTTACTTCTCATTTCTTTTCACTTTTTCCTCTTTAATTGATGTTTGTTTATGTTAATTTAATTATGGGTTGTGAGTAATTCTCTTGTTGGGGGTTACGGTTGTGTGCCCTAGCCCAAATTTGATGTAATGGATGCTTAATTTAATTTATATATGGAATTTGTTAATTATTGGATGCTTGTGTTTTGTGATAATTGATTAGAATGCATGCTTAGGAATTGTCAACTCTTGGGTATGTGTTTTAATAAGTCTAGATTAAAATTTAGGGGATGACATCCTTAGATTTTAGAGCTAGAACCCCGATTTAATATTCGTGGGAAGTACATGGTTCACTACATGATTAGCTTGATCGCAATTATGGTGAGCTTAGTTGCCTAATTCCTCGAACTCTAGGCCTCTTGATGTGAATTAGTGACCCTTGAACCGGCTCTAATTCATGTCAAGTGAGTTTCTACGGCCCTTGAACCGGAGTAGGAATACCATGAAAGGGAATTTCGGCCCTTGAGCCTTGAAAAGCCTTGGGTACGGCTTCTACCATCTTTAATAAATTGCACGTAAATCAAATTAGCATCGAGAGCATTGAGTTAGGGTTAGGAATCATCCCTAGCTACCAACCCCCAATTTATCTCAATTTCTTACTTTGCATTACTTTATTTAATTTAGTTGTTATTTGAGTTTTCATTTAAATTGTTGCAATTTAGTTATTAGAAATTTAAATTACAATTTTTGGTGCCAATTTCGACTCATTGTAAATAACCACCATTAGGCTCATAGTTTTGATTAGGCTTTGGTGAGAACCAAAGCCGAGCATTTCTAAGGCTTGGTGCTTTAGAGTAGAATTTTTATCTATCTTCTTTTTCTTTTTCTTTTTCTTTTGTTTGCTAAGTGTCTTTATTTCCGATTACCCAAGGATTGTGGGTTAGCCACTAATCCCCGTGGTACGATAAACTTTGGGCATAATATTTCCCTATCTTGACAATAATACGTACGCTTGCGTAAATGTGTATCAAGTCAATGGCGCCGTTGCCGGGGATTAGGGTTTAATAGCCTTAATCCCTTGGTAAATCGGTTCTAGGTCACTTTGGCATATTTTTGTTTCTTTGTTATTAAAAAAAAAAAAATTGTTATTTCTAATTAGTTGTTATGTTTTGTATGCTTAGTTTTCTATTTTCTTTTTAATTATTGGTTACTAATCTCACTCTTGGGAATCCGTAGGTACTTATTTTATTATCACTTTGAGATATGGATCGATGGAGCTATGGATGGGATGATCCTAGGGGATATGAGCAACAAAGTTTCTATGGTGAAGGTTATCAAGAGCGGAATACCTATGTCGAGAGTCCTATGCCTTGTTACAACCAAGCTTGTGCCTTGTGTAATTCTCCGTGGCACTCACCTTTTGAATGCTCTTTGAGATTTGAGTATCCGGATTTTATGCGAGAGTATGAGTGCAAGATGAGGATGTATCAAGGGACATTTGTACCCGAAGCATATCCACAAGAGCAAGCTTTTGTGCCTAGGAAGCCATCACTTGAAGAACAACTAGCTCAATTGGAAGCCTCTAATGCTCAATTGCAAGCCTCCCAAGCTCAATGTCTAGCCTCCCAAGCTCGGTTGCATGCTAAATTGGAAGCCTTCAATGCTCAATTGCAAGCTTCTCAAGAAATTGTTTCACATTCCAATGAGCAACTTGAGCCTAGTTTTGCACAAGAGCCACCATTCACCATTTCTCATGAGCAAGAGTCTTTCTTTGACCAAGTGGAGCCTTCTTTAAGAGGAGTGCATTATGAGAATCATGAGCAAGAATTGCCTATTCAAGATCGAGAGGGTGGTGTTCATGTACAAGAAAGTGAGCTTGGTTATGAAAGTTCCAATGCAAGTAGGGTGAGAGACTACATTTCGGAGGAATCGGTGCAATATTGGAACTCTAATTTTCACAATGAAGAGGAGGTATATGAAGTTGATTCCGAAGAAGAGAATAGCTTGTTTAGTGAGGAGGATGTGGAGCTTGAAGACTTACACCATATTCCCTTAATTGTTGAGGCCGATGTTCCCAAGGAGGAAGAGAGTCCTTCAATACCTTGTGATGATGAAGAAATTGAAGAGCCTAGGACTTTCTCTCCTCCCACATCCACGGAGATCCATCATCATCCACGGCGTGCCAAAATGTTTGGCTCCAATTTTGTTGCAGCTGGTCAACAGTCTCTTTTCTGTGCGGGCGTGCCAGCACCGTTCGGGTGCGGTCGTCGGGGGTGTCCCTTGACCTGACTTCTTTCAAGCAATTGTAGACGAGGAGAGCATCAACCTCGTCGTGGGATTCTTTATGCCTCGTGGTGAGGACTTTTGATAATCTTCTTGAAAATCACAATCGATACTCGATGTTGTAGATCGAGCAGAGCGAGAACCACTGGGAAGTAGAGAGAACTTGCTAAAGCGTGACTTTAGCTTGGCTGGTTTGCGAGGGCGTTACCCTTTCTTGGCTGATTCCATAACCGTTGTGGTCGTGGTACTACAATCAGCTCCCGAGGAGACTAGGACCGAAGTACGTTGACAGAGGGTTTGGTGGCACTGAAAGTCGGTTTCTGAGAAGACTAGGACTAGGAGTGTGATCACCGGTAAGAGAAAGAGAAGGAGAGGAGTTGCTCTTAGAGAGGTTTGCTCTAGAGAGACTTAGATCATCTTAGAGATGTATTGATGAGTGAATTGTGTGTTTTAAGTGTTTCATTGTAACCTCTATTTATAGGCTACCATGCCAAGGTGTTTAGCATTAAACAAATGATAGTGGAGCATTAATTGGAGATAAGAAATGATGAATTTTGGAGATAAGGAAGCATAATTGGAGATAAAGCATGATGAATTTTGGAGATAAGGAGATAAGGAGGCATAATTGGAGATAAGGAATGATGAATTTTGGAGATAAGGAAGCACTTTCTGCTCCTTTATTCCTTCAATTTTATCTCCATCAGGCACTCCGATTTTGACCATGACTTCTTCATAAGAAATGTTCCACTATGAGTGTAGATCACCCTGGTAAAATTTCAGAGCTTTTTATATAGTAGTTGGGCCGAAAACGCTGCTGGACCTCTTACAGGTCCAGTTTTCCAAGCCTCTCTAGACAAGGAAATTGGACTGATTGTTTGAAGGCCTTCATTGGATTCCTCTGCCGCTTCCATGTAAATGGGTGCGGGGGCTCCGTTACTCCTCTTTTTCCTTCCCTGAAGTCTGCTCCTCCTTGAGATAATGGCGCGGCTCAACCCGACATTGGATTCCATAGCTGCTTCCACTTGAGAAAAGATTCAGAAGATATCCGAAGATTCCTGTTTTGTATTGTAGCCACTTTTGGCTTTGTAATGAATGTACTGCTTTTGGCCGCAAAGCCACTTTATGAATACAATAATATTTTCTTATCCTGATATCCAAATATCCGTGAGAAGCCAATAATTGTGTCTCGCAAGGCCCCAAATATAGGCCCCTGTAGTTGTATATTGAAAATAATATGAACTTTTAAAATATGTTCCGCGTCAAAAAGAGCCTCGCGGCGAGGGTTTTGAGAAAATATGTATCTTTTGGATCCACTTGCTGGCTCCCAACTAAAAACTCTTAGCGTCAATAACTCCTTCTTTTCCGAGATTTAAGGCACTAATCACTCGTTGAAAAACAACAGTCGTGAAAAATAATCTAGTGAAAAGAACAGTTACCTCCTCGAAAACCGTTCGGTTTCCTCACATGCTATTAATCCTTTAATAATAGCTAACTCCTCAAAAACCGCTCCTCACATGCTGCTAGTCCCTTTTTTCCCGAGATTTGGAATCACTAATCTCGATTTACTGACATCGATTTGACTCCTTTTTGACCGTCCATCCAAGGGTGGATATTTGCATGCCTATATCTTCCTCCACATTATAAACCCAAATTTCCAATCCCAAAATCATTTCATCAATTCGAATATTTCTAACAGCAATCTTTCTTAATTACTCATCATCATCACTCTTCAGTTCTCGCATTCTCTCAATCCATCACCAATGGAACCACAAACCCAGCAACCAACCGAGGATGGAGGAAGCAACAAAGTAGCCGGGAGTAGTGCTAACATGCTTTGTAAGCGGAGCAGGTGGAATCCCACTACAGATCAGATAAGAATCCTCAAGGAGCTTTTCTACAATAAGGGAGTTAGGTCCCCAACTGTAGAGCAGGTTGAGAGGATCTATCTCCAGCTGAAATGGTACGGCAAGATCGAGTTCAAGAACGTCTATTTTTGGTTCGTGAACCAAGTTAAGGGCTCAGGAGAAGCAGAAGAAGAAGTCCACTTCGGATGTTCATGTGCCCATGCAAAGATCAGGGCTTGTTGGTGATGACAATGTTACCAATTGGAAACATGTGGATCAGTATATTAACTTTGGATCTTCTGCACCTGCTTCTGCTTCTTCCGCTGGTGTGATGATTGCTGTTAACGGGCAGATGGGGAACTATGGTGGTTATGGATCTATGAACATGGAGAAGAGTGCTAGGGATTGTTCAATCTCAGCTGGAGGGGGAACTAGTTCTACTTTCTTTGACATGAATGTAGAACAAACTTTCATGGAACAAAGAGGAGAAGATCACCAGGAGATTGAAACCCTTTCACTGTTTCCCGTGCATGGTGAGGACATCTTTGACAACATGAAGACTACTTCCGATGAAGGTGGCGGTCACGGTGGTGGCTCTCACATTTCTCTTGAGCTCAGCCTTTCCTGCGAGGGCAAAGCTGGAAAAAGTTTCAGGAGCCGCTGACTCAGCTTAGAAGCTTCGCGAGTGTAGGAACACTTAAAATTGCCCCCTAAGAGTTGTATTTTTTTTATTTATTTTTTTTATTATTATTTTTTTTTTTTAAGCCATAATTTTGGAGACAAAAAACTCAACATAGACAGTTGAAATCGCGAGTGTAGGAACACTTAAAATTGCCCCCTAAGAGTTGTATTTTTTTTATTTATTTTTTTTATTATTATTATTTTTTTTAAGCCATAATTTTGGAGACAAAAAACTCAACATAGACAGTTGAAAGGGCATCCTAAGACTCAAAACAAAACAAAAACAAGAACAACACATAAAGTGACGCAACAAACAAGAAAAAATGTTTTGGACTTAGGGATATTTCTCTTCTCCTTTTGGTAACTCATTTGGAATATGACCAGGTGAAGAGAGGAACGATTTTGGCGGAGCTCAGCTCACTTGATTGACAGGGGACGAGACCCTTTGTCAGCACTTCTCGTATCCAAACTAGACCTTAGACATTACATCTCATTGGATGCGCCTACTATGAAGAAGATATTTACCCAAAATTCATTTTGACTCTAATAATAAAAAACAACCAACGAAATAAAGAACAAAGAAAAACAAAAAACCGAAATATGAATATAAACAAACAATTACTATTGAAGTGTCGCTAGGCTAAATGGGCTTAGTATTGTATAGTGTTGCCCCCCTAGTGTTGCTAGGCATAGCAAAGAAATGATTATGGGCCTCAAAAACAGGCCTTCATAAATGGGCTGTGCGAGTGTAGGAACACTAGAATTGTCCCCCATGTCTTATGCGAATAAACTGTCTACTAAATTAATCCCTTAGTGTTTTGACTCCGCAGTAATTTTTGGATCGTACTAATTTTTTATTTTTTATTTTATATAAGTAGCTGAATTCAATAAGACAATGTGAATCGAGGTTTAGACATGCGGCCCAAGTATAGTCGTCTAGACATAAATTTTCTTTCAAATCCTTTGGGCAACCTTACTGAAATGGCCAGGTGGGGGAGGGCGAACAAGAGAGGCAGAATCCATTTTAGCATGAGCTACTCCCACATAGTGGTTTAGGCCCATTTGCATGCACTTCTGGATTCAAGAACCTGTCATGAACGTTGTCCCCTTTCTAGACACCATTTCACATAGGCTATACTTACTAAGATGAGAAAGGTCATAAGTGTAAAGACAGTTCAACAAGTGTTAATAAAAGCCGCCCTTAACCTTAAGGGACCTGAACTAGACACCAATAAGGAGTTTAGGCCAATATTAACAAAAGAGACTTCACCTATTCCGTTATGATTCACAACCGCTTACCAAATTCAACTTTTTTTTTTTTTTTACTATAAAGGTAAAAAACTGAAAACTGACAGGAAATTAACAATAAAGCAAGGAGCTAGCAGCGACACATTTGGCTAACCTCTAGAAGACCACGGGGGAGGCCATCTATGCTTCATTCCAAGCTCCGATGTATCAAAATTTGTAGGGTAAAAATCCCTCCTGTGAGAGCTTGTAGGAAAAGAACAAAGATACTTCTCGTTGAAGAATTTGGAAGAATTTGGCTCGTGAGAGGGGTAATCTTGCCCCCCAAGTATCTTTGTTGGTTGACAAGGCATGATCTTCATTTGCAATTCGGGAGATGACGGTGTCCCAAGATCGGCTTTGTCGCCAACTGTCGCCATCTTCTCTTGATCAAAGGGATGATCATGGGTCATATCTTGCCCCCCATGCATCTGATCAGTAGCCACGTATTTGGCTTGATCAGTGGAGAAATCAAATATTTGTTCAGAGACAATTGTATTGTCAGAAGAACAATCTTGTTGATGACCTTTTCCATGCACAGCCTCTGTGTAAGGCTGTGACTCACCAGTGAGACCCTTAGGTTGATTGTCACCTATAGGCAAGTTAGTCTCAGAAACGACCTCTTCGCGAGCAGGTTCTTGACGTTCCAATTCACCTTGTATTTGCTGTGCCCCCAACTCGAGCCTCTTAACCGAAATCGTGAACTCATCGAGCCGTCGACGGTCCTCCGCGAGGGCTTTTCTCAGATTCTCATGGTATGCGGTAGAATTCTTTTGAAGGATATCAAGCCGCTCTTCTATGCTTGCATTCTCTGGAATGGGAATGGGCACATAGCCTTCTATCGTCGCCTCGTCATTTGCAGCAGCGGTGTCACCATCAGTTTTATGCGGCTTGTAACTGGAGGCCTTGCGCTTTGAGAAGTTTAGGAATTTGCACTTCTTCTTCTTAAGAAAAACAGGCATGACTTCAAGAATTTCTTTTGGTAAAGATTTTCCTCTGGCATCCCAATGATGCTGAACACAAAAAGACTCTGGTGTAGTTTAGACGTGCGGCCCAAGTATAGTCGCCTAGACACAAACTTTCTTTCAAATCCTTTGGGCAACCTTACTGAAATGGCCAGGTGGGGGAGGGCAAACAAAAGAGGCAGAATCCATTTTGGCATGAACTACTCCCACATAGTGGTTTAGGCCCATTTGTACGCACTTCTGGATTCAATAACCTGTTATGAACGTTGTCCCCTTTCTAGACACCATTTCACATAGGCTATACTTACTAAGATGAGAAAGATCATAAGTGTGAAGACAGTTCAACAAGTGTTAATAAAAACCGCCCTTAACCTTAAGGGACCTGAACTAGGCACCAATAAGGAGTTTAGGTCAATATTAACAAAAGAGACTTCACCTATTCCGTTATGATTCACAACCCCTTACTAACCTCAACTTCTTAATAGTGGTGTGATTTACAGCTCACAGGATGTCCCACTGGGCATGCCAAAATGTTTGGCTCCAGTTTTGTTGCAGCTGGTCAACAGTCTCTTTTCTGCGCGGGCGTGCCAGCACCGTTCGGGTGCGGTCGTCGGGGGTGTCCCTTGACCTGACTTCTTTCAAGCAATTGTAGACGAGGAGAGCATCAACCTCGTCGTGGGATTCTTTATGCCTCGTGGTGAGGACTTTTGATAATCTTCTTGAAAATCACAATCGATACTCGATGTTGTAGATCGAGCAGAGCGAGAACCACTGGGAAGTAGAGAGAACTTGCTAAAGCGTGACTTTAGCTTGGCTGGTTTGCGAGGGCGTTACCCTTTCTTGGCTGATTCCATAACCGTTGTGGTCGTGGTACTACAATCGGCTCCCGAGGAGACTAGGACCGAAGTACGTTGACAGAGGGTTTGGTGGCACTGAAAGTCGGTTTCTGAGAAGACTAGGACTAGGAGTGTGATCACCGGTAAGAGAAAGAGAAGGAGAGGAGTTGCTCTTAGAGAGGTTTGCTCTAGAGAGACTTAGATCATCTTAGAGATGTATTGATGAGTGAATTGTGTGTTTTAAGTGTTTCATTGTAACCTCTATTTATAGGCTACCATGCCAAGGTGTTTAGCATTAAACAAATGATAGTGGAGCATTAATTGGAGATAAGAAATGATGAATTTTGGAGATAAGGAAGCATAATTGGAGATAAAGCATGATGAATTTCGGAGATAAGGAGATAAGGAGGCATAATTGGAGATAAGGAATGATGAATTTTGGAGATAAGGAAGCACTTTCTGCTCCTTTATTCCTTCAATTTTATGTCCATCAGGCACTCCGATTTTGACCATGACTTCTTCATAAGAAATGTTCCACTATGAGTGTAGATCACCCTGGTAAAATTTCAGAGCTTTTTATATAGTGGTTGGGCCGAAAACGCTGCTGGACCTCTTACAGGTCCAGTTTTCCAAGCCTCTCTAGACAAGGAAATTGGACTGATTGTTTGAATGCCTTACACTTAAAACTAGCTCTGGCACTATTCATAAGAAATGATCCTTGGGCTTTCTATATTTAATCTGGAAAGTTTCAGCTCATTTGAATTTCGTTTGGTTAGTCTGCCACCCCTCCTTCCTTGTTTAGCTCGGTTTCTCCTAGCCGAAGTAGGAAAATGTGCTAAAGTTGACTTTTCATGCTTTCATGCTTCCATAGTAGGCTTTATTTAGCCTCTAAATATATATTTCGAACTTGTCGACAATATATAGCTTGAGCCACTGACATTGGCTCAATTTCTCCAAGACGTGCCTTGTCAGGCCAAAATGCTCATTTTGGGTCCAAACACCATCGGCAGAAGAAACTGCTGTATAATTTATTTTGAACCGAAAAGTGACACAATATCCTTGACTATGCTCACTTTTAAAGAAATCAGCACTATATGAAGATTATATCAACTGTAAAGTTTATCAAGTGATTGAAAACAGAAAGGTTACCACTATATGGAGAAAAATAGAAGAATTACAATGGAGGAACAATACCAAATACAAAGGAGCAAGTAAATTGCACAAATAAAAGAAAGAATAAGAATGTTCAAACAATTAATTACCATACTTCATTTTCTTAGAGAACAATACCTCATTAACCATTTTGTCCAAATCCAGAAAAGATAATCCATCAGGAGCAGTAGCGGCCTCCTTTGCCAGCTTCTTCCACTCCATAGCTTTCTTCCTCATGTCTTTTCCCTCCTCTCCTTCCATTAGTTTCCTCACAAGGTCCTCTATGTTACTTCACTTCTATTGACATCACCCTCTATCTCCATGCCTATGCCCCATTCTTTGCAACAATACCTACAATTGGTTTGTTGCTCAGCAAAGAAAGGCCAACAGATCATTGGAACTCCTGCACATACACTTTCAAGGGTTGAGTTCCACCCGCTGTGAGTCAAGAACCCTCCTATTGCAGGGTGGCTCAGAACTTGTTCTTGAGGGCACCAAGTTGTCAATAGACTCCTTTCTTTTGTCTCTTCCACAAACTCTGCTGGAACCACAGCTGACTCCCCTCCAACAAGGTCAGGCCTAATGACCCACAAAAATGTCTTGTTGCTGTTTGCAAGTCCCCAAGCAAACTCAATTAGCTGCTCGGATGTCATGACCGTGATGCTTCCAAAGTTGACATAAACTACAGAGTTAGGAGCTTTGGAGTCGAGCCATTCAAGACACTCTGGTTCGTCTTTCCAGAGGTTTGATTGAATCGACTTCAAGTCAGTATCTTCACTTCGAAGCTGTAGTTGCAGGGGTCCAATGGAGTAGATAGGTGGTAGCAGATTTTTAAGTGCATCTAGAACTTCATGTTCCAAGTCGTCGAATGTGTTCAAAATGATAGCAGAAGCTCTTTTAGCTCGTTCTGTCTCAATCAAAAGAGTGTTGATCATGCTGTCTTCTGGGTCAGTGGTCCTAATGAAGGTCGGGATGTCCCTCAAACGAATACCTCTCATGCCCGGTAGCCAGTCTATCTCAGTTTCCAAATACCCATTTGTCAAACAAGAGGCATCTGCGGATAAAAAAAAAATAGTATTAGCTAGAGCCTTATCCATACATAATAAAAAAAACTTATACTAGACCTAATATGCATTGTTTTGAACCTTTTGGTAATCGTATAAAGCAGTTTAATGACGAAAAAAGAGAAATAAGAAAATTAACAAACAAGTAGCTGGTTGGATTTTTATTTTTATTGACTATTATATACCTTTAAGAGGAATGAGACCCTCATCAATGATATTCTGAAACTGCATGTAGGCCATGAAGCCACAAGCACTAGTTGTCCAGAAAAGAACTTCGGGAAGGCCCAGTTCTTGAGCTGCCTCAACAGTGAAGCTCATGACGCCATCCGAAACAATGCAACTGACCGGAGGAATATTCGGCATAGAGTTCAGCTTGGAGAGAAGTTCCCTGAAGTATAGTAGGCACTTTGTCCTTGTGGATACGCAAAGGGATGCTATGTCTTGCGTAGCATTGGCATCAGTGGGAGGGAGGCCATCGGGAATGGTCTCAAATGTAAAGGAGGGAAGGCCATCAAGGGAGTTGGGGCCTCGAGATTTCAGTAGGCGCTTATGGTTATACTCTGTGTTGACAAAAGTTATGTGAAACCCTTTGTGGTGAAGGAGTTTGGCTAGTTTCAGCATTGGGTTTATGTGACCTTGAGCCGGGAATGGTATGCAAACTGCATGTGGCTTGTGTATCAATGCAATGGAATCCATTGTTGATTCTCTTTAGCTCTCTCGAAACTTACAAGATAGACAAAAGCTGAGAAAACTGGGATGTGCTGTGGAGATGAGAAGAGTCTTATCACGGTTCCAGTTTTATAGGCCGATTGGCCGATTGAAGGGGCAGGTTTTGGGTACGTAGCCAAGTCAATGACTCTGAGAGAAAAAGTAACGGTACGGTGGCTCTGCAGACTGCTATAGAATTTGAACTCATGGTTGTCATGGATGGGTGCGATACCAGTTGGTCGGTCAAAGACTGCGCCATCTTTCTGATTTTCTGGTATCCACTATTGCAATTACGTACTGTTCTTTTTCTGAAATGTTTTTGGGGTACAGTAATGTTCTTTGTCGTTTGGTTTAAATCCGTATTGTACAACTTTGACCCAGACAAATGTTGAGATGAGGGGTGCATGGGGAGGAAGGTTGGGTTCCCCATAAAAATATATTAACATGGAAAGTGCTATTGAATCAATTTGAATGGTGTGAAGCCAACGGTGCCAACCTTGTGTTTCAGTTCGCAATGGCGTGTTACCGACATATGCATGGCATGTTTAATAAATGTTTAATGATACGTTTAACTTTTGCACAAATTCCTCGCGTTCACACGTTTTTCACCATATTAGTAATTAACAAATTTACCACTTTTAAAAGAATGGGAAATTCGTCCAAACAGTGTCTGAACTTTTCCAGACTATTAATTTTCATACCTATACTTTGAAAAATGTCATAATGGTACCTGAAGTTTTGGCCCCGACCTAATTTCTGTACCTAGCAACAGTAAAGTCGTCAAGGGCGTTAAATTTTGAGGGGTAAATCTGGAACTTCAGGTATTCTCAAGGGAAAATCTTCTAAACAGTGTCTAAACTTTTTCAGACTATTAATTTTCATACCTATACTTTGAAAAATATCAAAATGGTACCTGACGATTTAAGCCTGACCCAATATTCATACCTAGGAACAGTAAAACGGTTGACTCCGTTGAACAGTACCAGAAAAGTATGCCAATAACTACCGTTGGGTTCAAACATTGCCCCCCAGACCTCGAAGTCGAAGTCAAAGGTCTTTGTCTTACCTCAGTTGAGAGCAGAACTCAGCTACCTACCTCAGTTTTCTATCAGGAGAAAAAATTGAACTCGGGTTCTTTACTCCTAACAGAAGCTCTGGTACAAGAAGATATGTTGGAATTCGCTATTACAGATCGAATCCACAATGTGAGGCGTCAACCACCCAATTATTCCCTCTCAGTGATGGCTTCGCCGGCAACGCGATCTTCTCCAGCATCTTCTCTGCTTCGATTTCAATCAAAAATCCCAAAACCCACAATCCAAAAAATCAAATTCAATTATTTGCAGCTGAAATCAATTTCAATTTTTCTTTTTTTGATGGGTTTGGGAGAAGACAACAGAGAAGAAGCATTGAAAGTGGAATTACCAAAATTTCAGATTCCTTTGCTATCAGACTCGTCGGATTCCAACATAAAGCATTGAAATTTCCTTGTGCATCCACCCGAATAATCTCCATGATTCCAATTATCTGGTGAACTAGGCTTAAAACCGAGCAAACACTTGCAAACCAAACCATTTTTGCTGTTATAGCTACCAAAATTTCCACATGCATCTAC